>NW_019091238.1:0-600000 GCF_002217175.1 Folsomia candida
GGCTTGTAAACAATCGTATCAGAAAAATATGTCGCATATTTTGATAGGAAGATGGAATTAATATCATCATTTTCAGCCTCAATACTAGTGGCTGAAGTCGATACTATGTTTCGCAAAGACGTTACTCCTAGTACCATCAAAAACACCGGAAACGAAAAAAATCTTTCGGCGAAGTCCTGTAGTTTCGAAGCTCATAATCTCCAATATAACGCCATATAATGAGTCAAGTTTGCCATGGTACATTTTCCTAACGAGAATATTATTCGGAACCCTGTTTTATATACTAGTTGGTCGAAATTTAATGTATTTCGATCCAATGGACTCTATCGAGGTCGAAGATATCAAAATGAAGCGATAAAATCGTAAAATCTGAATCCAACCTGAAAGTACTTATGTTATAAATTTGGTTCGTGTCCAATTCTGAGATTATTGGCTTCGAAACTGCAGGACTTCGCCGAAAGGTTTTTTTCGTTTCTGGTGTTTTTGATGGTAGTAGAAGTAAAGTATTTGCGAAACATAGTATCGACTTCAGCCGCTAGTATTGAGGCTGAAAGTGATGATTTTAATTCCATCTTCCTATCAAAATATGCGACATATTTTTCTGATACGATTGTTTACAAGCCTTTCCTAGTTTGTTCTGAACGCAGGCAGTTTTTTTAGGTTCCTAGGATTATTTGACGTGTTGTGTTTGCAAATTTGCATCTTTCTTTTAATTGTCGTTCGCGGAAACACCTATTTTGACCTCGATTTCAAGTTGGAAATTATATGATCACTTATTGCAGTTGGGATTTTTTTGCGACCAAATGAAATCAATAGTTTGGGTCAAATTTAGTATAATAATGTTTGTAGGTCATATTTATAAAGTTATCTCGACGAGAAAATTAATTTATCCTGATATATCTGAAAATAAATGCAACTGGACGCTCAATTTTGACGCGTTAATTTTCACTTTTAGTTTTCAAGATTTTTTTCTCACATCTCCCCCATTGGATATATAATATCTGATTACTGATTTCGAAAGAGTATTAGTGGATCTACAATTTGATGTTAAGATCAGTGAGATTGGGTGAATAGGGCAGTCGCAATGTCATTTTTAGTCTGGCATAAAAAAGTGGACGCTCAATATTGTCCGACACTGTATATAGAGATGCCAGCAAGCCGGCTTATTGAGTTGTGAGTTGAAGCAAGCCGAGTCAGAAGCAAGCCGGCTTGCTTCGACTCACAACTCAATAAGCCGGCTTGGCTTGACTCGACTCATTAAGCCGAGTTAGCTTATGGACATGGTTTCTGGTTTAAATAAGTCGACATTAAATAATTTTAACAACCAAAATAACATTTAGACAAATTAAAGTGGACTTTTAAAATGCGAAGCATCCAAATGAAATCAATAATTTAAACTTCTATTAACGTCAACTTTTTATAAACTACACAATTACATATGTACATATGTATGTATGTAGATGTAGTAATTTGTTGATTAAATGCAGCACGTGTAAACTGAAACTGCAATTAGATCCATTGTCACAGTTAAAAATAAATATTTCCTCATTCAACTACTATACAGAAGTTTAATAAAATAAATTCAATAAATTTACACATTTAAAAAACCTACGAATTTTTTTAAAGATTTATGATTTATGAAAATTAAACAGCTGAGTTTATATTAGATTTTTAAAATCCGTCTCAATTTTAAATTTTTGATATATTGTAACACAAAATGGAATAATACTTTAATTAATAATTGAAATACAAATAACATGTCAGTATATACAAGTGGAGCGAAGTAAATAAGTCTGTGTATGTATGAACATACGTGTGTAGGCACGAGTAGGCGGAGCCAGCGGCTTATTGAGTCAAGTTGAGTCAAGCCAAGTCCAACTCATTCCAACTCACAACTCAATAAGCCGGCTTATTGAGTCAGCGGCTTATTTGAGGTCAACTCAACTCGGCTTGACTCAACTCAACTCAATAAGCCGATTCAAGCCAAGCCGAGTTGGCAACTCTAAACATATACATATGTATGCTCGTACATACATATTTACATACATATTTACTATTTACTACCCAGTATGAAATTCATACTATGAATTAATTAAAGTATCTAGTTACGTAGAGTTTGCAAAGAAAAAATTAATTACGCAAAGGTAACACTTTTATTTATTATCCCCCGATGTTCGTAAAACTTATGCAAGGCCATCAGTCTTTTTAGTATCGAATACCAAATATATTCCTACGTTTCATTCATTTATATTTTATTCTTGGCCATAATTCTCATCCAGTTTGATCATGCCCCGAACCGTCATGCAATATCAAGCTTTCGTGACTTGGAAATTTAAGTAATTGTGACTTACGAATAATATATTGCTGAAACTACGGAACTCAATTTCCTATAAGAGATTTGAACATGGTATCAACCACTATCTTATGTCAAAGTACGAATTTTCAGGAAGAATAATGTAAACATTCCCGAACAACCGTTCGGTAACATTATCATCTATATTATAAGCTGGAAATGTTTGTCTGCAACGGAAGTGAAAGTAAATGTTCCGCAACGGAAGTGAAAGTGGAGAAAGTCAAGTTTCGAATGGCGCGAAAATTCAAAATAAATTCAAAATTTAAAAATTAAAAGTCAGATTTTGGGGGTTATCTGGGAGTGGTTGTCTGATGGTTATCTGGGAGTGGTTGTCTGATGGTTATCTGGGAGTGGTTGTCTGATGGTTATCTGGGAGTGGTTGTCTGATGGTTATCTGGGAGTGGTTGTCTGCTGGTTATCTGGGAGTGGTTGTCTGCTGGTTATCTGGGAGTGGTTGTCTGATGGTTATCTGGGAGTGGTTGTCTGATGGTTATCTGGGAGTGGTTGTCTGATGGTTATCTGGGAGTGGTTGTCTGATGGTTATCTGGGAGTGGTTGTCTGATGGTTATCTGGGAGTGGTTGTCTGCTGGTTATCTGGGAGTGGTTGTCTGATGGTTATCTGGGAGTGGTTGCCTGATGGTTATCTAGAAATAGGTGCCTGAAGGTATCTGGGAGTGGTTGCCTGATGGTGGTTATGCTGGTGGTTATGTAAAAATCGAGTGTGCTTATCTTGTAGTTGACATATTTGTTGTCGTGACCACATTACTTTAAAGTAAAGTAAAGTAAAAGTGAAGTGGAAGCCAGTCACGGGTATGCCGGGTTGGCCACTTTACGTCGCAGCATAATGACGACTTATGTATAGCCGTGACTGACTTCCAATTCACTTCGCAGTGAAGTAGCCCAGACAACCAGCTCAAGATAACTATTATGAGACATTTAATTTTCTTTATTCATTAATGTCCAGAGACAGTTAATTTAATTTATTTTGAGTTTACGCGCCATACGAAAGTATCTTTACTATCACTTTGGGAACGTCCATATATTACGTAATCATTTTAGTGGGTGGGTGGTTTAGGTCTTCCTATATTTCCCATGTTAGAATTCCCTACCCCTTAATGTTTACGTTGAGTGGGTGGGTGCTAAAATCGAGAATTTTTGATGACGTAATATATGAATGAACCCTTTCGCTGAGGAACATTTACTTTTACTTCGTTGCCGGTAGACATTTGTAGCTAATAATTCTCGCTGGCCCGGCGGGAGACGGGCTTATTCGCTAGTATAGTACATTGCGATTATCTTGTCATTCATTGCGGCGATAATCAATATCTTATCAGCAATCCGGTGTGGGTTATAACCAAACCGGTAGAGTCATGCACGGCTAAACTTTGGTCATAATCTGGTAACATTTTTTTAAGAGTGTGCTCAATTCAACTAAGTAGCTCAAAATCGCCCCCGCTACCAAAATGCTGCAAAAAACACAAAGTGAGACCAAATCATCGTAATTAACTCTATTTACGAAACTTTTCATGTCCACACCCCAAGGGGCATAGGTAACTTTCAAATAAAACTTGTATCTTTCCCTCCACAATTTTGTGAAACCCGCCATTTCCATAAAAGTCACTACCCTCCCAACTTCTCGATACCTTCGCACCCTTACTACATCAAAATAGGTCATGACAAGGGCAAAATTCTCAATCTTATGACACTTGGAATTCGTTCCTTCTAAATGGTGTCGTTCAATAAATTGTACAATATACTCAATATTTTCCGTAGCTAGTAAAATGCTCCTTTTGGATGGCTTGGTCCCAGGATTTCCAGAATATTTTGAGCCCGAGTCTCGAAAACGCTCCGGTCCACTTTGTCCCGCAGGCCGGCCAGCCTGAAATCGAAGGATAGTCTGCTCCTTAACGAAGGCAGGTTGATCCCGTCGGGCTGTTTCTGCCCATAAATTTCAAACCCGGCTAGAATCACGTCCCGCAACGAGGTAAAATGTTCCTGGACTGGAGGGACGACCAATCTTGAGGCTATATAATACTCATAAACCAGCAGGATGGACATAATCAGGAGGGAAATTGGGACAAGTTGGCGGGAAAAGGTGGGACAGCCTTGCCGGAAACAGAGGGCCAAAAGATGAATCCAATTGCTAGAATGGTTCACTAGAAGGAAGGAACTTGCTACCAGAGTGAGCCCGATAACGGCCCAAACTTCTCGTCGAAAAGTGGCGACCCAATCGTTAAATCGGGTTTGGGAATGAGCCCCATATTCACAGTAGGTCAAGTGATGTCCAAATCTTTTGTGGTTTATGAGAAGGCTCGAGTTTTCTCGCGTGATGAGGTCCGACCATACGTTGTAGATTAAGTTTCCGTACCGATGGTGATACACGGCGCTCAAATTGGGGGAATAAGCGGTGGAAAAATTTAGTTTGAGTTGCAATATGGGAACGAGGTAGTTGAAATAACTGAAATTTTAGGGATAAAACTAAAATAAAATGTTTCAGTTTTTGTTTAAAAATAAAATCTTAATTTCCGTTACCCGCATTGAAAATTCCAAATCTTCATGGGTCTTCCTGAGCATATCTGATTTAGTTGCAATTCTGTCTGAATTCGGGTTGAATATAGTGCCATCTGATGAACAGTCCATTTGTCTTTAAAATCCAAATCGGACTTGGAAATATTCGGAGTTTCCAGTAAAATAAACTTGTTCGAACATAAGAAACACACGTAATAAATCGAAACGTCTCCTTTCTCCAGGTCTACCAAAAAAATGTAAGCTTTCAACTGTGTCCTTTCACCGAAAATGTAATCCAAATGAAGTCCAGGGTTAAATTTGTTCTCCAGGATTAACACAATACTAGAGTACTTTTCCAATTCTTGAATTCTGGGAGATAATGAACTTTGAATATCTCTCTGGGTTAGTCCGCGACCCAGAAATGGGTGGAAGGAAATGCAGCAAAATTGTTGGAATCGAATAATCGTAATTGTATGGTAGTAATTTGGCAGATAAGGTGTTATCGACCATGTAGCGTCTGACATGGTAAAAAATAACCCGGTTAGTATATCTTTAACGGCATGCCAAGGGATATCTTCCTGACGAAAATGAATATAAATTTTGTTGAAACAGTGGTGATTTGGAAAGCGGATGTCTAAATTTTGAAGCCCTGCTGCGAATAATGTGTGCTGTACGTTCCTGGGGGAAATTTATTACAGAGCTAAGCAACGAGAGAAGCAACTCACCGTTAACACTTGCAAAACGACGTGCCATGGTTCAATCGATTTTTGATGTTTTTAAAAATCTATTTAAGATGGTTGTACAGATCTCATAAATGTTACTTTACAAAAAGTACTGAAAATTTGACTGGTTCAATGGTTTATAGAAAACTCAGGCACAATAAATGTATAATGACTGGCTTTAATTTGGTTTTAATTAGTTTTAATTTAATTTTATCTTGAAAATACATTCTGAAAGTTCAAAAATATATATCGTACGTGATACGATGTTGTTTCCTTCTGGCTAATCAATTTGGTTCGTTAATATTGTAATGTTTGCGAAGTATGACTTGCGTTTGTTCGGAATTGAACTTTTCAATGGTCGCGAACAAGTTCTGTTGAATAAAACCAAATAACACCCATAAAATCCATAGAACCAAATAAAACCCATGCTTCGTTATTTGTTGATTAAAACCCTGGATTTTTTCCTGCATAGAATCTCAATAAGTTTGTACAATGTACATATGCACTGCACAAGTAAATACGAACCGGAAGTTGCTTCTCTCCTCGCTTAGCTCTCAGTACCATTGAAAACAAAACCAGAAATGGAATAAGATTGGCCGTGGAATTACTCCAATACTTTTTGAAAGCAGTGAAAGCCTGTCGTCTGTGCCACATTTTATCGAATGAAAAGCCAAAAGCTGAAACCAAATGGATTTATGTATTTACAAATAAAGTTTTGCAATCTGGTCAACATAAACGTGCCGCTAAATTTATAAGCCAAATACATTGTGAAGTATAACCGTACTCGTGCAGTTGGAAATTTACGTTTGTATTGTTCAACTAACTTGGAGGAGGAGGTCACCGGTCAAAACCGGTTAAAGACGCAAAAATTGCAGTCCGAAAATGATCAACAAAAATCAAGTTTGGCTAAAAAATTTTAAATATTTAAATTTTTGCAATCCCACATGGTCGGCCAGACAATCAAGCAATCAGACTTTTACATAAATTTTCGAATTTTTTTGAAAATTTTCACTTTATTTCACTTTCAGTTAATTTTCCAAAGTTTGAGTGTCACCCGTCACTTTTCGTCACTATGACGACGTCATCGTCACAGGTGACGATGTCACAGTGTCCATCTTCGAACTCGTCCTGTCCCTTGACGTTAGGAGTTTACGTTCAAAATTTCAAGTCTCTATGTCTTTTCGTTCAAAAGTTATCGGACCAACGGACAGACGGACGGACATAACGATCTTATAAAGGGCTTTCACCCCAGTTTGAGTTCGGGTACAGTCTGTGCATCCTAGTGAGCGAGTTGACTTTTTCTCCTCGCCACTTACCACTATCATTCATTTGGAAAAGGTAGAGCAAGGAAATTCTCGGGAGGCTAAATGGCCGACTTCTCCATAAGTTATAACATGTGAAGTCTCGGAATTAATTGCACGGTCAGTTCTTGATGGATTTTCAAAATTCCGCCGGTTTTGGAAACCTTGTACCCTTACACGAAATATACATTTTCAAATTTTTGAAATTTGGCCCCACCCCCCGGTTATCAAGGTGACAAGGTAAAAAAAATCAACTCACACTTCTGCATCGAATTTCAAAATTCTACGTCGGGTTTCGAAAGATCCGGTTACAATTCTAGCCGGATAGTCAGGTCATCGTATGCAGCGGTTATCTGACCGCACCCCTTCATTTTGGGTCAAAGTGGGAGTGGTCAAAGGGTAAGTTCAAACAATTAAAGTAGAAAAAAGTTTTTTAACGCCGTGATTTCTGAAATCCAACATCTCCATTACACATAATATTGATGGTGTACCCCGTCCGAACGACATGTCGTTGTCGTTGACCCTTTGGCGACAAAGGGGTGTGGCCATTGGCGCTTCTGCGAATACCCATCCATGTATGGCATGCGACATATCATTTTTCTCAGCAAGATGAGTGGATTCTAATCGCATAATTCAAATTTTGAAACCACACCCCCCAGTGGGTGTATGTATGTATGTATTGGTGGGGTGACGATCCTGCCATTGTTGGACTGGACCGTCAGCTGCGCAAGCACTAGGGCTTATTGCAGTCTCCCCGTATACACCGCTTACTGTGCAGAGTTATGACTCTCACGATTTACCGATCTAGCTTGATCAACAAACCGCCCTGATCTGATTATAAATTGAATCAGATCGGGCAGAGGCATAGTAACTATTTGCTCTGGTGGCAAATCGTGCCTCCCAAAGAGTGCCCGTTTAAAGTACAATGCCCGGTTAAGGTTTGTATTACTGATCGCAGATTATTTCGATTTAGGGTTAAAAGCTTTCTGCTAAGCCCTGATAAAGGGGCAAAGAGAAAAGCTTTGGAAGTTAAATAACCCTTGCTGCTTTTCCACGATTTGGTATGCTGCAATCTTGCCCAGTTTACAATGCTGGAAATTACAGTGCTTCTGGAAAGAGGAATAGAGGGCTGTGGGCCAAGATACTCAGTAAGAGTACCTTCCGTGGCCAACAAATCAGCCACTTCATTCCCTTCAAATCCATGGTGAGAGGGGATCCAATGAAGTGTTACCTTCTTAGTCTTCCCAATATGATTTAGCATCTCAATAGCCTCAGCAGTCAGTGATGAAACTGGCCATGGGCTAGTGAGTGCTTTAATGGCACCCTGACTATCAATGAAGAAGTCAACGTTCAAGCCATAGTTCTGAGAATTGTCGGTCAACATTTCAGAGGCCCTGATAACACCCATAATTTCTGCCTGGAAAACCGTGGGTGCCCATCCCAGAGGAATAGAGCACCTCACAGCTTCCTGGACAAGGTTGTTGTATGTGAAGTAGTAAGCCGCACCCGAGCTCTCGCCCATCCGTGAGCCGTCTGTAAAACAGCTCACATCAGCGGCATCCGTGGGCACGCTACCATCCTCCCAATCTTGCGCCGAACGGATGGAGGTTGAGAAGTTCCTCTCTGCTGGTGGATTAACAAGTTTCTCACATGGCATCTGGAATTCTGGAATGCCAGATGCCATGATTTCTACAAACTTGTTATGTTTTAGCACCATCGTCCGATCACCCCCAGACCATTTTCTCCATTGGCCGTGGTGAGCGAGGCGATGGTAGGTACGTAGTGCAACTTGCTGTACCCGGATATCTACTGGGGCAAGCCCCAGTAGACACTCCAGGGCTGCAGTAGGAGTGCTAGACATTACACCGGTTGTACCAAGCATGGCAAACCTTTGTACTCTTTGCAACTGGGCCATGTGGGACTTCACCTTTGTGGCCGGAGCCCACAAGAGTGACCCATATTCCATGGCCGGGCGAATTATTGATTTGTAGATCCAATTTGTAATTTTGGGGGAAAGACCCCAAGTTTTACCAATGGCCCTCCTGCACTGGGCCAGGGCACGCATACCTTTTAGTGCCCTAGCCCTGCACAGTGGGCCCCAGTTCAACTTGTGATCCAATAAGACCCCAAGATATCTTACCTGTTTTTGATAAGGGATGGGAATACCATCCAACTTAATCACAGGAGCAATGAATTTGTATTTCTTAGTGAATAGTACCAGGGCAAGCTTATCATTGACTGACAAGCTCACCTCTTTGCACCAATCACTAACAAGATTTACTGCTCTCTGCACATGACTCCCCACTGTACCGAGGTCAATGCCCCGTCCCACTGTTGTGAGATCGTCGGCAAAGCCCTGTGAGTACAGTTGAGGGAACCGATGATGCAGTTTTTCCAGAATTTCACTTACGACCAGATCCCAGAGAAGCGGTGAGAGGACACCCCCTTGAGGGCACCATTTCTCCACCACCCTCCCAATCTCGTAAGTAGAATCAGTTACCCAAGTGGTTCGTGTCCGAAGCATGTGCTCAATATATCGAACACATACCTCGTTGACGCCAAACCTCGTAAGGCTACGGATAATGGTATCAGATCTAACCTCATTAAAAGCGCCCTTAACATCCAACATCACTGCAATACAGTACTCGCCAGAGTCAAGGGCCCCCTCAACAAGGCTAACGATCTGATGAAGGGCAGCCTCCGTGGAAACGCCCTTCATATAGGCATACTGACTGTGTCTCTGCAGCCTATCAACAAGATCAGGCGTGCGGACCCAGCCATCTACCAGTTTCTCAAGTGTTTTGAGCAGGAAGGATGTTAAGCAGATGGGCCTCCAAGCGGACGCCCGTTCGTAACTCTCCTTTCCTGGCTTTGGTAAGAATACCACTCTGGACTCTCTCCACTTCAGAGGTGTATAGCCAAAGGTCAGGCACCCCCTCATGAGAGGAACCAAATACGGAGTTAACTCTGCTAGCCCACGCTGTAGAAGGGCCGGAAAGATACCATCCTTTCCGGCCTCTTTTAGTGGGCCAAACGAGTTAATTATATTGCTGATTTTTGAAGATGTCATCATCAGATTTATGGATTCATCATCCATTTTGCTATGGTCAGGTTCCCATGGGACCCGTTGAGGGTCCCTTGGGAACGATTGATCCAGTAATAAGTCATAGGTCTCTGATAGGGTCCTGGTGTAAGCACCGCCACCCTTATCCAGTGATCCTAATTTAATGGTGCCATCGTTTCGAAGGATGCGAGAAAGTCGGGCAGCAACAGGTGCCTCCTCGACACTCTCACAGAACCTTCTCCACGAGGCGGTTTTGCTCCTCCTCAACTCATAGGAGTAATGGTTACGAGCAGCTTTGTATTCCGCCCATTCTTCCTCTCCTCCGAAGCGGGCAACCCGATAAAGCCTACGAGCCTCCTTCCGAAGAAGTGTCAGCTCACGGCTCCACCAAGGTACCCTCTTCCTCCTAGATTTGAGTACTTTTTCAGGGCAGGCCACATCGTATGATTTAAGGATGAAGTCGCAGACCCTACTAGCACACTCCTCAATTTCATCCGTAGATGACATTGGGCATGTACTCGCAGGGTCAAGTTCAGTTAATCTTTTTAATTCTGATTTATATAAGTCCCACCTTGTTCTCTTCCTGTCCCTATAGATTATAGGGTCAGGGGGACCAAGGCTGAGGCTGGCCCTAATATACCTGTGGTCGGAGCAACTTTCGTTGTCATCGACCCACCAAGCTTTTATTCGTTCCAGCAAGTGGGAGGATACAAATGTGACATCTAATACTTCTTTCCTATTGGATACAACAAAGGTAGCTCTGTGTCCCCTATTAATGGGGTGCAGATCCACCTGTGTAATGTAATCCAATAGTTGTGCACCTCTGCTGTTGATATTGGTGCTTCCCCACATGGTGTGGTGGGCGTTGGTATCACTCCCTAACACCAGAGGTAGACCGTTGGTCTCACAGTATGAGACCAACCGACGCATCTCCTCTGGGGGGCATGCATAGTTTCCATCCATATATACTGAGGCTATCACTACCTCTCCAATTCCCACCCACTGGGTACGGATGGCTGTGACATCTCTACAGCATAAGTCAAGCAAGGGCCACACTTTGATGTCCCTACTTGTGATGATGCAGGATCTGCTGGAGTGGGCATCCCGACAAAAAAATTGTAGGTTGCCACAACCCCCCAGACCTCGTATTTTGCCTCTATACCAATACGGTTCTTGTATTAGGCAAATGTATGTGTGCAACTCTGCTAGGGTGAGACATAGAGAAGTCGTACCCTGTTTTGAGTGTTGCAAGTTAATTTGCACCAAGTTCACACTTTTGGTTGTCATATTAAATGATGACAACCCGTTTCGAAGAGATGTAGATGAGTGTGATGGTGTATTATTTGTGATGTTATTGTTAGTCATTGTGAGTAAGGGTTATGACGCGAAGTTAATTTTGAGGGGGTGTTTCAGTTACCCGAAACACCAACTCATCAAAATAGTAATTAAATTCAGCGGGCGGTTTTAGGGCCGCCACACTAGATTTAGGAACGCGACAGAAACAGACATGACCTTGACCTGACCTTATCGAATGTGTCATCCTCCAAGTGGTCGTATCCATGCCCTTGTTGAGTCGAGAGATAGTGGGGAAGAGTTTTTTTTTTGTTAGAAGAGTTGGAAGAGGGAGACTTACCTCTCTCCTTCGAGGTTGAGGAATCACTCCTCACAGATGAGGAGCATCCCCCTTTTGAGGATGCGGTTTGTGGTGGCCAAGGGGAGGAGATGGAGATGGGTGGTGATGCAGGGAGTGGAACACTGCCGCTACTCCCCATCATCACCACCAACTTCAACAACAATGGCCCCAACAGCCGTACGGTGAGGAGGAGGGCGAGGAGGCAAACGGCGAAGGCACTGCGGGCTGGGGGTGCGCCTCCTGCCCCTGCATCCAACGATGACGTCACTGCCACCGCCACCACCACCATCACGGCTCCTACCACCACCACCACCACTACTACTACTACACAAATTGCTACCAACGCCACCGCGACTGGGAGCAGTGTCTTCTTCTCCACCCCAACGACTCCGGGAGGAGTGGAGAGAGTGAAGAGGGTCAATCTTCACGAAATTGACCCCTCACTTAAAAAAAAGAAGCTGCTGGGTCTTCTTCCTCGGCCACCACCAACAAGAAGAGAGGCAGGGAGACCCCAGCCTCCAACAATCCCAGGGAGAAGAAGAGGCCCACCACTTACAGGGATGCTGCGATTGAGGGCAGTGAAGTGGTCATTACTTACAAAGATGACCCTCACCGCCCTCTTTCCAAAAAAGACCAAGAAGTCATCCAGGAGGGACTTCGCTCTGCCATTTACGCTGCAGCAGAGAATACCCAGCTTAAGTTTGGAGGAATTGTGATCCGGGGTGAGGGCATAGTTCTCACATGCCGTGACCCCACCACCAAACTTTGGGCCGAAGGGGAGGTGGACAAGCTGGAAGGGGGGAAATTTGCCACCTGCGACCCTAAACCACCTGAAGAGGAAGTGAAGGTGAGCTTTTGGGTCAGGGAGGCGACACCACCTTTAGCCAAGGTACTCTTCCCCCAGTGGGTGTGGTCATCTGTGACTTCTCGATTCTAACCAAACCATGTTGTGTGATATATCATTTTTCTCAGCCAAATGAGGAGATTGTAATCGCATAATTAAAATGTTGAAACCACACCCCCAGTGGGTGTGGTCATCTGTTACTTTTCGATTCTAACGAAACCATGTCGTGTGAGATATCATTTTCCGCAGCTAAATGAGGCGATATTAATCGAATAATTGTAATTTTGAAACCAGACACCAAGTGGACGAGGTCGTCAGTGACTTTTCGATTGTAGCGTAACTGTGTCATGTCATATATCATTTTTCTCAGCTCGATAAGGACATTTCGACTAATTATTTAAATTTTACGAACCACACTCCCAGTGGGTGTGGTCTTTAACGATTCATGCTTAGTGGTCCTCATCGTGGTCCTCTGTGGTACGACAACGAAAAGTAGAAAATTTCAAATTGATATGCTTCTATAAAATGTATTTTAAATTTGGCGCCGCCGCCGGCGAACACAAGTAAGGTTCAAGCTGTCGCCGCAGATAGTGGCAACAGCGTCGAACTCTGCAATGCATTATTCGAAATTTAGAAAGCCTACCCCCGGTTAGTTTGGTCGTTGGCTCCAAATATGTTGACCCTATCCTCGCATGCGGCATATGATTTTTGCTATCCCAATGAGGCAACGCCAAGCGAATATTGGAAACTTGTAAACCAGACACTGTGGTGTGGTTCTCGGGGACTAACTTTAGGCAACAAAACCCTGGCAAGAAATTTACCATTTCTCGCTGCCCAATGGTGCGATCCGGACGGTTCCAATGGCTGTACCAGGATTTATGTATTCGGGATTTTGTTTAAGCACGTATAATTCAAAATATCTTTCTAGATAAATGACTTATGGTAAATATCAAATATTGTCACATTATATAAGAGAAAGAACATATTTTTTCGGTTTAGAATAAAAAACGACCTCGTTCTTACCACGTAATGACTCCATTGGCATGCGGACCCCATGCCACAATTTTATTATATAACCTAATAAGGCTACGAGAGCCGCCTACTTGAGGGCGTGGCTTTTCAAATTCTGAATCCTATTTTGGGGTTGCCTCTGAGAACAAATCATGTATTGCATACCAGGATTTTATTATCTAAATTTAGTCCAAGGGAACTGTACTCCCTGTGGGTGTGATTTAAAAATTTAGAATAATCCATTGTGCTGGGGAAAATGATATATTGCATGCCAATTGAACGTCGCGAAATGCGATTCGTTGATTCGTTTGTTGGTGTGGTTTTCAAATTTTAAGTTGTGAACCCAGGTTCGCCCAGCAATCCGAAGGATTCGATTTGTCTCACAAAATATTTACGTTATCATTTAAAATAAGTTAAGCTACTTGCACTAGCATACGGCTAACAAGTTTTAACAAATCGATTGACATCCTATTACTTAGTTGAACCACACCCCCCTCCCCACTGGGGGTGTGGTTTCAAAATTTCAATTATGAGATTATGATCCCCTTATCTTACCGAGAAAAATGATATGTCACACGACATGGTTTGGTTAGAATCGAGAAGTCACAGATGACCACACCCACTGGGGGTGTGGTTTCAAAATTTCAATTGTGCGATTAGAATCCACTCATCTTGCTGAGAAAAATGATATGTCGCATGCCATACATGGATGGGTATTCGCAGAAGCGCCAATGGCCACACCCCTTTGTCGCCAAAGGGTCAACGACAACGACATGTCGTTCGGACGGGGTACACCATCAATATTATGTGTAATGGAGATGTTGGATTTCAGAAATCACGGCGTTAAAAAACTTTTTTCTACTTTAATTGTTTGAACTTACCCTTTGACCACTCCCACTTTGACCCAAAATGAAGGGGTGCGGTCAGATAACCGCTGCATACGATGACCTGACTATCCGGCTAGAATTGTAACCGGATCTTTCGAAACCCGACGTAGAATTTTGAAATTCGATGCAGAAGTGTGAGTTGATTTTTTTTACCTTGTCACCTTGATAACCGGGGGGTGGGGCCAAATTTCAAAAATTTGAAAATGTATATTTCGTGTAAGGGTACAAGGTTTCCAAAACCGGCGGAATTTTGAAAATCCATCAAGAACTGACCGTGCAATTAATTCCGAAACTTCACATGTTATAACTTATGGAGAGGTCGGCCATTTAGCCTTTCATTTTTAATAACATTGGCCGATGTTCTACCTTTTCTAAATGGACCATAATGTAAATGATTTTTGTTACTAAAACTTCTAATTTGCAGCTAATACAAAATGGATTTATTTCATTTTGGTGGCAATGCATTCCTAAGTTTGTGCTTTACAATTGCCATGTTGCATAAATTGCATAATAAATCTCAGAGAAAAGTATTGGATTGGAACGTGATAACTTCCATGTTCCTGTCCAATACTTTTCTCTGAGATTTATTATGCAATTTATGCAACATGGCAATTGTAAAGCACAAACTTAGGAATGCATTGCCACCAAAATGAAATAAATCCATTTTGTATTAGCTGCAAATTAGACGTTTTGGTGGGAATTTTTCTCCCTTTCTGGTTCGCGATGCCCCGTTTGGAGTGTGGGAACGGTCACTCTCAAAACCCAAACCCAACTTTTTACATGCAACTGCCTGTCTTGTTTACATGAAAATCAGCTGCTCCTTCGCCCCGCCCCCCCCCTCCATAGAAAAAAGTCTCTCGGCACACAAGGAGACGCACCCGTCGTCTCTGTCTTTTAGTTATGAGATTTTTTCAACGTATATGCATTCTTAATAACGGGGGGGGGGATAATAATGCGAACTCATTACGAGTTCGAATTTTTGAATCACAAAATAGTTTTGAAAAATATTTTGCGAACCTAAATTACCTTTGGAGACGGGGCACGTCCGTAAATCATTTTTCAAGCAAAAAATATGAAATATACGTAAACATATCCGTGAAATTTGTGTAATGTTTGAGCAAACGGGATTTAGAAAGAGGAAAAAGAGGAATGTTGCATCGTTCATTAGATTATCCTTAGCGTTATCTCATTTATGCCAAACGTTATATGCTTTTCCTCTATTCAAAAGGTAAATTCAATTAATTAACTAATAAATTAGTGAATCAATTTAATTTATGCAATTAATTTATTCGATTGAATTTTTGCAAACAATAAACAAAATAAATTCCATATGCTATTACTTATTTTGGTCTGTCTTGTCGATTAAACTCGAGGGTTTTTTTTTTAATTTGGGCTACATACGTAAATTTTGAATTTACATATTGAAAACAATTTATTTATAAGAATTAAAAAAAATCAAATCCAAGAATTTTCTACTCAGCTATCACCCTTACTGATTTCTAGCAATAGCTTCAATAGCCCTCCGTGGCGACTGGGTGACCGTGGTCTGAATTAAAAATTCAATTCCTTCTTTGATCATTTGCTCCAAGGCAATTTTGAAAATTTACTGAGCCCCTTTCGCCACGACCACTTTGGTTCCTTGCTTCGTCCCTTCGACCACCGTTGTCTTGGCGATTACATTCCCAAAAGCGCTAATCGTACCCAGACTAAGGACGTCCATTGCCAATCCACCCACTCCTAGAATTTAATAAATTCCACGAAATTCAAACTAGCTACGAAATGGAATTAATTTCATTTCCACTGGGTGAAAGTGAATTTATTAAATTCCACACAAATTATCTATACTATAAGGGGGAAATGTCTGTCGGCAACGGAAGTGAGACCAAACATTCCGCAAAGGTATTGAAAGTAAAGAAAGTCAAGTTTCTAATTGGACTAAAATTCAAAGTAAATTAAATTCAAAATAATGACTTAAATGTCTGATGGTGGTTATCCTTGGTTAGCTTGCGATATTTAATTATTAGACACCAGATATTTAATTAGTTTGCGTTTTTGCTCCATTAGCAACTTGAAACTTGACTTTCTTTACTTTCGCTTCCGTTTCCGATAGACATTTCGATCGAGCTTATAACTCCCATTCCCACGGGCTTATATGCTAGTTACACAATGATAGAGCTCCAAATTCACTCTGACCAGGTAAAGATTTCATACGACGCTATATTTCGTGCATTAATTGCTTGACGTACCTAACACAGTATTCAGAGTGGCACCCGCGACATCCCTATCTTGTCCACATCTGACCGCATCATCCACTGAGCCCACGACGTGGATAATATCCCACCAGGAAAACGGCTTATTGGCAGATAACGGGGCTGACGAAGAAGTCGCTGGTTCAGGCGGTGGTTTCAAAAATCTGTCAAACTCGTCAGAATAAATTTTGAGTAACTCTTTCGCTTCTTTTATGCTGGTACAAGCAGCAACTAGTTTCAACAATACAGTAACCATCTTAATGGTCTCTTTAGTCTGGCTCGCATCATACTCAAAACACTCATTTGGGACTTCTCCATAGATGGCGGCTCTTATGAATAGCTTTAACGCGGTGATATTTGATTTTTTCTCGGCATCGTTGTCTTCCCTGGTTCCTTTTCTTTTATAGAATTGTAAGTGGTATTGGAATCCTGTGGGCCGGTTTACCGGAACTGGCTTGAGGATAAAATAAGCGTGTCCTTACTCTCACCATGGGGTCGGAGGCGGCGTGATAAATTAACCAGATGCGGATAAGTAGCTCAACCCCCCACCTCCAAATATAAGCCATACCAAGGCCTCCTCTGTTAATGTACTTGTTCTGCGGAAATAAATTGTAGTCGATCATTTTCCCGCCGTATTGTCTCCCAATTAGATGACCGCAATCGTCGCTTTTACTTCCGAGACCTCAGGCGCGAATAATTGTTGCAATTTTTCTAGTTTCCACGGAATAATTTGTGGGTTCCCCTTCGAATTAGGAATAGAACAATGTCTAATTATATGGCTACCGGGTTAACGGTTATTTTTTAATACCTGTGTCCAGATGCTTCGACAAAATGTCCGCTTGTAAGAAAACTGGCTTACTTTGTCCTTCATATCGTCGAAATTCTGGTCTTCTTCCTTCAAATGATTCATCCGGATTTACCAGCCTTGTCACTTTAGCAGATGTTATTGGGACACAAAATCCAGCATCGAAGTTTGTGGGGTCCTCGAATCCATCTATATTGGTGAAAACGTCTGGAATCTCGTCATTAATATAGATTCCCTGATGATCATCGTCATCTAAATCCATATAGTTAAAACCAAATACTAGAGGGCGGCCGGCAGCGTCTCCCATTTTTAGGGTGCTAAATTTGTTCAAAATTATTTTTATTTTGGTAAAATTTCAACCTTAAACCAATGTTTTACCTCTTTTAATATTTCAAAGTGTCGAAATATTTAAATATTCAAGTTGCAGAGATTTAGTTTGTACTACTTTATTCTGCGCAGTGGTGAGCACTAATTTGTATAACGAAAGCAAATATTTGATAACCTGACACAATAGATATCTGTAGATAAGAGGTGCAAATTAATTTAATCTCTTCATACTTAATTCCACTCCACATTTGTTGCTTATGTATCATGGTAATCATAACTGTGGAGGATATGTAAACCTGACTAATTGATTTAAAAAATTCCATATGCTGTTGAATATGACTCATAATATGAGTCTCGTATTATATATTTCTGCGGTATTAGTAATTTAGTTTAATGAAGACATTAAATAGAGCGCAACATAGAAATTAGAGATGATTCGCAATAATTTTAGACACAGAAATAATGTTTTATATATGTATGTATTAAATCTCAATATTTCTCATATTCCTCACCTCATGCCCAACTTAGGAGGGGAGCTTCACCACCTGCCCTTCACAGATCTGGATGCGCTTTGGATATGTGGTAGTGTCCCATGAGTGTACTAAAACCCTGAAGTGGTTTGACTCCATGGCCACATTTGCGCCCGCCACACCCACTCAAAGGCGCCAAAAAACAAGAAAAGAGCCCTGTTTTCATGTACTTTAAGTGTCACCAAAAATCCAATTTTGCTCGGATTTTGATAAAATTTCCATTCTTGTTATCCCAGATACTTGTGTCATCATATCCAGTAGATATCCCAACTTCTTTGAAATTTTGAATTTTTTCGAATAGTTCATCAGCTAGAAAATTTCGAAAATTTCAAAACAGTTGAGATTGCTATTGAATATTATCAGGCAAGTATCTGGGATCACAAAAATGCAAATTTTATCAAAATCCGCGCAAAATTGGATTTTTGGTGGATTTTTGAAGTTGGTAACTTTTGTGGTTTTCATCCCTTTGAGTGGGTGTGGCGGGCGCAAATGTGGCCATGGAGTCAAACCGCTTCAGGGTTTTAGTACACTCATGGGACCCTACCACATATCCAAAGGGCATCGAGATCTGTGAAGGGCAGGTGGTGACGCTCTCCACCTTAGATAATTGATATAAATCATTAAATCTCACTAAATCTCACTGGGCGATATATATGACGTGTAACCCTGTGTCCAGCTAGTTAAGGGTCGACACACATACCAAAATTACCACCATACATGACTTATTAAACAAACTGAAGAATTTTCGTGCAAAATTCACTTTTCGTCAAGTTGTAACGATAAATATTTCGGCCATGGATAAGTTTCCTAAGCTAGTAGGGACGTTGACCGAACTTAAAGAAAGGGCAACTTACATCAGGCTGACGTCCCACTTCATGGTTGGCCTCCATATTTCAGAAGGACGAGAAATTAAATCTGCAGAATATGCCCTCCAAGTTACAAATACTTTTGCGATAATCAATTTGGATTTCGAGTTAGAAGAAATGTTAGCCGGGCTGGGAGAAAAGAGAACCCCCCACGTTGTTAGACATGTAGAGTCACAAATATTCTTTTCGCGTTTGCTAATTAGTTGTAGTCGTGGTTTTTTAAATCACATTGTATATCAAAGTATTGGTCAATTGGCTCAGTCTGGCTTACTTAAATTTTGGTATGATTTAGAACAGACTAGAAATTTCATTGACACTGTCAGGCAAAAAGCTTCTTTCGAAAAATATCGAAAAGTCTTTGTTATGAAACTATTTGGAGAGAAGCAAGAAATTATATTTGAGGAGGGAAAACAGGTTTCGCTTCCTGCGTTGCGAAGTGTCCTTGGGCTATGTGCAGGTATTTTAGGTCTTGCAATGGCGGCCTTCGTTAGGGAATCAGTGACCATTGACATGTTAAGAAGCTTAGGCATGAAGTGTATTCGAGCTGGGTATCAGTTTGGATCATGGATAAAATTAAATATGGTCGGTGGTGCTTGGCGCTTGCTTTCTGAAAGCAGATGGTTTCTGAAAACAAGTCCACGCGGCATTAACAAAATTCTGAGTGGTTAACAAAATTTTGCATTAATTTCAAAATTCTGAATTGGCAACAGGACATATCAGAAATCCGTTGTAACTTTAACATAAACTACTTACTCATATTCTAATTTAGATTTCGTTCAAATTTTGTTGCAAAATGTGTTGCAACTGTGTTCCTAAAGTTCACAACTTTAGCCGGCTATTAACATCATTATCAGTTTGTTTAAAGATTCGGAATAAATAAAGGATTGTATCAAGCGATTCCGCTAGATCTATGGATTAACTTAAAATTCTAACCAAAATTTCATAATTCGATCGTGGCATACTAATACGGAAAATGCAATTATTTTGCAAATTTCAACATATTGAAAAATTGGAGTCCGAAATCGAGGCAGCGGCCAAATTCTAGTATAAAATAATTTTTAAAATTATTTCCCGCGATATTTGACCAAAAGTTGGACTAGTTTGAGTCAAAATCCAAAATTTGCAAAAAATTCGCACATTTTGGCTCAGATCTCGAAAACCACCAATCTACCTCCCCAATATTATTACAGATTCTTCATATACACAAAATTACGAAAATTTCAAGCTATCAAACTTGAAAATCGTCCGAGGGCGAAAAAACACGATCTCATTGTATATATCTATCTTAATAATATTGCGAAGTAGTACGATGCAGTTACATAGGTTAGGTTGCAATATTTATGCGCTATTTACATAAGTTTTTCCTATTGTTTACAATTCAACGGCTTTAGATGACATACCTTAAACTTTAACTTGTTAAATTACTACTTACAAGCTTTTGTCTTATGACTCCGCGTATACTTTGATAACATCTATCCACATGGTGAGTGCAAATAACGTAACGAGAATAATAAAATCACACCGAATTAGATTTCCTGGACATTTGAAATAAATATTTAATAATAATTTAAGAAATGTGTCACATTTATAATAGCCTCTATACGTCATTTGCCAAACCTAACCACCAATAAACTTAAAATATATAAATTCTATAAACTTAATGTTTTCATAGTTTCTAACTTTAACTTCTCTGTTTGTAAAACTTTGGATTAAACTTTTAAAGTTTTTTAGCTTCTTAAAATTCTGTAAGCTTACAAAATTGATGGATTTTACATACTGCATAAATTATGTTGTATAAAAAATTTTAAAACAATTAAATAAACTATTAAACTCTTAATTGGTACTTATATAAAAAAAGTCAAATTATGTCGAATGTTGAGTAATATTTACTTTGCACAACTTTGTTGTGTAAATTTTACGCTTATGAAGTTTAAATTTTGTCCACACGCTAAATAAAGTTGTGCACAACAGGTTGAGTAAAACCGAATTGATGAATTTTTATCCAACCTTGAGTAAACTTTGCTCAACCATAAACCAAAAATTTTCCAATGAGGTCGCATGAATCGGTATTTGCACAACGTTGTAAATTTTGTAATCATAAATTGTGTAAACTGGAGTTTAAACAAGATAGATTAAAATTTTCACAATTGTTGTATAATTTTTATGCAACTAATTACAAAAAATTCATCAACATGAAAGTTGAGAATTTTGTGACACTTAGGAATAATTTTTCCACTCGAGTTGAGTAAATTGCCCACAACAGTTGTATTGAGATTCACCAACCAGTTGTGAGAATCAAAATGACGCTGCCCGGCAACGTTAAATTTCTCATGCCCAGTCACAACTCAGCTCAATTTTGTGACTTCTTTCTACAAAAGTATTGTAAAATTGGATTTTAAAAATGACGGAGCTGTTGGAATCAGTTCTTCAGGCTGTTGGACTTGAAGGACTCTTGGTCACGTTTAAAGGTAAGGGGTTCTATTTATTTGAGCCAACTATATTAACTTTTTTATTATTTATTGGTTGAAATTTTGTATTAAAATATTAAATCTTTTAACTTCATTATAGAAAACGATTTTGACGAGGACCTCCTTCGCCACCTTCTTGACTGGGTTGCTGGTTCACTGGAGGATCATCTGGTTTGGTCCCGTCAATTGGACATCGACTAAAAATAATTGCTGGCATTAAGAAGGTTGAATTGTTGGACGAAGAAAATGAGAATTTGTACGGGTGTAGTTTGTGTAATAATTCATTGAAGTCCTTAAAATTATACTTGGATCATATCAGGAATTTCCACGAGATAATTGGTTCCACCACTAAAATTAGTTACCCATTGTGCTTAATGGACTTCACAAATATTAATAATCTTAGAAAATATGTTCATGAATGTTATCCTGTTCGATGCTTTCTGATCATTCAATTTATCAAACTAGGGAAATTCGTTCACCACCGTCGGCTGTGCTTTCTCTTGGATCTCAAATTAGTTTAGAGTAAGTGAAACAAGGTTTTATTCATGTTGACCGTCCTATATTTTTAAGTATTAATGATTTTATAGTGATGAGTTGTGTACCTGCCATAATTTTGTAATTAGTGTTTAAATTTTATTGAAATAAAAAATTTACTCTTATTATTGTGAACGAACTAAAGGATAATTATTCTAAATGAATGTATGAAAAATACTCATAAATTGAGAACAATTTCATCAACTGTTGGAAAAATATGGCTCAAGAATTGAGTAAAATTTACTGCATAATTGTACAAATTTTAGTTAGTTGATGCGTTATTTTTACTCAACTATGGTGCAGGATTTAGTTACCCCATTTCTCATTTGACTAACTAGTTGGGCTAAATTTACTCAACTATTGTGCGACTGGATTAACCAACCACAGAGTGTGGTTTTTACACAAGAGTTGTGTCATCGCATTTCGGCATCAACAGTTGAGTAAATTATGATAGATAGATAGAGAGTAAGAATTTTTCGATTCAACAATAAGATCCACCACTAATTTTAAAATTTGGAGTTAAGTATTTTAAGATGTTACTATAGCCGATGTGTGATAGTGGAAACAAGTTTTTTTGGGGGGCAATTACCCTGGGGGGCGTTATGGACTTATAACGTGGTATACATAGGGAAATTTATTTCTCTGGAACGGGTGGATGGAATTACAAAATCTTTTTTTTGTTGTAATCTGTACCTAAATACCTCCACCCCTTTTTGGAATTTTTCGGAAATTCGAATTATGAAATTCGAAAAAAAAATTCGAAATTTTGAAAATTCTGAAAATTTTGTGATTCAATTTTTAAAATTCTGTTCATGTTTAAAGGTAAACACTTGTGATAAGAACCGTGATATGGTTCACAGATGATGACAGATGTTCAAATTTAATGTGGATTTGCATATATGGCAAATATATTGCAAATTTGCACTTTTAATTCTAGTCAAAATTTTATTTCGTTGTTTTATGTTTTAGTGCTTATAATGGGGGCTAGTTTTATTTAAATAGTACAATAATAGTCCTATTTTAACACATTAAGCGTATTTTGCTGAATTTTAAAATTAGTTATTGTGAAAATAATTTAATAAATTATTACCAGCTTGCTATTCAGTATGAGCAGACAAGGATTTGCACAAATGTGTTATTTCATACGTATCCAAAAGTTGCAAATATTTATTCGTTATTCACCAAACATTAACGAAGAAAACTGTAAGTTTACAAAAAATATATTTCTACTTATTTTCAAAATATTGTTTTAATGTCATAAATTACTCAAAGTTTTCATGAATGAAGTGAATCATGTAAGAAAGCAATTCACGCAGTGATTAGTAACTCACAGTCACACACTACATCCATATCACAAACAAGCAGCTACTACATTCCTGTGAACAAAACACTTGAAGCTGCTGGAATTTCTCCTATTAATCCTAAGAAAAGAAAATCCCTGAAATATTTATCAGACAAATTCAGAAAAATGCGCTTAATGTATTAAGATTGGACTATTGAATGAATGAATGAATGAATTTATTTCTATCCTTTTGAGGCCGCTTACGGGCCCATGAAGGTACAATCATGTACAAGCATAAATAAGTTATCATGATTGGACTATTATTGTACTATTTAACAGGGATGGGCAATCCCAGGATTACTTTAATAAGATTAAGTAATCAGATTACATTAAATGTAATCCGTAATCCAGTAATCCACGAAAAATTCACATTTTAAAGTAATCCGTAGTCCGTAACGCTAACTAGATCTGGTAATTATGTGCAATCCGTAATCCCAAATTTACGAAATTGGAAAATATAATCAGATTACGGATTACTTTGTTGGATTACTTTGCTCCTGTAAACGGCATGACAGCTCCATCTTGCAACTTCTCCAGAGTCTGAGTCACTTCCTGAACTTGATTGCCTTCTGGATTCTTCAGAAGAGGTGCAAAGTTTAGAGAATTTTCGAACAATTAAGATGGGTTTACATATTTACAGCAATACATTTTTGTCTGCACTAAGAAACCGACAGTCGGATGAATCATTCAAAGCTCTTGTTTTTTGAACTAATCATCATCATAAGTTTGACGCTATTCAGAATAAATCGTTGCAAATAAAATATACCAAAGAGATGGGGTGAGACGGTCACGCGATCATGGCATGCCAAAGCTATGCCTAGATTTTATTTTTGAAATCCCCGCCCAAAACTACGTGTAAAAGTATACAGACCAAAATTCGACATTTTCGACTATGGCGTCGTCGACACGGTCACTAGGTCATGTCACGTCAAAACTATGGAGATTTTTGTAATCCTCTCCCGCAACTACATCTAAAACGGCCAAAACAAAAAAATTCGACACGTTTTACCCGTGGCGCCATCACCGTGGTGCCGTGACATTATGACCTACAATTCCTATTTTCGAAGTAATCCGTACCTCAAACATTAGAGACCCGTTGGCGAAAACAGCATGTTGAAATTCGAAACCGTTCTAAAGTTATCGTGCATACTGACCGGGCGGACAACACTTTTCCATAAAGGGATTTCGCTTCTCTTCACCCCCTCATACACAAATATTGATTTTTGTAATCCAGATAATAATCCGTAATCTGATTACTGTAATCCGCAATCCACATCATTAATTTATCCCAGTAATCCAACAAGTAATCCACATTACTTAAGGAACGAAGTAATCCCAATCCAGTAATCCCATAATAATTTTTAAATTAATTAATCTGTAATCCGTAATCCATCGAAAGTGTTGGGATTGCCTATCCCTGCTATTTAAATAAAACTAGCCCCAATTATAAGCACTAAAACATAAAACAACGAAATAGAATTTTGACTAGAATTAAAAGTGCAAATTTGCAATATATTTGCCATATATGCAAATCCACATTAAATTTGAACATCTGTCATCATCTGTGAACCATATCACGGTTCTTATCACAAGTGTTTACCTTTAAACATGAACAGAATTTTAAAAATTGAATCACAAAATTTTCAGAATTTTCAAAATTTCGATTTTTTTTTCGAATTTCATAATTCGAATTTCCGAAAAATTCCAAAAAGGGGTGGAGGTATTTAGGTACAGATTACAACAAAAAAAAGATTTTGTAATTCCATCCACCCGTTCCAGAGAAATAAATTTCCCTATGTATACCACGTTATAAGTCCATAACGCCCCCCAGGGTAATTGCCCCCCAAAAAAACTTGTTTCCACTATCACACATCGGCTATAGTAACATCTTAAAATACTTAACTCCAAATTTTAAAATTAGTGGTGGATCTTATTGTTGAATCGAAAAATTCTTACTCTAGATAGATAGATATTTATTTAATCTCATTACCCTTTCGGGCTTTTCAACCCATAGAGTTACATATATAATTGAAGTAGTTATTATTATTATAGTAATCTATAAATAATAGTAATATTTATTAATGCATGACTCTCTATTATTTGATTAGTTGTGTTAGTCTTTAAATATAAATATGCCGCTAAGTTTTCACAGAGTTTGGTAAGAATATAAGTACGGAATCGATACAGATTTGCATGGTTAAGTTCGAATCAAATTTACGTTTTGCTCGTTTTTTCGCATGTTAGTTGCAACTATCATCACTAAATTAATGATCATGACACCTAGGATCCCAGCAAAGAACCAATAATTTTGTCCGTCGGATTTACCCTCTTCAGTTTTAGCTTCATGCATGATCTGGACCAGCCTATCGATGCTCTTTGTTAGTTCGTCTAATTGGAATGCATTTACTACCGTGTACTGTAGTAACCCTTTCTGCGTGTCGTCAAATCCCTGTTTGTCAGAGAACTCTCTCGATTTTCCAAACGCGGCCCTGATACTCGTAATAAAGTCCATCACTCCAGTCCAAGATTGTCTACCCGCTATTCCCCGGATGATTGGGCCCACAGCCATACTCTCCGCTGTACTTATGCATCCCATAGCGATAAGTAAACCGGCCAGAAAGAGAGGGAAAGTTTTTTCTATATCAGAGTATAATGATTGTACTTAAAAGTTTCCACGACTTGGCTAAGGCACCTGTCAAAATTAAAATCCGTAAAAACTGTATAAACTCTTACCAGACTGCACGTCTTATCCACACTTGGTCACTTTTATCGATAGTCTCAAGTTTGATGCTTTCGTATGTCTATTGTATAGTATTTCGAAACAGTTTTGTGACTACAGTGGACAAACTGTGTTGTATTATGAGTGGCGTGTTATCCGGTCAGCGCAGATATGATAAATGAAATCATTCCTCGATCATCATTCTTCTAGTTCGTAGATTTAATTGCAGGAATTCAGCTAGCTGTAAGCATTTTTCTCGGTTATCAAATCTTAAGCACTGTGGCCAATTGCTCAGATTTAAATGCACTCCCATCCTATTCCTATTCGGATAAATTTTGCATGCACAGATAAAATGCTGGAACGTTTCTTCTTCTCCTAAATTGCATAAAGTGCAAGAATTTTGCAGATTAAATACATGCCTGAATTTTTCATGGTACACTCTCCCATCGTTTAATCTCATTTGGGCGATGATTGAGAGCTGCTTGTACGTCAAGTCGAAGTTGAGATATTTTGCTGGTTTTAATTCGTCATCCCACATCAGCGCATATTTCCCATGTCGTTTAGATTTCTGCATATTGCAGACGTCCTCTTGTCGCGTAGTGTCAATAATCCTTGTCAGAATTCGTGGTATGTCTGCCATTATGTCAGCAATATTGTCCAAGTGACAGAAATTTCCATACCCAAGCTTCTCAAGTGAAGTATGTAGCCGAGCTACCCAGTTATACTGTCTAATGAAAGACCCATCTCTCCATGCCTTGTACAGGGCATTAAAACAAATTTTTGGGTAACTATCCTCGTCCATACAAATTAGCTTGACCCAGTATGCAAGTGTATGCTTCATGACTTTTAGCAGGAAGGTTGGAGAGGCTGTTTCTAGTCTAAGCAGATATCCAGGCACCGTTCTTTCAACTCCCAGCAGCCTCTTATAGAAATATGCCTGCATTTCTTCTAGTTTGGTTACATATCTCAACCCCCATATCTGTACTGCATATAATGCGCAGGATAGCGAGATTGATTCGAAGAGGCGGATCTTGGACTTCCAACTTGTTACCTTACCCTGAAACAGAGTTTTCCATACTGACGCTAATGCTACTATGCCTTTCTTCTTAAACATTTCAGCAGCTTTTTGGAACACCCCTTTCTGCGAGAAGAGCACGCCTAAATATACATATTCATTGACAATTTCTATGCTTTCTTCCCCATATGAAAATTTCGTTCCAGCCTTCAGTCTGCCACCTTTCCTGAAAACCATGACCTTTGTTTTACTCAGGTTCACCAGAAGAGATCCGGTTGACCTCGACCAATTCGGACACCATGGTGAAAGCATGGAAAGCCCGAATTTGGCGAAATCCTCGTTTTCATCACAATAAGTTAGCTCTGCAAACTAATGCATCCAAATCATCCATCATGAGGGCACTAAGGAATGACCCTAGGGTTAAGGCTATGCGGGGGGATACTTGTCATGTGATCACTAACAAGCAAAAGAAGAATCTAGTCAACTGAAGCAAAGCGCTTCGTACACGGTACGCGGGCAAAAGGTACCGAGTTTCCTCTTCACGAATGAGAAGATTTTGATTGTTGGAGAAAAATTTAAAAAAACAAAATGGCCGGATATTTGTTCTGTGGAAGTTTGACGTCCCTTTCAGTATGCGGAAGTAAATTACAAGTCATCACCAAAGTGTAGATGGAAGCGAGATGGCTGGAGAAAGCAAGTCTCCGTTTTTTCGCAAAGGGTATATGTTCGAGCCAAGAATTATTTTCAGAGTATCCAAAAGCTAACAGTTAATCTCCTGGACCATGAACTCTTCGAAAACCAACATTGGATATTCAACGATTCTCTGCTCCTGATCATGGTGCAAAAATTGCCCAAAAATGGTTTCCGACGAATTTTCGTGACTTTTTTCCTCCCAAGAAGGGTTCTCAGCATCTACAGACCTTAATCCCCTAAATTATGACTAGTGGTCAAAATTATAGGTCTAGGTATGTACTAAATCCCACACAAGTGTGGAAGGCCTGAGGTCATACTTACTGAAGATCTGGGCGCCTTTCCCCTGAAAACCGTGCGTGCCCCGGTCGAGCAGTCTCCGCTACGACTTATGTCTTGCGTACAAGCCCGTGAACGAAATCTTCAAAGAGAAGTTATGATTTCTAAACAATATTAATACCTTGTTCACCTATAAAAATTTCGAACAGATAGCTCTAATACTTTGTGATTTATCACCAGAAATGCCTTCACGAGAACTTATGACCCCACTATGTATGTGTCATGTCTAAGCTTTGTCTATCCCTTCTCATGTTACCATTAAATAAAACTCTCTTGTCCATCAGTTGCCCAAAATTTGATACTCTAGCATTAAAATCTCCGCCAATTAAAACGTAGTCGTAAGGATACTGCATCATGGTTTGTTCCATCTCTTAGTTAAATTCTTCTAAGACAAAGTCATATTCTGCGCCTGGTTGGATATATACGCCACCCACTAATATAATTGCATCTCCTACCCTCAGCCGTATTAATATGAAATGATCCCTCTGCGTAATGCATTTGTCAAGTGTAAATATGTCATTTCGCCACAGCGTTATAAGACCGCCCCTGGCTCTACCTTTTGTATGCACCCTTTTGGCTAATATTTCAATTTTAGAGAATCTGTTAAATTCTGAAAAATTGAAAGATTTTTCACTCCAAGTTTCATATAAACAAATAATATGTGAATTAACTAATTTATCTATGTCGCTTTTACACATTTCATGCAATTGATGTGCTCCTTCAATATTCCAGAATAATGCATGCAAATTTAGATTAGTAAGGTTAGTTTTATTACGTGTTGATTTTATGTAGTTGTAGACCGTTTGCTCCATGGGTTGCCATCCTCAAATTTGGTTGACTCCTTTGATTGGGTCGTACGCGAATTGATGAACGATTTTTCCACCTTTCCAGATTGTCATTTTGCCAATGTGATTGATTGACATTGACAGGTCCTTGTCCGCTCCCGTCATGGTACTGAAGTGTCTTCGAAACTGGCTGTCCCTCAATCTTTCGTCCCTTGATTGGTCCTTTCGAATGGAAATGGTGCTGGATTTCCCCAACGCTTTTTTCTTGATCAGCACCAGGTCCCTGTCCACCTTTCTCACCATCTTGACAATTATTGCTCTTGGTTTGGTAGGGTCCTTTTTCCCAACCCGAAATGCATCATCTACCAATATGTTTGGCATGCCGATACTTGTCCAAACTTCATCCAGCGCTTTCAGTCTCGATTCGATATTCTCCTTCGCATCCTCTTTAACTCCATGGATTACTAAGTTTTTTTCTCTCGTCATTTTATCAAGCCGGTCCTCCAGCGCTATCGTTGAGCCAGAACATATTTGCTTAATGTCTGCAATTTCTTTAGCGATGGGGGCAATGGCTTCCTCTATCACAGCTTTCATGCTGGCCATGAAGTTGGGGTCGGTTTGCGCCATCGTCGAGTCTTCGCAGGAGTCAAAAGACGTGTCGCTGCTGGATTCAGCTTTATGTGTTTTTTGTGGCGCAGTTGGCGATGGAGTGAATGCTTCTCCCCTCGGGCGCGGCGTCGATGTGTTCGGTTTATCTCTCTTTGGCGTGTCGAACGGGTTCAACATTTGCAGGCGATACTGCTTTAATTTTAATTACCAGTGCTGTGCGTGTGCTCGAGAAACAATTTTAATTCATCACTCAACCCACACCAACTTGTTTACTGATTCCGAGTGTAGAATTATTCTTTCAGGATGCCTCTTTAGCCGTAGTTACCACACACTCGACTCAATTCTCAGAGACGAGCTAACACAACCTTCTCCACTGACAGTCAGAGCGAGAGTCTCGAGTAAATTATGATCAAGGTTGGATAAATTTTCATCAAATTTATTTAGCGTGCAAGGTTGAAAAATTTGGTCAACTTCTTGCCAAGTATTAAAAAATAAAAACATTTTATTGCATAAGTTTATACGCATATTTATTATTCTTGCGTGCATTTTCTTATTTAAATCATGTTTAATGGTAAATATTAAACGGTTTTCCAGAAGCTACGAACAACTCACACAAGCATAAGTTATTTACGATTCATATCCAACACTCCTTTTGATATCTTTTTTCAGCGCTCTAAGAATTAGTCAAACAGGATCTCATCTGCATACATGTCCAGAAGATATTACAAGAAAAATGAGAGTTTTCCACGTTTAGCCATTTATGTACGTGTTCTTGTAAGCTTTAAATGTCTTCAGGCAGCAGCACTCGTCATGCAAAAAAGCATGAAAAATATTATTCATATTATGCTTAGGTTGCTGTATCTTTCAGAGTCATTATTATATGTTATATAAGAGTGATAAAATAATTACGACAAACATGGGATGACATTGCAAAAATTATTCACCTCTTGCCACGATATAATTGCTATGGTTTGGGTTTTATAATTACATGTCGTTTCTTGCATTTTTGATTTGCTTTAAAGATTACACTGTTTAACAGCATTGGGCATTTAAATTGGGACCCTTTTTTCAATTATTAATCTATTTCCAAATTTCAATTAATTATTGGACAAATAAGTTAAATATAATTAGTTCAGTTGTCCAATCACAGGGTCAAAAACAGTCTACTTAGAAAACACAGGCCATACCTACATACCTCATATTATATTTGCGTCACAATAGTTGAACAATGTGCTAATTGAGTCTGTCATTTTTTGCTGAAAAGTCAACATTGAATCCACTTCATTCGTCTACTTTTCCTCAGTTAATCGCAACCTCACAACGAAGTACTTTACTCACGTTATTCTCCTGCTTAAAGCGAATAAAATTATAACCATGGACATTCAGCATTTCCTTACTTCAGTAAGTTTTATCGCGTTATTATTTATATCGTTATCATTCGGAAACAGTTTTGCGGAGTCGACCGACTTTTCTCCAACTACTGAGGGTAGTTTCATACCGGACAATTGGATTTTAATTCGTGGTGGACTTTTCGAGAATTCAGACTCTTGAGTAAACTACCTCAATTTTTGTCACGATTTTTCAATATGAAAAATTTAAATATTTTTGAAAATTATGCAGGATAAAGAAAATAATGGCGAGTGCAACCCCAAATTTCAATTGAATTCTGTTTTATCACTCGTTTACAGATCACAGGCGGACTTTAAAAGAAGAGCTGAAAATGGAAACTTATCAATTATGTAATTCCTCTGCAAATTTTTATAATTCTCGTGATATTAACATATGTATTTTGATTTGATAACCTTTATTCATGTGTCAATAGATATCAGTTATTAAAACTGGTTTACAATCCGTGACACTAAAAGCTAATTCTCTATATAAGCATATATCTATATTATCTATTATTAGTAGTAAATATATTCTTCGTTACGTCTAGAAATTATCCATTCACGACTCAACTGAATAAATTTAGGATAAGTTAAGTTATCATCCCAGTCGCGTGGTAGCGAATTCCATAGCTTAACAGACCGATAATTTATGCTTTTCTGGGAGAAAGTCGTTTTGGTTCTGGGAACAGCTAAGAGAGGAAAAGTACGTCTAATTGAGGATATAGATTTAAGATGTGACAGGTTCTTAAACGCATATTTAAGTAAAAAAAAGGTCTCTCCTCTCCGTTACTGTTAACATATTACATTTAGTTCGTAAATCTACTATATTCAATTTATGTCTGAGGTCTTTGTAGTGTCGAGATTTGCGGATACGTGCTTTTTTCGCAATAATAGGCAAATAGAAATTTAATAGGTAATTGTCCACTTTTCGTTGTATAGTGTCAAGTTGTGGAGTTGTTAGCGTTGCCCATATGTCAATGCAGAAATCTGCAACCGAATGTATATGACTATTCAACATAACCGTCATTACATTTTCACTTAAATAACGCTTTAACCCATATAAATAACCTAAATTACCGGAAATACGCTTACTTACTGATTCAAAGTGCTGTTTGAAACTCAGTGTCGAGTCAAGTTCCACACCAAGATACTTAAAACAAGAAACTTGCTCGATAACATGACCGCTATCTAACACCAATGGCGAGTTCATAAATTTGTCCGGGATGGGGTCTCTACTTTTATGAAAAATTTGGTATTAAGTTTTGTCGTAATTTAGTGTCATATTATTGTCAGTATACCATTGTTGAATGCGAATTACTTGGTCTTTCAATGTTTGTAGTAATAAGTCCAAATCTGTTCCTGCAGTGTACACAACGAGATCATCGGCATATAATAGGAACGGCAATGTAATTATATCAGCGATATCGTCCTGATAAGCTCCGTAAACAATAGGTCCGATCGTACCACCCTGAATTATACCAGTAGAATTGATGTAGTATTTATCACTATTTTTAAATCTAAATAATGTATCGCTAACATAATTATGTATTGTTTTGATATAAATGGGGTGTAACTTATACTTAAACATTAGCTTTTTAATTAATAAAGATCTGTCAATACTATTGAATGCAGATTTAGCGTCGAAATAAATAGCTACACATTTAGTATTCGGATTATCTAACGATTCATAAATGAAATTTGAGAATTCAGTTATGGCTGTATGACAAGAACGATTTGTCCTGAAACCGTGTTGTTGATTACAAAGTTTCGATTCTAATCTAATTTGTATTCTATGAAATAGTATTCTCTCGAATAGTTTACAGTATGTGATTATACAGCTTATTGGTCTATAGCTACATGGGCTCAAACGCGGGTCTTTCACCTTATATATAGGGGTTACATATGTTGTTTTGAAATCGCGAGGAAGTTTACAATTAGTGAAAATTATATTAAATAAAATAGCTATTTGGAAAGAAATAACATTGTAACAGCGCTTGAGAATTGACAAAGGTACAAAAAAATCTGACTTACTATCTTTCTTTGTGTCAGAAATAGCCTTATTCACTTCCTCGACAGTAACTAATTCAAATTTGTCAGGTGATTCAGAGTCGTTATAACTATTCTCATAACGTGTGATCTCTTCTAGTAAAGTATGTTCAGGGATTAAATTATCGGAGGTTACAACAAAATGTGACGCAAGTGCATCGTTGATAGTATTAGTGGTATCATAAATAACAGAATTATCTGGATCTACTAGTTATTAATTGGTGTATAATTAGATTTACGGTAACCAGTGAGTTCATTAACATTTTCCCACAGGTTTGCAGTATTTTTGCATGAATTTACAAATTCTTTGTTAAAATATGATTTTTTATCATTGGTTAAACTATTATTATAATGGTTGCGAGCTTTTGTGTATATTTTTTTATCGGAAGAGGATTTGGAAGTATCGGATACAGTTCGTAACCTATCTCTATATTTACGTAATTCTGCAAGCCTGCTGGTGTACCATGGGTTAAGTTTAGGCTTAATTAATCGCTTCTTAATAGGAGCGTATTTATCAAGTAATTGCATAACATAACTGTTATATCTACAAAATTCTAAATGTGGGCTAGAATTAACATCAAAATTATAAGTAGCAAGTTCTTTTTCCAGTTCCTCGAAATTACATAGTTTATAGCATCTATAAGTTAAAAATGTAGGTAAATATTTCATATACTTAACTTTTCTTATTACAAAGGTGAGGTCATGGTCCGAACTAGAGTAAGGAAAGTGACCTGATGTTATTACATTGTTTTTTATATTTGAGTAAATGTGGTCAAGCTGGGAGGAGCCCCGAAAAGTTGGACCAGTTATGTGCTGCCATAATTTGAATTCTCTACAGGCAGTAAACAGTGAAAATGAGTTTGAGTCAGTTTTTAAAAGATCTAAGTTGAAATCACCTAAAATATAATATTCGTAGTCAAAGGATAAAAGAAAGGTGTTCAGCTCTCGGAAAAAGCTGATTAATCTAGCTCCAGGTACTGATGGATGGCTATAAAGTACAGTTACTAAAATTGGTTTACAGTTTTTTAAAATAATTTTGAAAATTTGACATTCAGATTTTGCATAAAGTGGAACTAGACATTCTATATGTTCAAAATTAATTTCAGTTTTGATATAACTTATTATTCCCCCACCTGAGTTATAATTACGGTCTGTTCTCAATATGGTATAGCCATTAACAATATACATACCATCTTTGTCTCTGTCTGCATTAAGTTTCGACTCCGTGAAAGATATTACATCTGGTCTACAGTCAGAGAGCAAGTTTAGAATGTCATCAAACTTATTACGCAGACTATTAATGTTTTGATGGCATATTTTTAGTCCTTTCGTCGACTTGAGTGTGTTGTAAATTCGTGTAGAGTTGACAGAGTTGAATTGGTCGACGAAGCGGTGAGTGGTCGAATGTCGAGGAAGAATTGGGGTCGGATGTCGAAAATGGTAAAATGGGAAGTGTAGAGTTGTGTTGTGCAGTCGTTGCTAGATGTTGTTGGGAAGATGGGATACAAAGCTGACAAGTCCATCCTTCACGTTTTAATTGGGAATATATTCCACCATGGGGGATATGGGCGCATTTTTTCCAGTGAAAATGATTGTAGCAAAGTTGACATTGCAGGTAGTAGAATCTTCGGGTGATGTGGTTTTTACATATTTGGCATATCATCCTCATGGAAGTTTAAGAGGAACCCGTTAGAGTTTGAAGTTGCTCAAAATAATGTATGGTATTATATAACTTTAAATAACTTGCCTGGCCTGTTGGCCAGCTGAGGTCGCAGCCATTCATAAATAGAGGGATCTAACTCGTTACCATATTTATGTGGCGCAGGGCGACCTCAGGGGCTTTAAGATGTGGTGCGCGGGTCGTCCGTATTCGGCACTAAATAGTGCAAAAGAGAGGAGTCCCCTCAGAGCGCATCTTGAAGGGTCCAACTCCCCTCAGACGAAAAGTCAGATAGATAGAGGTACCCTGGCAGGAAGCGGATTTGTAGCTCCGGATCAGTCTATTACGGCAAGCAAGGGGAGTCCAGTTGTGTAAAGAAATGTAAGTCTCCAAACACGGTCCACACGGTCAAATTCGAGGTCTTTCATCTACCACATCCTAGTTGGGATTCAATGGGAGGGGTTGACACTGGTTGTAAAGTTGGGGGTGACGAAAAACTTATAAAAATTAAAAACAAGAAATAATCAAGAGAGAGCGAGTGAGAACACGTCAGCTGCTGAGATCTGTTCCACTACTACTCTATATATATACTCTGTATATCCGTGTATTGCTTAGGGAGACACGAATGTACGGAATAAATAATAAAAATTTTTGTTTACAATATCAGAAATTCAAATCAGTTCCAAATTGAAACACTGACTGAAATTTATTGGCATCAACCTTCGAGGATGTCGCATTTTGTCTGGCGTGAAGAAGTAATTTATTACAACGAATCTTCCCCATGGAAGATATTTGCAAACATTACAATTTTTATTACATTCCAAAGCAGAGATTGAGTAAGGGGTGTCCATTTGGTAAATACATACATCAAGTACTCATTTAAATAACTATGTATAAATTATTGATCATATGTAAGTATTCAGATTAGGATTATCAATTCAGATTAAAAAGTGCAATCGGCTGCATTAGCACATTCATTTAAGATGCAATCGTACCCTTAATTTGCACATCCTTACAACCTTTTTATGATACAAGGTTCCAATTTCTATTAAGTAAATCAGACTAGCCCCTGCTATCAAAATGCTACAAAAAATATAAAGTGAGACTAAATCATCGTAGTCAATTCTATTTACGAAACTTTTCATGTTCCCATCGCTAGTGGGGTAAATAACCTTCAAGTAAAACTTGTATCTTTCCCTCCACAATTTTGTAAAACCCGCAATTTCCATAGAGGTCGCCACGTGGCCAACTTCCCGATACCTTCGCACCCTTAATACATCAAAATAAGTCATTAAAAGGGCAATATTCTCAATCTTGTGACACTTGGATTGCGTTCCGTGGTGTTGTTCAATAACTTGTACAAAATACTCAATATTTTCCGTAGCTAGTAAAATACTCCGATTTAGACGGGCGGGCCCCAGGATTTGTAGAATATTTTGAGTCTCGAACACAGTCCGATCCACATGGTCTCGCAAACCCGCCAGCCTGAAATCGAAGGAAAGTCTGCTCTTTAATGAAGGGAGATTAATCCCGTCGGGTTGCTTTTGCCCATAAATTTCAAACCCGGCTGGAATCACATCCCGCAACGAGGTAAAATGTTCCTGGACTGGCGGGACGACCAGTCTTGACGCTAAGTAATACTCATAAAACAGTAGGATTGGCATAATCAGGAGGGAAATTGGGTCAAGATGGCGCGAAAAGGTGGGGTAGCCTTGCCGGAAACAAATGGCCAAAAGATGAATCCAATTGCCGGAATGGTTCCCTAGAAGGAACGAACTTGCTATAAGAGTGAGGACAATGACGGCCCAAACTTCCCGCTGAAAGGTGGCAACCCAATCGTTAAATCGGATGCGGGAATGAACCCCATATTCACAATAGATCAAGTGGTGTCCAAATCTTTTATGGTTGATGAGAAGGCTCGAGTTTTCTCGCGTGATGAGGTCCGACCAAGGGAACGAGGTAGTTGAAATAACTGCAATTTAGGAGATAAAATGAAATAAGGGGTTTAAGATTAAAAAAAAATATAATAGGGGCTTTCAAATTCATCACTTTTAATTTTCCGACCACTTATATGTATGTCATTATTGAAATACTTACAACATTGAGGAATGACTGATGAGTGGTCGGAAGAATTAAAAGTGCTGGGTTTGGAAGCCCCTAATGTTTATGTATTTATCTAATCCTAAGTTACCCGCACTGAAAATACCAAATCCTCAAGGGTCTTTTTGAGCATATGAGATTAAGTTGCAATTCCGTCTGAATACGGGTTGAATATAGCGCCATTTGATGAATAATCCATCTATCTTTAAAATCCAAATCGGACTTGGAAACATTCGGAGTTTCCAGTAAAATAAATTTGTTCAAACATAAGAATCACACATAATAAATCGAAACGTCTCCTTTCCCCAGGTCTACCAAAAACAGATAAACTTTTAACTGTGTCTTTTCACCTAACAGGAAATCCAAATTAAGTCCATGGCTAAATTTGTTCTCCAGGATTAACACAATACTAGAGTACTTTTCCAATTCTTGAACTCTGGGAGATAAAGCACTTTGAAGATGTTTCTGGGTTATTTGTCGACCTACAAATGGGTGGAAGGAAATGCAGCAAAACTTTTGATATCGAGTTATCGGAATCGTACGGTGATAACTTGGCCTATATGATGTTATCGACCATCTCGCTTCAGACATAGTAAGAAACAATCCGGTTAGAATATCTTTAACGTCATAATGAGAGAAATTTAGTTGGTGACCATGAATATAAATTTTGTTGAAACAATGGTGTTTTACTGGAAAGTGGATGCCGAAGTTAGGGAGATTTTGTGCTGCGAATAATGTGGGCTGTACATACCATTGAGAAATTTGTTACCGAGCTAAGCAAGGAGAGAAGCAACTCACGGTTCACCCTTGTGCATCGTGTCATCTGCAAAACGATGTGCTGTTTTTGTTGGATCCCTGATCGTTTTAAAATTCGTTTATAAAAATGTCAACAATGTTACTTTACAAGAAGCAGTAAAAATTTGACTCGTTTATACGAAGCTAGTTTATACCAATCAGTTTATATGTAATACATAAGTGGGTCAATTTGGGTTTTACTTGGGTTTAACTGAATTTTACCTTGAAATTACATTGTTTCACTGTGGTCAAGCATTTAGTTCGTTAATATTATAATTTTTTGCAAAGAAGGCTTTGCATATGTTCGGAGTTGGCTTTGCAATAGTGGCAAGCAAGTTTTGTTGCGTAAAGCTTAATAGCATCTATAAAATCTATAAAACCTCAAAAACCCAATAAAGTTCAGTGGGCGGTTATGTATTTATTTAAACCCTGTTTTTTTCAGTGTATCTAGATAATGTCGATAGGTTCTATGCATCGCAGTAGCACAAACCGGAAGTTGCTTCTCTTCTCGCTTAGCTCTCGTACCATTGAAAAGAAAACTAGAAACAGAATAAAACTGGGCCCTGAATAACTCGAATAATTACTACAAAAATTAAGAACATGTCGCATGTACAACATTTTAGCGAATGAAGAACTCAAAGCTGAAACCAAATTGATTTATATATTTACAAATAAAGTGTTACAATCTGGTCAACAAAAACTTGCCGATACATTTACAAGCTACAGTATGAAAAATGTATGTATAATGGTACTCGTGCAGTTGGAATTTTACATTTTTATTGTTTAACTAACTTTGAAGGAGGACGTCGCAGGTTGTCAACTCCAGACCTTAACTCCGTTTGGATATGTTGCAGTACTAGTATAGAAAAAGTTAATGAGCCCTTTTGCGCCCACCAAACTCATTAAAAGACGCGAAACCCCCGAAAATTGCGGTCCTAAAATAATCGCCAAATATCTAATTTTGCTTAAATTTTTTTGAATCTTTACATTTTTGTAATACCAGATAGTCGGCGAGACAATCAATCTCATTTTGTTTTTAATTTGCTATGTTTTTTGAAAATTTTGAGACCACGATTGTGTTGAAAAACTGCGCAACTTTAAAAAGTTAAGTTCGCTATTCGATATGATTGTCCAACTTTCTGGGAACACAAAAATGTTAATTTCATTAAAATGACCAAAACTGGATTTTTTGCAAAAGTATAAGCAGTTAAAAAAAGGCTTTTTCGTATTTTGCCTAAATTTGAGTGGGTGTAGCGGTCGCAATTTGCCCCATGAAGTTGAAATCCTTCCAATTCTTCTATAGTCTAAGGATTAGAGATACAAAATATATCGAATGGACATCGCAATCTGGCGTTGCCAATCTCTGACCTCCTCCTCCTTTGTTGGCAAACTTCAAGTTCATGCAACAAGTCCCTCAAAAACTTGAATAAATGCAAATGTTACATTGCAATGGTAAATTGGCTGCTAAATTTATAAACAAACTTGAATCAAAAATAAGAAAAGGGGTTTAACTATAATACAATACATACATACTTATTTATTTGAATATGTGTATAGAAAAGCTTCAGTTGTCAAATATTTCTATGTATGAGTACACTTCTACTTCTTCTGAATGATAATGAAAAGGTTATAAGTTCAAACTTTTTGCTGTTATTCGAATCGACGAAGCAATTTTGACAGATAGAAAAATGTGATTTGTTTTGTCCGTCCGTTTTTGTGGGCAGGATATCTCGAGATCGTCTCAACCAAATAAAACTTCGAATCCTTGGATGAATAAATAAATAATGTTTCATGATTTTCATAATTCCAAAATTGGAGTTCGCATTTTCACAGTTTGAAAATCCAGACCCTAGCTCACTTTTATCGTCATAATTTTGGAACATGTACTGTTTCAGGATTATTAATGCTCAGTTTAAAAAAAATTATGAAGCCCTAGAGAAATAATTAAGCACGTGCTTAATTATTTCTCTAGGGCTTCATAATGCTAGTGGTTTCATCCAAATCGGAGAGAGACCGGGGGCATCATCGCATTAAAAGTTTTAATTCTCAAACGAACTCCTGGCGTGGGGTCAAACCCCAAATTGGACCTTAGTTTTTTATGCAATGTATTTTTATGAAAAATTTAATCAAGAATAGTCCAAACTTTGTCAGATATTTTTGATCGCGGACCAAACCATGACGGTTTCCGCGAGTTTAGTATATCCGTTATGAACTTTATTCTTTACAGGAACGAGTCCTCAACATGAATGAGTTGAATGACTCACCTGTAAAAAAGTTTGAATTGAATTGACCGCATTTGTATTATGTCTGGAACCCGAGTTGAACACTCCACCCGACATTTGTGCACATTTACATATATATTTTTGTGCGCAGTAAAATTGAATGTTTTAAAAATAAAATTGACCTTCTTGTTGTATGCACATTTTTAGTTAGTGATGCATACATTTACCATTTATGTAGAATTCGTTTAAGTTCCATGTACGTTCGAGTTTTATGTTTATGTTTTATGATTCATTCAAGTTTTATGTACATACACGATAAATATATTTACAATTTTTGTCTTGTAACATATGTATTTATTTTCATAAAATCGATAAGATGATCAGATTGACAGGAATCGATCGTGGCGAAAGCGTAGTAAAAAAAGTACTTCGGACGAATTTTTCCTGTAAAACGGCCAGATTTTAGTTTCATAGTAAATTACTCTTTCACTGGCATTGTCTGAGGTTAGCTACAAATGTAGTAGATGGGAGTGCACATATATTTTCCCTGATTTTGGTATACATTTCCCAATGAAAAATTAGTTCTGAGTATTAGATTTGCATAAAATAGCAAAAGTGTGAATTAATACGCTTGCAAGTTGATATATGTATACGTAATATTTGCTTGATTATAAATTCTGGTTGAGACATATGTGATGAGACGAAGCCGCTCTGCTCAGTACCTTATCTGCACTCCAATTTAACAAGAAATGCTCTGGTTACTAATGAAATGTGTATGTATGTACATTTGCAGATCAGAGGCTTCGGAATCCTGGGGGCGCACACTGGTCCGGATTGCTATATTCTTTGCTATATTCAAAACCCATAACTTTAAAACCAATGAAGCTTTCGTAATTCTGTTAACGGGAGTCGGCGTATGATTGTCAAGTGTAGTTTTGGGTATGTCCAGTAATGCCCGACACACCCCCTGGGGGGTGTGGTCAAAGGTCAAAATGCGTTTTATGAGTACTCCTATCATGTGGGGTGTCGTTGAAAAGCTCTTCTCAATTCATATTTAGTGTAATTGCAAGCAAAGCAGGTACAGCCACTCCCGAGGACAGGGGGTGTGGTCAAAGGTCAAAATGCGTTTTATGAGTACTCCTATCATGTAGGATGTCGTTGAAAAGCTCTTCTCAATTCCTGTTTAGCGTAATTTTAGACAAAGCAGGTACATCTACTCCCGAGGTCAGGGGGTGTGGTCAAAGGTCAAAATGTGTCTTATGACTTATGTAGTCCCATCCCGAAGATTAACCGATATGAAATTGTCGGGACGAGACGGGATGGATGCCACCCCGGCCCAAGTCCAGTTCCGAGACTTGTTCCTACAGGACATGACGACAACAGTGGGATATACATGTGTGGAAGATTCTCTTTCTAAACATGGGAAACTAAGGGATTGACTGGCCTGTTTTTGGCTGCACACTTAAAAATGTAATGCTAAAAGCTACGATATCGAATAGATTGAAATAATCGAGATCGTTTGTGTCATCATACGTAGGACCCCAGGGGGAGGATCCACCAACTCTTGGGGTCAATCGGACCACCCCCACTGGTGCCGGAGGATGTGGTCGGGGCAGAATAAGATTTTTACTACAATCGAATCTATATATGAAACAAAGCGAAATGAGGTATTCCCTCGATGTGGCACACCCCGTGGCTGATGTTAGGGGCAACATTTTAGGTGAAAATAGGTGTCACACGTGATTTAGTTACTGCATTCAATCTCATCTAAGCATCTAATTTCCAGAAAAATAATTTCACCCAAACCATCGATTTTTTGTCTCACTTCACCCCATCAACAGTGTGCGAACACTTAACTTTACCATGTTGGTTATATGCCTTCAATTTCAATAAAATCTCATGTTGCCCTTGACCACACCCACCTGACATCGAGGGACTACCTCATTTCACTTTATTTCACCTATAGATTCGATTGTAGTAAAAATCTCATTTTGCCCCGACCACACCCTCTGGCACCAGTGGGGGTGGTCCAATTGACCATAAGACTTGGTAGAATCCTCCCCTTGGGGTTATATGTATGATGACACAAACCGATCTCGATTATTTCAATCTATTGCATATCATAGCCTTTAGCATTACATTTTTCAGTGTGCAGGCAAAAAACAGACCAGCCAATCCCTAAGTTTTCCATATTTGGAAGGAGGATCTTCCACACATATGTATCCCACTGTGAGGACGACATATGTCGAAGTTGGGTGTGCCCACACTATCTCACGGTTATTAGGATTGACGAGATCTTTCAAATGATACCCCACTTGATGGTGTAACGCAATAAAATATTACTAGCCTTCAGAGACTGGCGGATTAAAGATATTGGGATTAAGGATTGAGATTGAGGATTAAATTTAAAATCTTGGGATTGAGATTGGGGATTAAGGATTAATTTTCCAAATTTTGGGATTAAGGATTGGGATTAGGGATTGAATTTAATCTTGGATTAGGATTGACACGGGATTAAATTTAATCTGGGATTGGGATTAACACGGGATTAAATTTAGGATTTACCTGGTTTGGAAATTAATTTACATAGTCGTGGATTAATTGTTTGCATTATTATGCCAGATTTTTAAATTAATTAAACAAATCTCTGAACTTCTGAAAATGGAATATTTTGATCATTTTGCATACAAAATTAGATGGCTTACGAATACAATTTCTAAGTCATAATTAAATATTTTTTGTGCTAAAAATTATATAGGGGAAGAATTCTAATTTTATTCTTGGTACTATTTTAACGAACAGCATCGATCATAGTTTGGTCAGAGTACTCACATTTCTTTATAAGCTCACACAAAATTTGAACATTGCACATTGAGGATACCACGATACGAGTAGTTTTGCAAAATATTTTGGAGTATTTTTAAATGTTTGATAAAAATGAACGAAATGCAATCAATTTTCGAAAGGGGAGCGATCTCAAGAGAAGTTTGCTTTTTGAGTTTTTAGTGAATGCAAATTTAATCCCACTTTAATCCCATTTTAATCCCACTTTTGGATTAAAGTTGACAGATTTGGATTGGGGATTAGGGATTAAGGATTAAAATTCAAAAACTCGAGATTAAGGATTGAGATTAAGGATTAATTAATCCCCAATCCCAATCTCAATCCCCACTCCTTAATCCGGGATTGACCAGTCTCTGCTAGCCTTTGACCACAGTCACCAAAGGGCGTGGCTTTCTATGAAACTTGCATATTCTATACACCGATGGAACCTCATACGATAATCACCAGAAGCAGAACTCGAAAAAATTGAATTATTCTAGAATTATAGATTTTTGCACCCAGACCAAGTGATTCGGACCAGTTTACCTCTTTATAAATATATTGGGGATTAATTTACCGTCTTCCCTTGCCCAAGGGAGTGAATGGGATATCTCTAAATTACTTATTATGTTATTTGGAGCACATAGAAATTTTACATAACGTCATGATTGCAGAAAGATAGACATTTCGCATATGCCAATTTGTTTTTGCATAAATTCACATATCTTTGTCTATTTTCAAAAGGGGCAAAAAGGGGCAAGGATTTTTGTAGATGACATATAAGGGTTTAAGAATGCATTAATAGTTTCTCGAAATCGCACAGGACTAGACAGGATTTTCAACTTGAAGATTTTCCCATTTACCCCAATGTTAAAGACCAAGTTTAAGTATAAGCCACCCCCTAACCAGTTGAAACATTCAAATGAAACTTTCCAAAATTGAACATCTATATCAAAGGTACAGAAGAGGGTAATTTGTTTTCGAATCCGTGAGAATAGGTTTTGGCCAACAAATTCGGTATTCCGGACCAGTGTGGGGCGTGATGAAAATATTACGGATAAATTTAAATAGTGACAACACCTCAGTAAATTATTAACTTTTAATTTTAATTCTTCCATACGTATGCTCCCTCACTCTCCGCGGCGCATGAAATATGTACATATGTACGAATGCAGATCTCCACTTTAAGATCCAAGCTTTATTGACTCGTTATCAATCGGCATGATGAATTACTTTTTTTCAACGTTTGCATTTATTTCGTTCGTGTAAAAGTCTCAGCATGAATATGAATTCCATGTGTAAGAGGGAACTTTGATATATTACGTCAGCATTTTTAGTGGGTGGGTGGTTTAGGTCTTGCTATCTTTCTCATGTTAAAATTCCCTATCTCTTAATGTTTATATACGCTGGGTGGGTGGGTGATAAAATCGGGAGTTTTTGATGACGTAATATATGGACGAACCCTTTATGTATTTACCCCCGTTGTTGCCAAATTCGTTATATTTCTGACGTATTTAAAAATTGATCCTTAAGAGACCAAATGCGTCATAAAGTTTATAAAAAAATATGACTGACACCAAAATTTGTTAACTATCTACAAATACTGTAACCTGTTTTTTGCACTTATCGTAAAAAAATCCAAAACTTTGAAACAGGTTTAAATAAATACTGGTCTTTTATAGGAATAATTTTTTCCCACTAGATGTAGTTACGAAAGCAGTATGTACAGGGGAGATTTGTTGGAACTAAATACTGTCACAGTGAGGTTAAACCCACGTTTCTGCCTATTGACCATGTAATTTAATGATACAAATGTATGTACGTACCTACGAAAATCGCACTATGAAAATGGATCGCACTATGAAAATCGATCACATGCAAAAAGCATGTGATCGACTCGAAATGGTCCTGGCATACTTTTGTTTCGATCGAAATTTTACCATTTAACACATTTTTTACGATATTTCTGCGATATTTCTACGATTTTTGTTAAGTTAGGCACCCAATCTGTGCGACTCCTGCGTAGTCAGTTTTTCTTTTACTTTTGTGATACATTTTTCTACATAACTCTGCGAATACACTTTGCACAATGACTTCAATGAAAAATTTTAACATGCAACACATATACAGGGTGGTTTAAAATTCAGGCTACAATGGAAAATTTTTCAATGGGAAAAATTCGTAAATTTCCATTAGTTACGCATTGGGGATTGAGATTTTTATTAATTTTTATAAAAACTCATGGAACACTGATGACAAAATTCTTAAAATATTGAATTTCAGAGGCAAAATTTCAGTAACTAATAGAGATTTGTGAATTTTTCCCATTGAAAAATTTTCCATTGTGACCTGGCATTTAAACCACCCTGTATATGTAGGTCGCACCAGGCTAAAACTTTCAGATCCCACGCTTTATGCACGGCCCTCTAGCTGGAAGTCTGACACTGTGGTCAGAATGCATACACATGTTCGTGGCTGGGATGAATGGATAAATTTATTAAATTCGCGATTAGGAAACCTTAACATTGACCTTGATGAGAGTGAACCAGAGGCACATGAATGACAGATTTATTACCAAGTAACGTATGAAATACGAATTATGCATAATACTTAATTTAAGCCAACTTCGCGATCTGCTTTCATTTCAAGTCAGTCCACGAAGTTGACATCTGGCTCGTGCAAAAATAAGTTGGAGTTGCAAATAAATAAGAATTAATATGGGAGCAAATCGTAAACCGGGTAAATTTAGGAAACTTGGAGATGAAGAATTACCCAAATTGGATTCTGCTTTGATGAAGCATTTACCTAAGGAGGGGAGCTTGCGAGGTTGATAATAACAGATCTTGGTGCCCTTTGGATATGTGGTAGGGTCCCATGAGTGTACTAAAACCCTGAAGTAGTTTGACTCCATGGCCACATTTACGCCCGCCACACCCACTCAAAAATGTCCAAAAAACGCTTTCACCCCAGTTTTCACTCACTCAAATCCACGCCAAAAATCCAATTTTACTCGGATTTTGAAATTTCTTTCACCATTATACTCCCAGATAGTTGCTTTCTTCAATCCAATATCAAACTCAATTTTATTGATGATTATTTCGCAAACATAATTTGTTTTGTTGATGACTACAACAATGCTCATTCAGAATTTTAAATTTTAAAAATACTAAAAATTTCGAAAAAATTGAGTTTGATATTGGATTGAAGAAAGCAACTATCTGGGAGTATAATGGTGAAAGAAATTTCAAAATCCGAGTAAAATTGGATTTTTGGCGTGGATTTGAGTGAGTGAAAACTGGGGTGAAAGCGTTTTTTGGACATTTTTGAGTGGGTGTGGCGGGCGCAAATGTGGCCATGGAGTCAAACTACTTCAGGGTTTTAGTACACTCATGGGTCCCTACCACATATCCAAAGGGCACCAATATCTGTTATTATCAACCTCGCAAGCTCCCCTCCTAAGTCAAGTCAGGTGATAAATTATATATTTGCTAATAAAAATTAATATTGGTTAATAAAAAAAATGAGATTATATAAAATGTTTAACTTGTCAAAAAAATTGTAATTTTCCAATCAACGATACATTTCGGCCCAGTATTTTTCTAACAATGAAGGTCTCACAGCGTATGCTCTCCGAATTTGTGGAAATTAATGTCACTCGATCAGAAATTTAATTAAAAGTAAATTTTCAGAAATTTCCATTTCCTTTGGCACATTTCTCAGAGATATTTGCACACGAAGAGAACAGAAAGCATAGTAAATTGGGAAAATATATATTTTTAAATTTACACATTTTCTCCCCTTTTAATGCCAATTTTGACAAACATGTTCAGAAATCGTGCCAGTTGCAAATTTCACATTACCTAAGTTTGCGACCGAGTGTCACGAATTTTAGCACAGTTTGAGAGCATTCCCTACAATGCGTATGATAATTTTTGTCTTTACTTTTATTCACAGGTTTTGAACATTGTGAGACAAAAGATCCTTCAACTCATCAAAGAACCCACGATTTCGGACGTATTTCTCTACGAGGATGACGAACCTCAAGATTTTGATAAGTGGGCCGACCCTTTCGTCGTTTGCGTTCAAAATAATGTAATGTCCAAAATTGTGGAAACTTTTAAAAACTGGTCTGAAAAAGTTCATATTTTCCTTGGAAATTAGATCCACAGTGAATACTGCATCCTACTGCGCCCACCAGAATTAATTCCGGTCAATTTTGGAGGAATGATGCAATCCTTTGAGGAATTAATAGACTGGGATCGTACCCACATTTTTGGATCGATTCCGCAAGCTGTTCTGGACTCGTATTTGCGACCCATATTGGAAAAGAGAGGGATTCAGTATAAAGATAATCCATGCGATGCGCATGTCTTGGATGTGAACACGGCATTGAAATATGACAAAGGTGAGTTGCTTTCAAAACAATGGAGGTCTCCCAACGTATTTATAATCTCCGATTTTGATTAAATTAGTGTAAATCGATCGCAAGTTTTGTCAGCTTTTCAAAAGACATGGTCTGCAAGTGCAAAAGTTTGGCAGAGATGTGTACGTAAAGAGAGAAGGAAATATGGCCAATTTGGCCATTTAATGGCCAGCATTTTAAGTTTGCAAGTTTTCTCTGCTATTTCTTGTCTCCAAATGCAAATATCTCTGCCAAACTTGCTATTAGGACAGGGAGGTATTTGACAATTTTATATTAAGTATGTACGTGACGGATCGATTGACACGAATTTGATCAAAATCGGAGGACCGGCATTGTAAGTATTTTAGCTTCACAATTTGACTGGCAACGTGGTAATAATTTACATAATCGCAGAATACACTTATCAAGACAGCCGAAACAACGGAGTTTCAATGAAGGTTTCCTCCATTCGCCCAATTGATGCGGATATTGACCAAATTTTGCAAAACTACGCTTGGACACTTCCTCACTCGAAGGGTAATTTATCAGCGACGATTCGCAACCTGGGATCCGTTGGGGTGTACGCGACTCCAGACTGCGACCCTGCCCTCGCCAGCTATGCGGTCCACTCCCCCGTCGGACTGCTCCAAATTCTGCACACGGAGGACGCCTTTCGTCGCCGCGGGTTGGGGATCATCGTGATGAAGGCGCTCGCGAGAAAAGTCGCGGACCTCGGGCTAATTCCGAGGGCGGAGTGCATGGTGGACAACGACGCATCGCGACAAGTGCAGCTCAAGGCGGGAATGGTTTTTGTTGACAAGATCAACTGGATATTGTGCCGGCAGGAGTATGATGTCAAAAAGTGGAATAAAATGAACTCAATTACTATTGAGTAAATAACTGACGACGAAAAAGAAATACATAGGTAATTTGAAAAACAAATATTCCTGCAATTGGGTCCTGGAACAATTACATAATGATTTCCAAGATTGGTTTCAATTGCTCGTGAGTAAATCTTTTAAACCTGAATTGTTTGTACAAATTTATTTTCATACAGTTCATCAAATTTGCAAAATTTTAATGTAAAATTACTTAAATGTTTCTAAAATTATGTATTTAAACCCATTCTGTGTGGATTGGTGGGGTGGCTCATGCTAAAAAAAGTTGGCGTTTGTGGATGTGAATTTACATATCTGGAGTTTTTTTTACGTTGCTAAGGAATTTTTTAACATTGGTACCGAATCTCTTAAACTCTCCTATAAAGTGCAAATAGTATCACAAATTTTATTCGCTCGTCGTTATTCATCTTCCCACCGTGGATTAATGGCGATCCACCCACTCGGGTAATAAATGTGATTGTACATCCACCTATAAAATATGTGTCTCTCTACATTTTCTTCTTTGGGGTATAACCAATCCACAAAGGCGGGTCTTAATTTCGCCGCGTATACAATTTTCCCCTCATATTTGGCCAAATACGCCGCCCACCAGGCGAAAGAACTGTTCGGAATTATAAAATTCTTACACTTCGTCAAAAGATAAAACTCATCCAAACCGGACAAACGTTTGTGATCGGACACAACGTAAATCTGATTATGTCGCAAGATGGGCCCCACCCTGGGAAGAAATTTGTCCTGAATAAAATCCAAGTCGTCCGAAAAGACGAAAAATGTGATGGGAATGTTTCCAGTCCTTAAAAAAATATTTGAAATCGCCGAGACATAGAAGGACATCGGAATTGTTGCATTTATCCGGACAAAGTCGCCTCGTCTTACGTGAAGCGCGACGGTTTCGCCGGTTTTGCCGAGAATAAATTTTTCCCAGGATTCGACCGCCTGGCTGAATTGGTGATCCGACTTAAATCCAAATAGCTCCTTAAGTTCGGACCGATATTCGGCAAAGTAATGCTCCGATTGACAATAATCTCCTTCCCGGAGACTGAAAAGGTTAAGGGATGATGAAACATTGTACGATCCGGAAAGAAGGTCGGAATCTGAAAGATACGTAATGTTTCCAAGATTGGATGACGAGTCAATAGTGTTCCAGGAGAAGAGGGGCACGTTGAGAGTGTGGAGGGCGAAGGAACGGTCGGTAACGGATAAATGGGGAGTTTGATTATGGGGTATTCTGATGTAAAGGGGGAGGTCATGTTTCCGAGCGAGGGCGTAATGGCAGGCGTACTGGAATAACTGGTTTCCCAGGCCGTTCGTGGTTTTGAGTAAGATGGCTGGACGGATTATGCCACGTCTGGGGGGGTGGTCAGACGTGCTTAGCGGGACGTAACGGGACGGGTCGGTTACGGAGTTTAGTTTCTTGTAGTTTCCTGAATTTCAAGGTGTCAATCTGTAATTAATGAGTAGAATGAGATGTTTGGAAGATTTTAGTTCGATTTATGTTCGATTATTCTTGTGAGCAAAGTGGTGTATCTATATTATAAGCTGTAAATGTTGGTCTGCAACGGAAGTGAAAGTAATTTTCCGTGACGGAAGTGAAACTGGAGAAAGTTTCATTTACCGTGCCAGCAGTCATTTCCAGCTAATATTACAGATACAGTAAAAAATAATAATTCGGTGGAATTATGAACAGTCCCACTTAATTTTCACGAGAATCAAGCAAGCCCTCGCCGGCGGAAGACCGGCTTATTCACTAGTTTTAAATATGTACAGTCTTAAAAGATGAATAAACGCGGAATAGCTACATATGTATGTAACTCTACCCAGATCATTACCCGGTGGGTAATGATCTGGTACTAGATTAGCACTGCATGGTAAAAATAAATTTAGTACTTAATTAAGTTCACATTACCATTAAGCTCAGGGATGGTCAAAATACATGTATTTTAAATACAATTGTATTTTGAAAATACAAAATACGTATTTTGTATTTTGTATTTATATAAATACTAAATAATCGAAGTATTTTGAAAATATAAATGTATTTTGAGCCACTTTAGGAAATTGTATTTTGTATTTTGTATTTTACATTTAGGAAAATGTATTTTTACTTCAAAATACAAAATACATTTCGAAAATACAATTATGTTAATTGCATTTGCTTTCCAACGAGTAGACGTGGAACGAGCACACTGCGAGAAAAGAGAGAACTTTTATAAAAGGTTTAAATCGGTAACCAACAACGGACGTAATTTCGTCAACGTCTTTAGAGTATTTGGGTTCGAAAATTCTGATAACGAAGAAAATTAAAATGTGGACATTGAAGGGCTAGATGTTTATGACACACATTAGTATCTGAGAGATTCTAATTTAGACATTTCACTGTCATCCGCCTTTGTTCTCAAGTCGCACAAGCAGTTTAAAGTGCACGCTGAAGGTCAGTAAGAAATTTACATATGTAATGGCTTAACTTGTTTTTAAAAATTAGTAAATCGCATTAACTAATGGCAAGAAACATGTTAAATGTTTGGATATACTAAATCCATAAAACGTGGAGTACTTTGTGTTTCAAAAAGTATTTAAATACTGTATTTTGTATTTTGTACTTTGGCAAAACATAATCAAAGTATTTTGACGAAAAATTACCAAAGTATTTTGAAGATACAAGTGTATTTTGGGCTATGAGGTGTATTTGTATTTTGTATTTTGGAAAAATGTATTTTGACCATCCCTGATTAAGCTTAATACTGTACATGATTATTTTATTACCAGTGCCGAGCAAAATAAATTGCACGGTAGAAAACTGTTCCATCTCACACATTGACCAAGAAAAAGGCTTGAAAATTTGCAAGGTAGTAGCCCAGAAAGATTGTCGTTGGATGCCTTTCGTGTTTTTGAAAAATCTCAAAAAGGTGAAAGGTCACAGTTTTTGACCCAAAAGCTCATTTTTCAACTCTTACTAGTTAGAGTGATTTTTTTTTCCTTTGAAGCTTTACATATGTTTTGATCGATTGCCCTACTCAATATGAACATTTTGATATCTCGTACCGTTGTCGATTACGATTTTTTTGAAGAAAGTTCTTAATTTTTGAAAAAGTGAAAGCCCTTATCGTGGTCAATGTACAAGATAGAGCAGGTTATCTACCGTACAATTCTTTAATTTGCTCGCCACTGTACATAGTGGCATATTTATGTAGTAATTAGGGTGTAGATTTTAATACCCAGTTTCTTAGAGTGTAGTTTACACTCAAAAATTGGGTAAAAGCTGACTAAATATGACTCAGAAGTCGACATATGTATGTATTAACAAGATGGAGAATAAAACGTTCAGAAATATATAAAAACAACATACAAAGTCTCGTCGGTATCATTTCTTGAGATAAATTTCCGATTAAAGTTTGTCTGGGAAAAGTTTATATTCACACGAAACAGTGTTACAATTGTAGCGACGGCTAGAAATAGCAGGACCGTGGCGGATAATTGCTTTTGAACACTACGCATTTTGTTTATCCAATTGTGGGATTTTACGTAGTCGAAAAATTAAGGAGTTGTAAATTCCATATTAAGTAGATCTTCTCACAATGCGATGGTGTAAAGTGTAACCCTCCGATTTTGTTGAAATTTTGAAATTATGTGGTCCAAGTCAATACAACCAACGTTTCTTGAAGCAGTTTTTGCGAGGGTTGGAATTTGTCAGAATATTTGAGGTCAAAGTTGAAAAATGAGGGATTTTTCCCTTTGAATGGAACGGGAATGCGGTTTGCTTCGTCCTCTTGGTAAATATCGCCCATTTTTCAACTTTGACCTAAAATATTTCGACTAATTCGTACCATCGGACAAACTGCCTCAAGAATCGTTTGTTGTATTGACTTGGACCACATAATTTTAAAATTTGAACCAAATCGGAGGGTTACACTTCACACCGTCGCATTATCAGTAGATTTTCCAGGAGTGGAATCCTCTTCGCCTATGATTGGTACTGAACTGATGCATTATTAAGGAAATGTGGGTTAATTAGTTAGCGTTATTAGTTAATGTCGATTATATTGGTTATAATTATGAGTTACCCTATTTAGTTGTACATAGAACAATTTAGGTCTGTATATGTATGTTTAAGAGCATAGACATAATGAGTGTTTGTATAAATAGTTGTGCTAAGTGAATTTAAATGAAAGAATGGTCGTTATAGTAAATGAATAAACATTTATGATTTTCAAATCCAATAGTCACGTTGCTATGAAAGCAGGGCATAATTCATTTCATATTCTTCAAGGCATAGTACAAGTATTTACCAGACATAAATATTTAAATATGTACAAATACGTGTGAGCATGGAATGGATGTAAAGTTTTGCTACGAAACTTAATAACCTTACATTCTTTAGTTACGAGGTTAAATCAATATTTGCCTAAATTTTAGCGTGGCCCGAAAGACATCCTTCTGCGAATTTACTATTCAAATTACAAACATTCTAAGAAATGTAAGTTTCATATTCATTTCCAATTCTAAGAATTCCCTGAAATTAGTTTTTCTCACTAAAACCCCAGGAGATAGGGATTAATTTCAATAGATGAAATAGTGTGGTCTTCAGTTGTGCCACATCCCATGGGGGTGTGGTAGATTTCCACTGAAATTGAATGCATAGATGAAATAGATTGAAATTAAATCTTTGCGAGATGTCTTAGGAGTTGTTGGGGTGAAGTGAGTCTGTAGCTACTTGGTTATGTGCGGTTACGACGGTTTATTTAAATTCTTTTTTTTAAACAAATTGACGATGGTGGCAAATTAGCATGAGGAATATTTGCAATTAGGTATTTGCTTCATCAAGAAAAATGTCCATATTCAAAGCTCAAATGGCTTACCAGAGACTGTATTATTTGCACATTGAAATTGGCTTATTGGTTTCCTACTCTTATTATTTCCAGCGCGAACAGCTTTGCGACTTTAGTCTCTATCACATCAGTGCGCAATCATGTCGAGGCGCAAAGCGCCGGGAAGAGGTGTAGCAAGTGTACTTTAAAGTAAAAACGAGGCAGCACTTTTTACAAGAGTTCTTTCCGCTTAGAGGGGATAGCTTCTGACTTTTAAAGAGTTCTCCTCTCTCTGCATGCTCCTCACCACAGAATTACATATACTAGTAAATCCAATTCCCCAAACTTTCACTCCTCGCCCTCCCCTCCCCTCACTAATTCTTCAAATTTGTACCCCTCTTCCTCCTCTCCCCCCATCGCCTAATCAAATATCCCATCCTCTGCCCTCATTTTGGAACAAAAACATTAAATACTCCTCCTCTTCAGTCCTCCCCTCACACCAAAATGAGGTTGAGGGGAAAAATCCCATCTCTGATAAAAATAAATACATATAGATACAAAATTTAAATTTTGCCTCAAACGTATTTTATCAATATAGGTATATAGAGTCAGCAAGATAACTTAACAGCATAATAATTCATAACTTCTACATACGTATGAGATCATATAGTCTTCAAAGATAGTTGTATTAGCATCTATCTACAATATGTATTAAATTGTTGCAGCCTTTCACAATAGAATTGATCAATAATGTAATCCAAGTCTTCCAAATATTATAAGTTCCTAGAATTAAACGGATACCCAAATTCACAAATATTTTCCCCCATTGTTTGAGAAGCCTCAAGTTCTCTAACGCAAAAACACCTACCCCAAGCGTCAACACAATAGCACAGATTGTGAATGCGGGCAGAATTAGGTCAAGCGATACAGGGTTCGATTCGTAAAACTTGGGAGGCTCCTTAACATTTCCAATGCAGCTCAGCAAAGCCTCATGATATTTACCGCGTTCCAACAACATGGCTTTATTACTCACGGTCTCTGCTACGTATCTCATATTCATCCACATTTGAGTTAATCCGGATTCTTCTAGGCGTCCCAACTCCTTGCTTAGATAAGGCGTAAATAAATTTTTGTTCATTATCTTGAAATTAAAAACCTGAAATGGGGAGTCACCACTATTCATGACAACGTGACGGTTTCCCATATACTTTGCAGACTTAATGTATCTCTGGAGCGATTCCTTGAAATCGAATATGACCTTTATGGACAGAGTACGTGTCGAATTGTCCTCTATAATTTTTTCGTACATTTTAAGTACTTTGTCATCGTGGGTTGACAAAAGCCTTGCCATAAATTCTGTTAAGAATTTGGTATGTTTTTTATTGTTATCAGCTACCATTCTAAGCTGTTGAAGCAGAATGTCTTCAAGATATTTTCCCTTCGTGCCATCGAGTGTAATATATTTCGCGGCAGACACGATTTGAATATCCCAGTCGATCAGTTCTTCAACTCCACGTGGCGTCCGAGGAGGAAGGGGAACAGCCAGGCATGAGTAAATTGACCCTTGATAATAATTTACCATTAGGAAGAAATTGCCAAATAACCACAGGGTAAGTAGAATAATGGCTACTTTTCCTTTTTGATACGGCCTTCCGGAGCTTTGGCCAACTTGACCAAGGAATATAAACAAAATAGTGATAGTTTGTTCCGCCATGAGAACAGAGTAGGCAATCCATATTGTACGCTGTCCTATCTTAGCCGTCGTCGAAACGCATTCCCGGTCCATATACACCAACCAGGTTAAGAAAGCAGCAATTATGATAATTTGGACCAAAGCGCAACACCAGACCGTCAAGTCGAAAGGCGATATGAACTTGTCCAACCCACTTGCAGGGAAGGGTGGGTTCGTAACACTTATAAAATTAAGGGGCTGAAATTCTACGTTATAAACTAAATGTTTTTTGTAAAGAAATCCGTCATCATAGACGGACTTTTTGATTAACCCATAACGAAAACTATTGAGGTTATAGATTTCAGAAATAAATTTGCTGTATAACACAGTCAAGTTGTACATTTCAGCAATTACATAAACAGGACAGAAATTATAACTATATAATTTGGGAAGCCTATACTGTAGTGGAGAGCAGCTTCCTTCAAATGGTTCGGACGAACAAATAACGTATTTGTGAAGATTTCTATTCTGTAAATCCCAAGCCTGGAGGAGGCCTGGTAACGTTAATAGCTCCAATCTTGAGTAGGATCCAAACTCGCAAGTAAGACACGGGACATGTAAGGGTCGGCTGAAACTGTGCTGGAACAGTACTAGCTTTACGGTGCCTAAATTCAAAGTATGCAAGTTTAGCCAGAGCAAATCTACACGAGCTTGATAGTAGCCAAAGACGAAATCTTGCTGGAACGAAATATCAGGGGCTAAGAACATGTCTACGAGCAAACAGTCACTTCCAAACGACCCGACCAGATTGACAAAGAGGACTTTATGCCGTGAGGATTTGTCCGTCTCACGGTACCCATACACTTCTTGAAAGTATCAGCTGGTTTTATTTGTTGCAGATATTTTTGGATTAAGTGATAAATGTCGCAGAGGTGTGTACAAATTTTCAGCTCTTACGGACTGAAAATACGGGAAGTCGCTGTCTACGTCCATGAGCTTGTCCCCAGACTTTCCCAAAACAAAGGTGACATCTGCATCGAGAAAAACACCTCTCCAAACTGTGCATGTACAGATAGATGATAATGTGACAAATATTGTCAGGATAACGCAGATCTTGCAAAAAATCTTCATATTCTTGCTGAGAAGTGTAGTTCCTTAGTTAAATCTTAGCCCTTCGCTTAATCACAAAGTATTCTATGATACTTACATGAATATGTATGAAATCTGATGCTTACAAATGCATCCCAATTATTAAACTAGTTATCAATGAAAGCGTTTAAATTTGTTTGGAACGAAAGCTATCAATAGAAACACTATACTTATGGTTGCATCTGTAATCACTAGTAGTTAGATAAATATTAAACTTGAATATACCTCTATCTCGCTATGTAATAAGTAGGAGTGAGCTTGTCTCCGGGTAAGTTACTCACCAAGAAATGTCAATTTACTACGACGCAAGAAGTCAACTGCTTGATGAATCTGCTGTTCGAATTTGTTGAAATTTCAGTTTCCATGACAGAATGGTTTCCGTTACAAGGGACAATTTAAACCGATGAAACATGGCAGGACTCAAAAAAGGTTCGTATTATGAAAGAAACCTTTTGAAATATGTACTATCAGAAATTTCTTTTGTTAATTCAGCATGACTCAACTAATAGTTTTAGAGTTATAAACTCCTTATCGTGTCCAAATGCTATTTGTTTGTTAATGCTCGCAGTGAGTTACATATACAAGAATGAAAATTTGTCTGCAAGAGGACTGTGTTCGTTTCTTAGTAATTTACTCCAACCTGTATGCACAATTCTTTGGAAACCATTAATATATCACACACATGCCTTCATAGAGTTGCCGGGATTCCAATTATAGTTATAAATATATTCTGTTCCTAGAAAGTGATTATTTTTTCTAATACATTGCTAGCTCGCCAATATGTTAATTTTCTTATTCGACGTGTCACTAACACGACATGTTTGTGACATGATATGCTGACGTGTTTTGTACGGAGAAGGGCGAATTTTTATATAGGATTTGTTGAGCTTGTGTAGTTCCAGATAGATTGCAAAAGGAATATTTCAGTCAATTTGATAATAAGTATATTTCTTCTTAATGCTTAATGTTACTAAGTTGGTCTTTACTTAGAAGGGGTACGCGGAATCTCGATGTACCTATAAAAAGTGATAGTAGAGTAGGCGACCATATAATTCTTTGTTTTTAAGGAATTCCAAATTTATTTTTCTTTCATCGACAAGCCAGTTAAATTTCAAGTAGAAAACATGCAAAATTTTGAAAATGATCGAACAAACTCAATTATAAGCCTAAGAAACAGGGCGGCCAGCGCACTTTTCAAACTCGGCTCCCTGGACAGTTTCACTGCTTTCCTACGCCAAGACCAGGCCGTGTTTTAAGCACCGCAAGTTTTTTGGAGCATTTGTGTTTCCAAATTTGGTTTAGCTGTACCAAATGCACACCGGGTTCAAATTTTGACATTCGGCAATTTCGGCGTGATTGGTGCTCGGCACATGAGGCCACAACACCCTCTGAAGATTTGACAAATGTTGTATATTGGGTCTTACATTGTCTCCTTGTAATCGCTCCTCCATTGTCAGTTACAGCTTGATTTAGGGACAAGCATTTTGCTCTAAGAAATATCTAGCCAAAATTCCTGGTTTTAATGTCGACCAACTTCACGTACGGTGTACACCCGAGTTCATTGATAAATAACTTCCATTACCACATATAATCCAGGCAAAGCTTTTTAATTAGCCAAATTTCTAATTAATTAGTAATTGGCAAGAACATATTTTGTCTAATTAATTGGTAATTAATAATTAAACGGAGGTTGCCAATTAAACCAATTAATTAGTTAATTAATTGGATAAATAGAATAAATCTGCAAGTTAATTAGATAATTAATTAGGAAGCCCGGAATCCAGGTAATTTGATTCCACTTGAGGAAAAATTTAATCTATACACTGTAGATAATTTTTCAGAGTCATACACGTTACGAATTTTAGTAAAGATTTTACAACAGTTGGTAGCTTTTTACTACAAATTGGTAACAAATTATTACCAACATGGTTAAGATTTATTACCAAATCTTTACCAAATGCAATGCGCGTTATTACTGTTAAAATATGCATGTTAACAAAGTTTTCCATATTTATCAATTTTTAAGTTTGTCGACTTTTATGAGGGCTGAGCATTTTCCAACCTTTTTCCCAGGTCAAGGGATTAAAATGGTCCTTTTGTTTTTATGCCTCATTAGAAGGGACACTTCGTTTGAGCATAACTCTGCGTAGTTTGTATGGTCACTTCTGACCACATATTATTACATATGTATGAATGTCTCCTATGTACTGTCAAAACCTTAAAACCAAGTTGTTTAATAAAAATCACTATCAGTCTAAAAATATCTTCCAGCGAGATCATTTTTACTTTCAATTACCGTATCTGCAAAGTTATATACGTTACGAATTCGGTAATAAATCACAATAATTATTACCAAATTATTTACAGTGTATGCATAAATATGAATATTATGTATAGAGATGCCAGTGAGTTGTAAATGAGTTGTAATTAGTAGATATTAAATGCCGTATAAATATTCACCAACATGCCAAAAATTTAATCGTAAGCATTTTTTGACTCCAAGATACATTTGGGGTGGAATAGTGCAAGTTTCAAATAACACAAAAATTCGGTTTTTTTTATTTTAGACTAAACTGTTAATGAGTCGTAAATGAGTCATAAATAAGTTGGAAATGAGTTTAAGACAAGAAAATTATCAATTTACAATTTTTTTCTTTCGTCGGAATTAAATACCATTCCATTCCAAATTTATCTGGACGTCCAAAAATGTTTATAGATAAAATTTGTCTCAAGTTGGTGAATATGTATAGTGCAATTAAGGCCAACTCATTTACAACTCATTTATGACTCACTGGCAACACTAATTATGTATCATTCCTTAAATGGAATGACAAATTCTTATCAGGCTAATTAATTCATTTTTAATTAATTAGCATTCATTAGCGACCACCCTCCAGGGGCATATGTATATTGAGCTGATACTTTAATAAACCGTAGTAACGTTAGAAGTAGCTCACCCTGTAATAATGATTTGGTTATAACTTGCCCCAAAGGTGCAGAAAAATGCAACAAAATAGTTACATAATTTTTTGCAATTATGCACCAATGGTGCAGAAAAATCCAACAAGTGGATCATTAATTTTTATGCAATGTTGCACCAATGGTGCAGAAAAATTAAACAAAATAGGTCAATAATTATTATGCATCGAGAAGAGACCAAAAACTGTGCATCACTGGTGCAGAATTACCTACCAACGATCAACGATAATTTTGAAAAATTTGTGTCAAAATTGTCTAATAACATCCGCCGAGTAGTATGCATTATTAGTGCGTTATGCATCAAAGCCCCCAATTATTTCGCATCATTTTGTGTTACCGATTGTTAGATATCAACTGTGCTATTTATTTACTAAAAAATTCGATTCGGTTTGTTCAATACCAATGGTGCGCCTAACATATTCATTAATTGTCAAGGGGATTTTTAAATAGCATCAATTGATGCAAAAAACTCGTTAACAGACGGACAGACGGACAGACGGACAGACGGACAAGAGGAATTCAATAGCTCTCATGCTACGCAGGGTGAGCTAATAAAGGATCATACCCACTTTGCTTGACTGGCAAGCTGATAATAAATAATTATATTTGTGCAATGGTTCGTGCTACCATCGAATTCGTTAGTAGCACTCAGGGTTCGGGAAACTCTGGGGTTTTTCTAGAAAAACCCAACCCCAGGGGTTTTTAGGTTTTTGTGGGTTTTTCTAGATTTTGGGGCAGGTTGAACCAAAATTCCTAAAATTGTATATTATAGAAAAACTTAATTAATATACGGATTGCAATTTTAAAATTTTTAAACTAACTTTCAAAATTTAGTTTAAAATTTAAACGTTATCATTGACTTTGACTGTAAAATCGAAAATTCACGTTTACCATGTCAAGCTGCAAATATGTATGCAATGTGATACTTGGAAATTTAAGTCGGACTTAAAAATTATCAAAACCTCTTGATGAATCCGACAATTTAATTTACACTGATCTAACCATACGCTGTAGTTTAAGGGATTTTGTTTCAATCAGCCTTAAAATCTTCCAGAAACCCTGGGGAAAAAAATACAATAACTTGCAAAAGCCCCATTAAGCATTAGGGGTTTTGCAGACATTTTAAACCCAAAAACCTACTCCAAGCAACTTTGCGGGGCCTTTTAAGATGGCATTAAAGTCATCTTGGTAGTTAATGGCAACACATTTGGGTGGAAATGACCCCCACCGGCCAACCACTTGACGGATCACGCCCATTCCGAACTCATCCTTACATTTTACCCGAAGATGAAGCATGCAAAATTTCTTTAAATTTGCGAAAGAATTTCCGGTGTTCAGGAACTATGAAACGGAAGGATGTTGTGTCTAATTCGTGATTGTTTTCCAGCATGTGTAGTGCAACAGGAGAAGTTATACTGGCTCTTCTAATATCGTTTTGGTGTTCATTAATTCTTATCAAAAAGTCTCGTTCGGTCTCACCAATGTACACATCTGGACAAGAGTTGCATTTGATTTGGTACACTCCAGCTCTTGGTCTGTTCAGCTTCTGCTTAGCATTACATAAAATTGAACCCAAAATGAACAAATTAATTATCTAATTAAATTGCATGAGTAAATCAATTAACCTTAATTAGTACTACTGAAACTAATTTGAATTACTAATTAATTCGTAGGCCACTAAAAATCACCAGTTAATTGGTCAATGTTCACTTTATTTGAAAATTTAAGTGTATTCTGTAACGCGAATGGTTGAATTATAATGGGAAAGGGGATGTTGTAAAAATTGATATGTTCCCTCTTATATGTACTTATGTCCCTATTCGCGACCTAATTCTAACTTCCTGGGGGGAAGTTATCCCGACTTTTCGGTGAAGAGCAGTTAAATGAATTCGGCAACTCAAAGGGGGGTTCTCTTAAATATCAAATATTTATTTAAAGCTTGAATTGTGAATTATTTTACACGCTATAAAATATTAGAGAGGAAGAACCCAAAAATAAAGATGCTGCTCATAAGGAGATATTAGACTGAATGTCTTTCCAAAGAGAGAAAAAGAAGGAGGAAAAGAAGAAGTGAGACGAAGGCAAGGTTGCCTCGTTCTTCTCACCAGTGGGAGAAAAATCTTCCGGTTAATGCCAGATGGCAGGAAGGATAGATTTCCCCCCGGGTGGGTCGGATTGAGACCCGTATCACCAGTGGTACGGGTTACAATTCGCAGACCTAACTAATTAGATAAATGATTGGCTTAATTAACAACCAGAGATCAATTACAAAGTAACTACCAATTAATTAGACAGAATGTTTTCCCTCAAATTTTGTATCAATTACGAATTAATTAGGACGAATTAATTAGGACGAATTAACGTGGGTGATTAAAAAGCTGTGACGATGGAACTTTGTCTCTAGCTACACCTGATTTGTACTACGCGGGAGCTAGAGGGTGCTTTAGAATTAACGCAACTTCCTTTATTTGCAGATATAAATTAAAGCAATTTATTTCTTGAAACGATATTTTGGGCAGAGATAGGCAAGGGTTCAAAGTAATTATTTTTTGCTTTCAATGGTCCAAACACCCCCTTCCGCCCAATCTGGAGATGCGTTTGTCAGACGCTCCAAAAAGTGCTTTGCCACTGTTTTGAGCTACCTTCTTTTAGATTTTTGACCTCATTTGGTAAAATAAGTTCAAACTTTTAGCTGAATTTTTTCGGCTATGATATTCTTTCCAGCATAAAGACAAAAATTGTTCAATAGATCTTGTATGGGGCAAATTTGGGAACCTTGTTTACCTCTCCCATGTTAATTGCATTTGACCCGTTTACAGGCGGATCGGGCTATTTTTGTTTAGATTTAGTTTCTAGTTTAGCTTGAATGGTTTTCTTGAAGGTGGGAGGGTTGAACTATGGGAAAATAAAATCATTTTGATAACCTGGGCAGTGAATCATGTTGTACGGGGCGACCAATTTTGATTACTTTAGGTCGAGTCTTTTTTCTGTGATCGTGCTTGCTTCATTAATTTTTACCTTCACTGTATATATAAGCTTATAAAACCTTATAAGATTTGATGTACAACTTCTAAGCTTTAAAATAATGTATTATATTAGCAATAACTTCTAGTACTTAATTTAATTACGCTTCGACATTGCAGATTTCTGTTTGTACGAGTCTTCCCGTTGTTAGGGGTCCACACGAATGGGTCGACAAGATATTGTTTTGTGATTAGCAGTTTTTTGTAGCTCCTACCTACGTAGTGTATGACAAATTTTCGGTTTTTGAATTACTTGATTTTTAAAGGGACTACAGCTCAATTTCTTCGAGCGCGTAACCACTTTTTTGTGGTAGTGGCAGTCAGCTTTTGCTAGTTGCTCGGTGGGTTTTCACCTCATTTTGGAACGGTAAGAGATATCGACTTCCGGTTTTCGGATTTAAGACGATAGATGCATGTGCTACATCCTACGGTCATTTCGAATTTGGGGCAAACTGATATCCCTTAGTTTCGTGCATTTGAAAACAGTTGCGTTAATTCTAAAGCACCCTCTATATCAAAGAATCAATCCAAAAATTAGGAGTCAAATGGTGCTTATCATTTCGTTGAATGGCCCCTATGAAGAAAAATATTAATAACCAAAGTACCCACGAGCGCCTTGATTTTCGGAGCGTGGAGGAAAAATGGAGAGAAAAATTTACGAAAAAATTGAAATTTCCCGTCAGTGTTTTTCTTCAAATGGACCATTCAACGGAATGATAAGTGTCACGTGATTCCTAATTTTTGGCTTGATTTTTTATATAAATCGTTAGACAAGTGAGGTGTAGCTTTAAAAAAGGTTTCATTGTGAGTAAGAATTTTCCCCAAAAATTGATTACTAATATAAATAATTTTTCACTAGAGTTTTACCGCGACCGTGACTGTGCGCAGACTAATCGAACAATTTCCACAATTTGGGGAAAGCGTGCTAGATATCCCGATTCGACCCAAGCTACAATTTCACTCTGGCTGACAGGTATGCGAGCAGGGTTTTCTAATTAATTAGTCAATCTAATTAATTATCGAATTAACTAACATATTTCCGCTAATTATTAATTACCAATTAACCGTAATTGGTACAACCGAAGCTAATTGTTAGTGCTAATTAATTATAAAATCACTAAAATCACAAATTATTTGGTTAACATTCCAATTAATTAGCTAATTAATTAGTTTAATTAGCAACCTCCATATAATTACTAATTACCAATTAATTAGACAAAATATTTTCTTAATGATTACCAATTAATTAGAAATGTGGGTAATTAAACAACTCTGTATAAGACAAAGGCAAAATTTGAAATTTCCCTGTAACACGGTCAAGTCGAAATAAATAATTAAATGTTTTCAGATATCGTTCGGAAAGTGCTACTTTTCGTGACCTGCTATCCCATCGGGTGTGCCTTTTGGACGAAGATTTAGGCATTTTGGTCGACCCATTCGGCACTGAGGAAAATTTTCTTTTGTAAATTAAACGAGATAAAAAAACTTATTTTAAGAAATTGCATATGTTTACATATGTACCTATTTTCATATTTCAGCCGTCAAAGGTATGCTCCCGAAACGGGTCAATTCCGAACCGGATTTTGCTACAATGGTGCCATGGTTACACCCGCTAGCAGCATTATTGGTCACCTGGCCAACTCCAGTTTCGAAAGGATGGTGAGTGCTTCCTGATACATACCGTAAAACCTCTATTTATACCCTATTCTAATTACAAATACAGCCGGTCTCCATATATAGCCGGGTCTAGAGACCAAGATTTCAAAATTTTAGCCGGGTCGTCCCTAACCTCTAATTATGGCCGGGTCTCTAATTATGACCTGTCTGATCAGCTCTGTCCCCGTTCACAGACCATTCAAAAATGTTGTACATGTTGATTAAAATGTTGTACATTCGGTGAATCCGCGAATGAGCTCAAATTTTATAAAACTTTAAATTTCATTTGACCAGGAATGCATCTAATCATGGCAAAAAGTGATTTATTATATTAAAAATCAGCGCGGAATAAAATGTGGCCGGGTCTCTACTTGTAGCCAGGTCTGGGACCCCCAGTTTTGGATTTTAGCCCCTTCCATAAATAGAATATTTACGGTAACTTACAATGGAGGTCTGCCAACGTATGCGCACAGATTTGGACCAAAGTATCGTCAATAGATTACAAATATAATTAGGATTAAATTTTCAAATGGAAATATCCCCCAATGCGCAGGTTTTTGCATAAACATTTGCAAATTTTTGATACTAATTATATTTGTGATCGATAGAGACGCTAGTTTGGTCCAAATTTGTCAACATATGTTGGGACATCTCCATTGTTAGCTTAGAAATGAATTTATAACCCACTAGTGTATAAGCTCGTCTCCCGCAGGCGAGGGCTGATTTGATTTTCGTGAAAATTAAGTCGGATTGTTCATAATTGCAGCGAATCATTACATTCACTTCCGTGGCAGACAAACATTTCCAGCTTTCAATATAACCCGTGATAAACGAATAAAATATCGAACTGGAGGAAGTGTACTATTTGTAGTCCGCTCTCTCTCTCCCATTCTTACGGACTTTTTCTGCGATTTTCTGCGTTTTTTTAGGATTTTTCTGTGATTTCTGCGTTTATTTTAAGTTTAGGGACTTATTTGTGCGACTGCTGCGTAGTCAGATTTTTGAATACTTTTGGTGATACATATTTTTTTTCACACATACCGTAAAACCTCTATTTATAGCCCTCTTCTAATTATAGCCGGTCTCCAAATATAGCCGGGTCTAGAGACCACGATTTCAAAATTTTAGCCGGGTCTAGAGACCACGATTTCAAAATTTTAGCCGGGTCTCTAATTATAGCCGGGTCCCCAATTATGGCCGGGTCTCTAATTATGTCCTGCCCTGTCCTCTGTGTCCCTGTTCATAGTCCATTAAAGAAAAATGTTGCACATTATGGCAATCAACGAATAAGTTGAACTACTAATTTTTTCCTATTAATTTCAGGTTAATAATGGATATAATTATGACAGAAAATTTAAAAAACTCAAATTGAGTCAACATGAATTATATTTGATTTTGTAACATCTAAAATTTTTGGAGCAACAAAATTTAGCCGGGTCTCTAATTATAGCCGGTCTCTAATTTTAGCCGGGTCCGTGACCCTCAGTTTTGGATTTTAGCCCCGGCAATAAATAGAGGTTTTACGGTACTCTGCGATACACCTTATACTAAGATTTAATAAAGTGATCTTTATAAAATATCATTTCAGTTGACCAAACTTTTTACCGATGTGGGAATGAATGACACAACCATCGTGCGTAAAACTGATGATCATGTAAATATGAGGAATCGATCTGCTCCCTACTACCAAAAGGAAGGACTATTGTGTCGACTAAATCCTGAACTCTTGAAGTGAGTGAGATCATATGTACTAAAAATTTGTGACCCTAAAGTGTTAAAAGTTTTATGAGCCAGATTCTACATTACAGAACCAAGCAGATTTAAATTTCAGAACTGTTATGTATATGGTTTTGCCTGGTGAGTTGAAAATCTACACGGCAAGGCAGTATTTAGTCTCATGCCAAAATTTGGCAGGGTTGGGCAAAATACATGAGTTTCAAAATACAAAATGAAAATACATTAGTGTGAACCTTCAAAATACAATTACAAAATACAAAATACTCGAACCTCATCAAAATACAAAATACTTTTCCATAAAATCGTCGAAACCTAAAAATACAAAATACAATATACGTATTTAAAATACATTTTAAAATACAAATGCCAGATTTCACCCTGAAAATTCAAGTCAAGCTCAAATTTCAAAAGTTTTGCAAACTTATTTTATTTCACAGCGGTATTTGGAATTTAGTAATTAAGTTTCTTAGCATTTGTGAGGTCATGTATTGTCTAAAAAATGATATGAGGATGATAAGCTCGTTAAACTTTCAATCTAACTAATTTTTATCTTCCTCGCACTACAAAGTGTCGATAATGAAGTAAAAATAAGTTTTAGTAACCATTCTAACACTTGAGAGAAATTTGAAAATAAACAAGTTAATCATCTGCATAAATATAAAATATTTTATGTAGTTTTCTGGCACAGCCATGAGTCCAAAAACTGAAATAATCCTGTATAGCTGAAACCTTCAATATTAGGAATGGCTTGTAATAGATATACATATGTATATTGCATGGACCAACTCTTGTTCTTCTCATGAGTTCGTCTCATATTTGCCAAATGTATTTTGTAAAGTATTTTTGTATTTAAAATACATTGACTGACCGAAAAATTAGAAAATACAAAATACAAAATACAAAATACCCGGCAAGCTTCAAAATACAAAATACAAAATACTTTCATTCGAACCATGGCCCTCAAAATACAAAATAGTATTTTGTATTTCGTAATTTGTATTTTAAATAGTAGTTTGGCCAACCCTGAAATTTGGTTGTTACTGTGCAGTAATAGGAGTATCTACCAGTCATATACAGTGGCGGGTAAACCGGGTATGTGGCATAGGTGATACCTAGGGGCCCCCGCACAGCGGGGGCCCCCAGCCTGGCGTCATCTCGGTGCAGTGCCGGGTAAACCGGGGAGGTGAGGTATTTGTGACGTAGGGGCCCTAGCGAAGCGGGGCCCCGCACGCATTGTCCCAATCGGGACTATGCGTAGATTGTTACAACAGTTGCCAGGGAATTTCTTGAAATAATCTGAAGGATAACACGGCTATGCAAATATAGGATTTAATTGGTGGTATTTACTCATGTTCAGGTAGTTTGCGAAACCACGAACAAGTGGTTGAGTATGTAGCTACATATATACGTAGATAATGTAGACATAAACGAAAAAGGTACTATTTAAGTTCTCCGATAATTTTGGCACTTGATTCCGCAAAATTTCTGTATGTTTGCCAGATAAATAATTTTTAATAAAATTGGGGGCCCCTTGACGTGCTAGCCAAAAGACACGATTTTTAACGGATTCCTGCGATTCATATTTTTGTGCATACTTATTTGGTCAAATAAAAAAGTTTAAATAATTAAATTTCTCTTAATCTAGTCTTTTTTAATCTGTTACCCAGTGTTTATACTAGTCATTTCATTTTAATTTAGTTTTCATTTCACTATAACTTTCTCGTCATTTTCATCTTTCCAATATATACTTTTTCACAGAAATTCATGAAATATTAATCTTCTGTTCACAGCAACTGAAAATTGAAATCCCGAATTTGGAAGGAATCCAAATTGTTTCCCTAAATTACGGTTCAGAAAAGCAAAATGAAATACAAATATTTAAGATATAACGAAATAAAACCTAGGATACAGGACGCTGCAAGTAAAAATACAATATACAAACCAGAGGTCGACGCCGAGAAATTTTCGACGGCGGCGGCGCCAGTTTTTGGTGATTTTTCGACGGCGTCGGCGGCGCGGCGCGGCGTTGCAATGTTGAAGGTATAGGAAATCATTTTGGTATAGGAAATTTTTCGGCGGCGGCGGCGCGTAAAATAGTACCGGCGTCGGCGGGGTATGGTCCGCGGCGTCGACCTCTGATTCAAACCCTACAATGCATCCTGATATAGTGCAACCATAGTTACAGTTGATTATAAATAAATTAACGCCATTTTCATTTTCCAAAGTTGAAAGACTTTCAACTTTGGAAAACGGCGTGAAAATGAAGCCAAAATGAAAGCAAAATGAAATTAACAAATGTAATGATTTTGCTGTTGGCGTGGCGCTAATTTTTCGTGACAGCAAAATGAAACCGAAAAATTATAAATTGAGTTGATCGTGAAAGTGAAATTAAAATGACGCTAAGGTGACGAGAATTAATTAGGCCTTACCCGGGTTGGGAATTCTTGCTTCGTGTCTTGCCGAACGAAAATCAGATTAGTTCTTGGCAAATAATGTAATTTTCACCGTCAAGCTAGAACTAATGATTTAATTAGACTGAAAAAATTCGCAACGCAATTTTACAAAATTTCCTGCACAAAAACATTAAATTTTCAGTAATTTGAATTTCTTTTGCATTTGTTAAAATTTTGAAATACATGAACGATAATTTTAAATGTCAGACGTTTTTGGAAATGTGTTTTCCTAATTTGAGGTAGGTAATTTTCAGAAAGCTACGTTTTGAATTTGTCACATTGGCTTAAAATAAGAAAAGTAATAGGGTTTTGGAAAGTCCGTAGTTTGTCCGAAATTTAATTAAAAATTCCGCCACATGCGAAAAAACTCGCATTCATGAATAAGTAGGTTTCTTTGTTGCTGAGCAATTTAAAATTAATGGTCAAAGTCGGAGAAGCCCTAGTCTGCACGTTGTAAGTACCTGTATTAAAACCTACAGTGCAGACTTGATATAACCCGAGTCAGGCGTAAATCTGTTTTCAAATCTAAATTTTTAAAACTTCGAGTTCTTCAATTACGAGCCTTTAGTAATATTCAATGTAACATATATAAATTCCAGGTATGCGGGTGACAAGGGTCATATGTTTTTGTTGGTGCACACATACTTTTCTCTCTGGTCACCAGTATTGACCATGACCATAACTTTGAAACGAGTGTATAGTTTTTCCTAAAACTCTCAGGATATTATCCTAGTAATATTACACGCAACATATGTAAATTCCAGCCACGCGGGTGACTAGGTTCGTATACATTTGTTGGTGCACACATATTTTTCTCCCTGCATGGTCATCTTATTGGATCGCCGAATAAGGTCCTCCGGATGAAAATTTTTCTTATTTTACTTCATATTGTTGCATTAGGAGCTATTACCAACTTGTGTACCAAATTTCAGCTCGATTTGACGAATTTGAAAAATTGGTATGGGTCACCCCATACGGTCTGTCCATTTCAATTCATGTTCTTCCATTGGTAGTCATTAACAACCTATGTACCAAATTTCAGCTCGATTGGATAAGTTTTATAAATCGGGATGGGTCACCCCCTAGGGTCCCGCGAGATGAAAATTTTTGCAATTTTACTTTGTATTCCTTCATTAGAAACCATTATCAACCTCTGCACCAAATTTCAGCTTTCTACGACAATTTTGAAATTTTGGTGCATAATACCCCACCCACTCCGATGACCCCCACCGGTCAACCAGTTGACCGATTTCGCCCATCTTCGAACTTAGCTCCTCATTTGACCCATACTACATATGTGCAAATTCTCAAGTCGATCGGATTAGTTTTACGGCAGTTATCGCAAACCAGACAGACAGACGGACAGACAGACAGACAGACGGACATGACGGGTACATAAGCCCTGACTCGGGCTAAAAAATCGTCACAAAAAAGTCACCTAGGGGCGCCGAGCTGGCTAAACCCGCCACTGGTCATATATGTTTACCGCGTGGTAATAAAATTTCTTAGAGTGTAAGGTTAGTTCCGGCATTAACAAAAAAAATCAATATAAAATTGTACATACAAGTTACGGCCAAATTAAAAACCAAAAATCGAAAGTGAAGGTGGAGGACAAACTTTTGACATAATTTACGAAAAATGTTCTAATACTTACAATGCAAGTCTTTTACGTGTACAACTCAGATCTGGTTGGGACCAATTTTATTTTGTTCACCACAAAAAATAAGCCTACCCGTATTTTTTCATTTTTGATAATGCGCTAATTTGAGCGCTGGGCGCGAATTTTAAAACATTTTTCAGCCAAAACCTCGGTTTTTAAAAATTCTGTAAATTTTCGAATTTTAGTCCGAATCCAAAAATTCTAAAAATGTGTGTTCAGAATGACTTACCTGACTTATGAAAAATCCAACTGTCTCGAAATTTGATTTTCAAAATTTTTCGTCAGTTTTTGAAATTCATTAAAATTACGAACTCTTTCAAATTTTTAATTTTTCAAAAAATAATGCATGTGGATTATTCATAAGTCAAGTAAGTCATTCTGAAGAGAACTGTTTTCGAATTTTTGGATTCGCGCTAAAATTCCAAAATTTACAGAATTTTTAAAAACCGAGGTTTTGGCTGAAAAATGTTTTAAAATTCGCGCCCAGCGCTCAATTTAGCGCATTATGAAAAATGAAAAAATATGGGTATGCTTATTTTTTGTGGTGAACAAAATAAAATTGGTCCCAACCAGATCTAAGTTGTACACGTAAAAGACTTGCATTGCTAGTTTTATTATTTGTAAAATTGTAGACCAGTAACCATGGCGATTGGATCGGGTGGAATTCTAACCTCTGCAAGAGACATGGCAAAATATATGCAATTTCATCTAAACCAGGGTAAAATGGGATCTGAGCAAATTGTCCCCCAGGTAAAATATTTACAGGGTGGTCACACGTGGGGTTGGTCTATCCGATCCGTCGGATCCGATAGGATAATCAGCGCATCGTATAGCAAATCAAAATATCCGACTGCTATCGGATCGGACCGGATAAAACCTTTTATCCGATCGGATCAATCGGACGGATAATTCGGATATCGGACAATCCTCATTTACTAAAATTCTACAGTCTGGCAGTATTTTTGCGATTGAAATACGTAAATGTCATGGTTGACATAAATGACAACGGTGATACACGTGTGACTCACACGTGTATCATTGTTTACAGGAAAATATTAAATCTGGTAAAACGGATGTTAAAAAAATATCACATAAATTATGTTAATTTTATGCCAAATGTTTTGAATGAGGAGGTGTGAGTCGGTTATCGACGATATCGACCGGACTAATTTTAAATTATAGGCCCAGAAATAAGTGGACCCATATTTTTGCGATTTCCTGAATGGGCATGTTTATGCCCTTGACGGAATTAAAAAAAATCAGCCAAGATAATGGTTCTTAAAAATACCGTAACAATTCGAATTTTTACCCGATTTCAAAAATTCAACCCAATTTATGTTCAGAATTATATCTCTGAAAATATACATAAAACTTCATTTTACATATATCGTACCTAAGGGAAAGGATGGAAAAATTGGTCAATGAAAATATTGCTCCATATCAATGTGTACTTGATTAACCACTTATGTACGTAATAATCGTCGATTATGTATTTGCATATCTTACAGGAAGCAATGAAATGGATGTATCGTGCCTCAAATTCAGATGTGGCGGGAGAGTTCAAAACGGAAAACGCGTCGTCTACAATACTCGACCTGAATTACGCGTACGGTTTAGGTTTAGGCTTGGGAGTTTACGATGGTAAGCAATTAAGAAACTCATTAACTGGATTGAGGCAATAGAGACGTTGAGCGAGAGTATATGATTCTAAAAAAAATCATTGTAGTCTAGAATCACAATCACAATCTATGATTGTACGCTCTTTAGGTTGAGCAAGAATATTTTATGGGAGGATTGTAATTCTCATTAATTTCCGGCGGCAGATTTGAAATTCCTGTAAGTTGGGTATATAAGTACAATACAATGCTACCTGGAGACGGAGATTTGTAATCTGGAGTTTGACTAAAAATCTGACTAATTTTGATTTCCCCGCTGTGTTTACAATCGCAAAATACAATCATGTACTCTTGCTCAACCTCTCTAATATATGTGGACACGAAATACTGATCCTATCCCTCCAGCATATGCTCCTTTCGTATATAGCGAAGTGAGGTTGGTGGTGGCACATAGAGCAAAGGCAGGTGCGAATAAAGCGAACATTGGGTTCGAGTCCCAGTCGGGGCGTTATTTTGGTTTGCATTTTTGTTGACGGTTTAAGGTTGGAGGGTTAAGAAACCACAGTGTGGACTGGATGAAAAGTCCGAAAATTTTATATTTCTCACTTTTCGTCCCGTCCTCACTGTCACCAGGTCATCGCATGTCAAATGGCTTGTCGTTTCTTAACCCTCCACCGTTAAACCGTCAACAAAATTGCAAACCAAAATAACGCCCCGACTAGGATTCGAACCCAAAAATAATTTGTCCGCTTTATTAATGATTCGCACCTGCCTTTGAATTTCTTGCGGGTAAAAATAGCTGCAAGAAACCATTTTCTTGCGGTTATTTCTTGCAAGGGGTTACTTGCACTCGAAACAGTGAGAAAAATGGTCCCGTGGATCATCCTTTATGGGGCGAACTGCTACGATAACATCTTAACTCGCTTATTCTCAAAAGATGGCAAACCATCTCGCATGGTGGATTTCTCCCGCCGTACGAAAGCATGATGACCCTCGTGCCAGGATTAAAGCTTGGAATTTTTACTGCCATGAATGGCCCCCGAGCAACGTATGAAACCGAGTACAATCAGCATCGTTTGCACGCCAAGATTTTTGACGCAGTGCAAGGTTTGTGGTTATTCTTGACAAATAAAAATTCACAAATTATTTTTAATCCAAATTAGGGTTGGTCTAACCCGATCCGATAATATCCGATCCGTCGGATCGGATATTTTTATCCGACCATTTGCTAAAGGGTGTTAATAAAGTCCGATCCCATGCATTTTTTGGAGCGTGGTTGTTACAAATTCAGCTGGAACTTTTGAACCAGTGAAGTTATTTATTTCAAATTTTTACCATGGGAGGAACAACTAAACGTGTAAGTCATGAGCATCTTAGAGTTGAGATACAAACATTGCATCAGCAGGGGCTTAAACCTACAGAAATTGTGCAAAAATTGGGCTGCAGCCGCAGAACTGTTTGGAAATGGAAGAATAAAAATTTTGTCCACGACAAAAAGCGACCAGGGCGACCCAGAAAGGTGTCACCTACCACAAAAAGAATGATTAAAAACAGACTTTGCAAGAAAACCGGTAGTTCATTACGTAATTGAGCAAGGGAGTTAAATGACTCAAAACGCTATAAAGAGAAGAAGAAGCAAATTAACTGTGTGACCGTGCAAAAATTTGTGAAAACTACGAAGTGGGGTCACACAGCTTACAAACTAACCAAAAAAACCTCTCATGTCACAAAAATATATCGATGACCGTCTGAAATTTGAAGAACTCCTTCAGAAAAGTGCCCATTTGAGTGAAAAAAGACTTGGTGAAGAATTGCGCAGTCACATCCTTTGGACTGACGAATCTATTATTGAACTATATCCAAAATTGAACCAACAAAATGTTCGTTACAGGACAGAAAACAAATCGGATGTACCATCAAGAGCGATCCCAAAATTCGGGCTTAAAGTTATGGTAGCGGGTGGATTTTGTGCACGTTGCGTGACCCCTCTACATATCATACCAAAAGGCAAATCAGTCAATGCAAAGCATTATATGGAAAAAATATTACCTATCTATTTCGATAGCATGGGGAACAAGGAAATATTTCCGAATGAAAGAAAAATAGTTTTCATGCAGGATGGTGCTATAGCCCATACAGCAAAAGCGAGTTTGAGTCTCATCAAGACGCAAGTTTCAACGGTCTGGAGCAAGGGGGTGTGGGCCGCTAACGGCCCAGATTTGAATCCCCTGAAGAACCAGTGGTCCATACTTAAGGAAAATGTATACAAAGAGCCACAACCCCGGACGAGGGAAGAGCTAGTAAAAAAAAGTTCAAGATGTATGGAATTCGATTTCCAGAGGCACATTGGAAAAATTAGCACAGAGCCTTAAACAAAGAGTTGAGGGCATGGTTAAAGTAAATGGTAACAAGACCAAATACTAAGGTAAATATGTCGAACATTTTTTGTAAGTATCACGGGTAGTTTTTTTTTATACTAGCCTTCACTTTTTTACAGGAAAAATGGGATCGGACTTTATTAACACCCTGTACAACATGGTCGGATCGGATACAATCCGATCGGATCCGAGGGATCGATTGGGTCGGACTTAATTTGGACTTAAAAAAATATTTTTTAAATAGTTTATTTAACTAATGTTTACAAATAGTTTAATTTTTGAAATTTTAACTCAGGGGTGAATAAGTCAACTAGTTTAAGTCCTAAGTCATCTGCTCCGGCTACGATGGAGGGTGAAATTAAAGGGCAAAAACCAAAAGTCGTGGAAAAGATGAAATTGATAAATTCCATAAAAATTAACCCGATCGATATAATCGGAAGTTTTGGGAGTGGACAGTCCGGTATGTATTAAAAAACAGGGTTAAACCACGTCCTCGAACGAAGTTGAATTAAGGCTGCCAAAACCGTTCCGAATTTTCAAATTCGGATTTCGAATTATCCGTTTTCGTCTGGGCGGAAATCTGGATTTGAATTATTTATTGTTATAATCAACTTTATTTGAATGAGTTTGATGGATGTCGAAAAATTCGAAATTTAAGCTTTTCTGAAATTTTCATAAGGGTTTAAAATTGGCTGCATATGTAGATATCCAGTTTTCTGGTAAATTTTTAAGTTGATGTACATACTAAAAAATTTCAAATTTCAAAAAAGGTGAAGTTCATGTCGGATATGATACAGAAACTGTCTGGAATGAATGGAATATTCAGTAATTTACAAGTAGCAAATGAAAATTAATTTTTAAATTAAGTATGTAAATCCGGATTCATTCCAAAATGAAATCCGGATTTCGGATAATTCAAAATTTGAAATATCCCGATTTGGCAGCCCTGACCTGCATGTTAATCCGGATTTCGGATACTTCGAAATTCGAAAAATCCCGATTTGGCAGCCCTGACTTTAATCCGGATTTCGGATACTTCGAAATTCGAAAAATCCCGATTTTGTAGCCCTGACCTGAATCTAATGGGCTTATCAAAATTTATTTACAGGACAGGTCGAGGGGAGTCTTCGATTGAACGGGAGCGGAGTTTTGCAACCCTACATGAGCTACGGCGTTTGGGGCCAGGCGTGGTTGGTTCAAATTTCAGACAACTCATTCCGCGCGGATTTTGATTCCGATATTGTTCAAGTTCTTGCGACTGGAACGGTCCCACGGGATTTTGAGTTATTTATCGAATTCAAGGATGTGAACACGTTGAGATTTGTGTCCGGTGGAGAGCAGATGGGGACAGATTTTGTGAGAAATGTTACCCTTGATCAACTACCCGTGGTGCCTTATCTGCTAGAAAGTTGTGGGTCTGTGAACTACCCGTTGCAAAGCATTCCCCTCAAGATTAATGACACTTTTGTGTAAGTATGTGTGTATAATATTTGATAAAAGTTTTCAAAATAAAATTTGAAGTCAATACATATGTAATAACAAAAATAAATTATGCAAACAAATAAATATACATAACTACATAATACAACATAAGATAAAAGCATTTTTTGGCATTTATTCATGCTTTTGGAAATGTAGATTCTTGAATTCTTGACGGATTTAAGACAAACTTTATAAAATATTGCAGACATCTCACAACGCGAGGACGATAGCGGTTTCGCCCCGATTTTGTCGAAACAACGAGAATTAAATATATCACCTTACAATGCGATGGTGTAAAGTGTAACTCTCCCATTTGGCTGAAATTTTGAAATGATGTGGTCCACGTCAATACAACCAACGTTTCTTGAGGCAGTTTGTGCAATGGTCAGAATTGAGTATATTACCCGAATGAGCTGAATTATTTTATTGTTGGACACCCTTTATTTTTATTTTGGCGTTTAAATTATTCAATTTCGTATGATTTTGACGCCAAAATAAAAATAAAGGGTGTCCAACAATAAATCGGGTAATATACTCAAGGCGGGTAAATCAAGTAACGTGAAACGGAGTTTACGATACGATAGTGCAAGTATCAAAAGCTTTGAAATCTTATATTATAAGCTGGAAATGTTTGTCTGCAACGGAAATGAAAGTAATTTCACTTCCGTGACGGAAGTGAAAGTGGGGAAAGCTTCACTTCCGTTGCCAACCGACATTTCCAGCTTATAATATAAGATAAGATGCAATACAAAAATAATTCTGTGCAATTATGAATAATACCACTTAATTTTCACGAAAATCAAATAAGCCCGTCGCCCGGCGGGAGACGGGCTTATTTGCTAATAAAGTATATTCATACAAAAACATGGTTAATAAACATTTCACAATTGCTTTGTAGTTACAGTAATGGTTCAAAGTTATGAATAGTGGTGCCGCCTGATCTTATTTTGATATACAATTCTTACATATAAAATATTTGTTTATTTATGTATGCACCAACCTGAAACTTGATGTGAAAAACTGCAATTGGATAAATATCGTGAAAAACAACGACAAAAACATCTTCGTATACCTACTACTGCAATAAGTTTTGACCACCACACAAATTAATGTAGCGGACTCAATCTATAGAATTTTGAAAAAATAGCGATATCACGAGAAAGCCCATTAAATTTCCTACAAAATATACCTGGCACTTTTCAAAATTTCCTCCTTTCGAAGCTACAATAGCCCAAAGTCTAGGTATCCACATCTCACTCGCGGTACGCGCTCATTCCAAGGAATATTGGTCTCATTCCTAAGCGATCGATTTTTTCTCGGATTCCAAACTTGCATGTGGGTTAGGATATGTATCTAGCTTCCGTTTGGACCACATGCCATATTCCAGAAGGTTGAGGTTCGGCGGCAGTGAATTTTATTCTTGGTCCGAAAAGGAGTCAGAAATTTTGGAATTTTACACCGTTTTTACTATTTTGGCCTTATGAGAAGCACCTGAGCCCTGCTCGAACATCTAGTAGCTATTTTTTAGTAGGGTGAGGTCGAGTGGTTCTCCCATTCGCTCGATAACTTCAAAGAATATTTTTTGACAAAAAATTTCACCCACATAGGAAGAAAACACACTTTTTTGACCAAATCTAGTTTACGCCGAATAAAAAAATCAAAGAAGCTGGATGGTATGTCAGACCAATATTTTTGAAATTTATGTAAATAATATGGACTGGTAGGATGTGGACACAGTGCTTGTACTGATTTTATATGGCCTCAATTGTCAAAGTTTGCCTATCTTTCAAAAATAGTTATTTCCATTTTTCAAGCGCGTACCGCATGATCTGCGCCCAGCCTCTCAGGGTCCTATTTTTACTTGGCGTTAAGTTAGCTAGTGTTTCTCTTCGCATCTTAAAGACATAAGTCCAAGGTCGAGTTTAGGGGCCTGGGACGTAGTTTTACTTGGCCCGTTCATTTGTAGGGAAATTTTTCTTTAGCTCCGGAATGGATTCGATCGAATTCAGGTTTTCCGCGCCTTCGTGATTTTTTGTGACATTTTTGACCTTTCCCTTCAACTTTTGCTTCATTTGTCAAGACTGCAGTGTCAGGGGATCATTTTGTAGTACGGTCGACCATCTTGCAATTAGTTCCGATTTTTAATGAGCCATTGAAAAATCCCGGATTTTTATGTTTACCAAAATGTTTCAGAAAAATTGCAACACGTCGGTTTTGCCGATCTGTCATTTTGGCCCCTTGGGTCACAAAAATTTTCGGAGCATGGTTTCCGACCGACAATTGCATGGGGATTTCAATAAAAAATAGTAGAACCGTCTAACACAACTCCTACTAATGTTTTTGGCGCGCGGAATGCATGAGACATAATATATGGCAGTAGTAGGTATACACAATTACTGACGGCTTTTTGACCGCAAATACATATTTACAGATTTATCTGAATCATTTTTTACGATACCTGAAAAAATGCGGAAATTTCGATTTTATCTCTACAAAAATTGGAAGGAATATGTTTTCCAAAAATCTAATCTACAATTTTGTTAAGCCAAAAATATAAAATATTTTAAAGTAATAACATATCAAATTAATTGAATATGAACGCCAAAATGTTAATTTTAAGTTTTCCATACGGATACATGACATATGGGGCAGAATAAGACGGGCGGGTATGTCTCACCATCTTAAACTGTCACATTGACTTTGTGTTGATGCGTGGTTTCATGACGTTGCCCCTATTTATCAGAAGAACGAGTGGGTGAGAAAATCTGTTTGTAATTTCATACATACAGGGTGGTTAAAATGTCACGTTACAATGGAAAATTTTGCGATGGGAAAAATTCGTAAATTTCCATTAGTTACCGAAATTTTGTCTCTAAAATTCAACATTTCAGGAATTTCGTCATCAATGTTCCATCAGTTTTTAATAATTTTATAAAAATCTCAACCAAAAATCTTGTAACTAATGGAGATTTAGGGATTTTTCCGACTGAAAAATTTTCCATTGTAGCGTGACATTTAAAGCACCCTGTATTTTGCTCTGATTATTTTTTATCAGTTTCAAATTCATTGTTTCATTCTATTTTGTCGTGAAAATTAAAGAAAAGGAAGACAAATATTTTTTTAAATATTCTCCTTGTATAGTATCAATTAGCATGGTGAAAAGTAAAGCAAACAAAAATATCAAGTAACAGAACGTATGTACAACTCAAAATGTAGCGTTATGTAAAAATTATCTGAAAAAATAAAAAGAGAAAATATTTTCACAATAAAACTTCATAATTTCATTAAAACGTTGTACAAGTAATAACTTACCGATTTCCTCGCGTTCGGAAAATTATTGCTCAATCGCTGATCAAGGGCGGCATATTCAAATTTATCCGCCTCGGTTCTGGGCTGTGTACAAAGTCCGACTTCTACCTCTTTCACCGTTCTGGCCACGCAGCCTTCTGGTGGGAGGAACACGATCATGCTGTCATACTCGTACGCGTTCGTGTACACGTGCAATTCTTCCAAGACCGGAAAACACTCGGGATAATGAACCCTTTCAAACTTCCCGGGGCTAGTTTCGAATCCAACCTTCTTTATTAAGATAAGTCTCCATGAGTCATTCCCGCGCGTTTTATTCCGCCCCAGGTGGCATGGAGAAGTTAAAAAAAAATTAACTTTCGGCGTTAATCCAGATTCAATGAAATTTAAATCTTATTACTTTAAAATATTCTCTACTAGCGTATAAGCCCGTCTCCCGCAGGGCGAGCGGGCAATATAAATGCCCCTCGGCAAAGGAAGCGATAGTACAGAAAATCAAGTTTCTAATAGCGCGAAAACTCAAATAAGTTAAATGTCTGACGTCCCATTATTAAATGTACCAAGCTAACCACCCAAGGATTCGAAACTTGGCCTTCACTTCCGTTGCGGAATATTTTCTCTCGCTTCCGTTGCCGACAGACATTTCCAGCTTATAATATAGATAGATTTTTAACTTAACAAAATTGTAGATTAGATAGATTTTAGGGGAAAAATTTCATGCCTGTGAGATACAATAAACAATTGAGGAAGACAAATGTTTATCAAAAATATAATCTACAATTTTGTTAAAAATATACAAGTAATAAGATTTAAATTCCATTTAATATTAGCGCCGAATGTTCTCCATAAGGAAACGTGACCAATGGGGCGGAATAAGATGCACGGGAATGAGCCCACCTTAAACACGTTAGTCCCCCCAATCCTAAATTTCTTGAGGGCTGGCATCCTCGGGAATTGCCAATTCCAGTCAAGCACATTGTACACGTGAAGGCAAAATTTCTCCAGCGTTGGCGAATATTTTTGCAGCACGTTGTACAGCAATTTTGGCAGCTCGTCGAGCCGGTGGTCGCCGTAATCCAGGTGCACCCAACCAATTTTAAGTTTCTTCAAGGGAACAGGAAATTTTAGAAGGGCATCCATCCCGTTCGGGTCCAAATCTCCAACTAATTCCAAAGAATTAAGGGTTCTGAAAATTAAATCATAATTAATTAGCTACCCGCAATTAAATCGTCTCAAGGTTAATTATCAACCATTTCGATGAAATTAAGGCGGAATAGCATGCTGCCTGATGCGGGGTTTTTTGTTTGAATTGATGTCTCAACTTTCCCTACCTCCATGTATTCAAATTGGGATTTTGAAAAATTTTCACCGCCTTTTGTTTTTAACAATGTGAAGATATTAATGCACTTAAAAATCGGTAATTGTTAGGCTTACAAAGTTAGGAGATAAAAATTTTGATTTTTTTCTTCAATGCGGAAATATTTAAATTTTTATCGATTATTTTTCATCTATTTTATATTTATCTTTTGGTTGAAGAAAAAAATCAAAATTTTGATTTCCTAACTATGTAACCTAACCTAACCTAAATAATATTTAACACCAGTTTATTTTAGTTTGGCGTGAAAATCATGCAATTATTCAAATTTAATAATTGGAACGCCAAAATAAAATGAACCGGTGTAAAATATTAGGATAATTCGGCTTCGGTGCACATAGTCACCAGGTCATCATAGGTCAAAGTTAAGAAACCCACACCAAAAAAACGGTCTACAAAACAAGAAAAATGCAAACCAAGGTAAATGCCTCGACTGGGGTTCGTACCCTCGACCCCAAAATTTGGAGACTTGCCGCGAAGACCACTGTGCTATATGGGCTGCTTGGGGGGAGGATGGGTAAGTAACTCGACTCACAAGCCTCCCATTTAGCTCGTTACATTAAAAAAACCACTCTAGAAACGGTACGGTTATAAGTAGAAAATTTAATCAAATAAAAAATTTTACAGAGATTTTTGTAGCAAAAATATTCTCCATGTGAAAAAATACGTGTGAAGTTCAAACTCCAACCGCCTTCGCTTTGTCTCCTCTGCAAAGTTTGCAGTGCAAACATACATATTTCTCATGCGTTTTGTCATTTTGCATGCACATTTCATATTATTTGTAAATTAACATAAAAATTGGATTAGTTTCCAAGGAAAAAATGTAAACCCAACGTTTGATTGCATTGTATACAAAAATCTCGATACAAAAATATATGACATAGTTATCGACAGACGTCGGATATGGGTTACGGATAAAACCTCCAATCATATATAAATGAAAAATGACCGTAAAAATCCCCAAAATATGAGCATAAAAAGGACTTTATTTTTTACATTTTTGGCTTACAAGGGACACTCACGACCTGTCGTTTGAGTCCAGGGTACCCACTATGTTTTTTAGAATCTACTAGGACCCCTGATGAAGGATTCTTTCATATTTCCGTGTAAAACTCATATTTGGCGACGTGGCGTGGCGCCAAATTCGCCAAAATTGAATGTTTTTATTTTTGAAACCGCCATAACTTTTGAAATTGTGGACGGATTTTCAAAATTTTTGGCAAAAATCATGACAAGGAGTTCAACTTTCTTATTCCATGAAATTTTTTCCAAAATTATCGCTTTTAACTTTTCGCAAAATTTCGTAATTTTCTTCGAAATGGGGGTTCGTCGAAAAAATCCTAAAAATATTGCAAAAATTAGAAATTTTTTATTTTTATTTTTTTGTCAAAAATTTCGACTTTTGTGATCATTTTAAGCATAAAATTTTGAAAATCCGACATAAACTGCAAAAGTTATGAGGGTTTGAAGTTGGTCGAAAATGCAAATTTTTAAGTTTGGCGCCACGCCATGGCGCCAAATATGAGTTTTACACGGAAATATGAATGGATCCTTCATCTGGGGTCCTAGTAGATTCTAAAAAACATAGTGGGTACCCTGGACTCAAACGACAGGTCGTTAGTGTCCCTTGTAAGCGAAAACTAAAACTAACAAATGCGCCACTGTTTAGCGTCTCACAATTAACACCAAATTTATTAAAATTCTTACCTCCATGGTAATAAACTACACCGAAATGTAGATCGCATTAGCACCACAATGGAAACAATTTGTACTGCACTTTACTAAAATTATGGTAAAGAGCGTTATCAACATTTGTAGGATATAATTACCGGCTCGTGGGAGTTTGTTACCAAAATTATAAAGATAAATTAGAACATTGCGGTGGAGGGCCAGTTACCAGTTTGGTATTGATACGGTAATAACCCCGTATAATTTTTGTAGTTCGCGTAATTACCAAGAGCTCGGTAAAGACGCTTATTAAGAATTCTTTACCAAGTTGCTAAGAGTGTATACGTAAATATTTTATAAATTTTGTTTCTGTGCGTGTTTGATCAAACTGAAAGTATGCTGGCAGAAAAGTTAGATAAATATTGCTTTTAAAAGATAAAATTAATTACTATTCCCATAAGATTATGGTGTCCGCGAGGTTGTACTCGTTTGCAAATCTGAAAACAGTGGCGCACTGTGTTTTTACTAAATGGTGGTGGACGGTGTGAAGCGATGGGATGGGATTTGAATCGAGCAGGTCGGGTTTAGTCAATGTATTACACAGATTTCTCCTCCAAAGTACGCAACTGCCACTCACTGTGTTTAACATTGGTAAGTGAGAAACACAAACGAGTACAACTCAGCGGACACCATATCTTTATGGTACTAAGCAGCTATTTGGTTACGAAGTCATCCAGTGTCTTAGTATTAGCAACCCTACGTCGAAATTCACTAAATCTGCACAATCCAATATATTTTTTTTTTTTAAAGTACATATGAAAATATGTACAATATTTGAATTTAGTGCCCTGTACACTATTCTATCAGTAAGCATTAATCGTAACCACTGCAGACCTCAATAGATTAATTTTAAGCATTAAATACTTAGATGATGAGTAGCAAAAAAGTTATCGATATCGTTAAGTTATCGAAAAGTTATCGAGAAGTCAAAGTCTAAATTTTGATATACGTATTATCGCAAATTAAGCGACAATGCTTCCTATATTTTGTAATTGGTGTCCATTTCCATATATAACCAAGATTCAAAAAAATCTAATTTTTATTTTTTGATAAACTTCAAGATTAAAATAGATAAATATGTGCAAATTTAATATATACCCCAAGAACGTACCCCTTTATCTTATCTTTTTAATCATTCCTGTCGTGCATTGTCATGAAGCAAATCATGCCGTTTCTAGCATCCGGAATTTACTCTCCAATCTAACTAATTGTGACCTGCAAGTTATTCATTCGGGGAACTATGGCAGTCAATTATTCTTTTACAATTTAAACATCGTATCGACAACTATCGCCATGTCAAAATACCACTCGCAACAGACACTGGCCTGGCAAATGAAGTACGACACGTTCCCTTCAATTGATATCTTCAATTCCCGCTTATCCCCATGTCAATTTGTGTTTATTATATTTGAAAACCAAAACCCACCCAATTATCGTATCACTCATTGGCTTCAAATTTCTATAGACTATCACCATTATTTTACAGAGGGTTGGGGCAATGCTCGAAATCACTATTTTTTGAAAAATACAAATGCAGTTATTACCCTTGTCACAGATAGACCGATGTCCGAGCTCCTGCCATATTTGCTGAAACAGATATGCACGACATTACCCTGTCAAATCTTCATAATTGAAGCGCAATCAAGTCGATATTTTAAAATATGTTCCGCACCACAAGTCAAGACTTATCAAGATTTAAATAATTCTAACCTTAGAATAAGATGCCTGCCGCAAATATACTTGAACGGAGGCAATTATATTGATATCGTGGACAAATTGGAATCTAAATGGGAGGAGTGGTGCATAGTAAAATCTCCGGAACAGGAATTAATCGTTGCGACGGACAAGAGTAATCAGATGTACGTCAAAAGATCCATTTTGCAATTAGCTTTGGACATTTTCTCCACAACGAACCTAACCTTGACAAATACAAAAATGTGCAAACACAAGAGACACGTCCAGCTAAAATTCACCGAAGCAAACCCACCAGCATGGTGGGTTGAGATGGCTATCAATAAAAACGAAGTGACACTAATTTTCACAGATGTTGAGGGATATCAGTTCCTAACATGTCACGCCGAACCGTATATATCGTTCTATTTCTACCTTACACCTTTCCAAACTGAAGTCTGGGTCGCTCTGGGCGTGTCAATTTGCACCATTGTCGCAATAATGGTCGTGGTTCACAATTTTGTTAACCAAAAAGAGAAGCAGCCATTTTCTCCCTGGATGTTCGTCTTGGCCACGATCTTTGAAGAGGGTGGTTTCATACCTAGTAAGCTTGAAAAGTCCACCTTCTTCCGAATCTTGTTGGGAATTTGGAGCATCATGTCGGTAACTCTTACAAACGGTTATAATGGAATTATGATCTCTGAATTAAATTCACCACTCCAGTTAGCTCGGCCAGAGAAGTTTGATGATTTGATTTGCCAATCTGGCGGCATTTATAGCGATCAAGCCCAAATTCGCGAACAAAGTTGGAGGAATCTTACTCAATTTTTCATGTTAGTTCACGAAATTTCTTTCGGGGGATTCAATTCTTTGCAATATAGGACAAGTCAGTCAAATGGAAACGATAAGTGTTACAAGCTTCTTTCCGTGCTTCAACGAAACACTTGGGTGGCTGAACTGCCTGAATTCTTATCTAGTTTATTCGAATTGGCAAATAAATTCTTGTGGTCTAGATTGAAGTATCTCCCCCATCTGGAAACGTTTAAAGTATTGGATCTCTTCAATGTAAAGCATTCTTTTTACCCGAGTGGCATTACTCAAGACACCAATGCTTCAACAATTAAGCAAAAAATTGAGCGAGAAGTTGTGCAGTGTGGGAAGTCAGTCTTCATGGCCAGATCTTCCGAACTGCACTTGGAAAATAAATTTCTATCAAGAAAATATCTCGGGACAAAATTTTTCATTAGTGACGACGTAGTGCAAAGATTTCCAAGTGGAATCGCATTCCAGTTTGCTTTGCGGTCTCGTGTAGTCAAAGGATTCAAGAATGTCGTCGATGCCGGTATTTGGACACACGTAGAAAAAGAGGAACTTGGAAGGAAAAACGTCAACCGCAGCCAAGTCGTTGTGATGAAGCAGTCTAATATCGTTCTCACAAATATAGCTACCCTGAGCGGATCTTTGCCAACGGTTTTCATCCTGGCAAGCGGTTTTATTTGTGTGGCAATTTTTGTCTTTATCATAGAATGTAGATCGAGGATCGGCCCATTTATTAGAAACATTCGTTATTTTTATCTTGCACATAGGCGTAAATGTTGTCTAAAATCTGCGTCGCTTCAGTCGAATACCAGTGTTGTTGATGCCGTTGGGCGTTAGATTTAATACTATGCTTTTAAGCTGCACTCACTTATTCATAATCAATTCACAGCTAATATCTTCAGCAACATGTGGCTGTACGCGTGGCATAAATCCGGACATCTTTTGGACAGGCCTGAGCGTTTTTCAAATGTTTGAAGCATTGCCTGAATCGTCACTTGAAATGTGTAGTGAATTGATTTGCCAAGATGCACAGTTTATTAAATGTGGACATTGTCGAAAATATTTATGCATGTCTCATACACTTTTTTGAAAACTATAATTTCCATGAAACTGATTTATAGGCCGATGAATAGTTAATAGATATTGACTCATTAAAACAAACAATTCCAATCTATATTATGATTTAAAGTGCAGAACGATTAAATTTCCCGAGAATAATTAAGTTTTGTATAATTAATGATGGTTAATGTATTTATATTAATGTGTTATAAAACTGGATTAGTAAAACTTATACAGAATTATGAAAGTTCATATAAACCAGCGAAAGGAGAGTTCAAGACATGTGTGTGCGGACGGAGTGAGGATAAAGGCCGTAAGAAAAGCACTGCAAAAATTTCCCCGTTTTGGTGCGGCTCTCGCTAATTAGCTCGCGAAAACGTGATTTTGTACCTCATGTTCTATGACAAAGTTTAAGTTTCGTTAAATTATTTGTCGATTAAGGCCATTCCGAAGGAAATCGAGATGTAACAGTAGTTGAGGTTCCCTTGGTAAACTTAAGGAAAGCAATTAGGGTAATGAGGCAATTAGTATTTATTTTTAGTCAACTAATTATACTCATTACCCAATTTGTCTCACCGTACACACGAGCGAAGACTTAAAGTAGATGCCAAGCTGCATATCTCCATTTTGAAGATTTCTTCAATTCAATCCTGTTCTCGTCGGAAATAAGAAATCTACTTAATTTTTATCATGTACAATAGAAAATTATTTATTGTTTTGGCCATTACGTGTGTCTCGGTTTATCTCCTTTTTAAGGCATTTCCTGCAGACGGGGAAAATGAGAGTAGAATACAGAAAATCGTAAAAATTACAAATACCTTGGGTAAATCGTGGATACTCCCGGATGAAGATACAATTATGATGGAGCCTCTAAATTCGACCCGGGTATTTGTCCAAATCATTAAGGATATGACACAATTTAAAGTGTCACCTACACAAACTTTTACATTAATTTTCTGAGACATGTCTGACCCATGAAAAATATCATGTTTAACTGGAAATTTAGGCTTACGAACCAGCGCAACGAATCGAATCATATTAATTTGTTCCGAAATGAGAATCAAGAATCGTGCGCAAGTACAAAATTGGATCTGCCATGGTTTTCACTGTAGCATTTTCTTAATTCATTCATATATTTTGCAAGGTTTTGAAAAATTTTCATCCGGTTTGTCTAATGGAAAATTAATTAATTTCATAGATATAACATTTAGATTTTTCGAGCTAAAATCGCCGAAAATTATCCACGAATTCTGGATAAGTAGTGGATAATTTTTGGATTAACTGGATTAAGTGGATAATTTTCAGCGATTTAAGCTCGAAAAATCTAAATGTTGTCTGGGTTTGAGTGAATTTCTTCTAAAGTAAAAAATACACTTATTTTTCCGATGCCGGAAATATTACTTTTTACACCATTGGCAACTCCAATTTTCAACCTTTGAATTTTTGGTTCTTATTTCGGAACCAATTGAACTAATTGGGTTTCATTATTCGTCAGATTAATTGAAATTTCTAATACAACGCAATATTTTTCAAGGCTCAGACATGTTTCAGAAAATTAATGGAAAGGTTTGAGCAAGTGACACTTTCAATAGGGCCAAGTGCTTATATGGATTTATTTATTATTGATATATTTCTGAAGGGAAATAAAATATTTACAATTTAATTCAAATCAGGGTACTCCACCACCTGACATCCTGGTAATGGTTATCACTTCACCTGCAAACCAGAAACGTAGATCTTTATTAAGAAATCAGTTCCAAACATGGGAAAATACGGCACAAAAGTGGAATATGACTATCAAGTTTTTATTTTTCCTTGGGCGCTCAACCGAGGATGTGAATTCAATGGTGAGTTTGATTAAAGTTAAACTTTTTCTTACCTTGTTTTTATGAAGTTACTAACATTGCGATGGTGTCAAGTGTAACGCTCCGATTTGGTTGAAATTTTGAAATAATGTGGTCCAAGTCAATACAAGCAACGTTTCTCGAGGCATTTAGTGCTATGGTCGAAATCGAAATTTGACAAAGTATTTGAGGTCGAACTTTAAAAAATCGTCATGTCCGTCCGTCCGTCTTTCGGTAACTCTCGAACGAGTTGACCGATCTGGACCAAATTTGGTACAGACATGTATCTGGGCAATGCAACGACCGAGCTCGAAGATGGGTTCGATCAGAGAAGTTTTGGATTGGTGGGGGTCATATAAGTGGGTGCGGTATTATGCACCAAAATTTCAAAATTGTGTTAGGAAGTTGAAATTTGGCAGAGAGGTTGATAATGGCTCTTCAGGAAAGAATATAAAGTGAAATTGGAAAAATTTTCAACCTTAGGGACCCGAGGGGGTGACCCATACCGATTTTTCATAATCACCCAATCGAGCTGAAATTTGGCATAGAGGTTGCTACTGACCGTAAATGGAGGAATATGAAGTGAAATTGGTAAAATTTGTGTGTATAAAGACCCAAAGGGGTGACCCATACCGATTTTTAGAAATTCCCATAAAATTATATGAAGTCAAACATGAACAAAAAGTAACCAGAGGGGCACTAAGGGGTACCCACACCGATTTGCAAGATTTATATATTCAGCTAAAATTTAGTGTGGAGTCGAAAAGTAAGTATGGATTAAAATTTAGGAGGGTTGAATTTCGAAATTGTAAAATATAAAATTCTGAGAAACACGAGTTCACTAATAAACTCTGGTTCGGGCTAAGCAAAGCTGTACTGGTAGGTTTTTAACTTTGACTTCAAATATTTTGCCAAATTCCAACCATCGCACAAACTGCCTCTATGTACAAACCTTGCTTGTATTGACTTTGACCACATAATTTTAAATTTCGACCAAATCGGAGCGTAACACTTGACACCATCGCATTATACGCTGTAGTTAATTCCATTTCTATTTAATGCTGCATACTACCCTCCTCAGGACAAGTTGTTTCAAGAAGGATCTCAACATCAAGACATTGTTATCGACGATTTTCACGAAACTTATCTCAATCTTACCCTAAAATCTTGCCGCATGTTGAAATGGGTTAACCTCCGATATCCCTCTGTCCCGCTCCTGGTCAAGTTGGATGACGACGTTTACATCAATTGGGACCTAATTTTCGGCTTTCTCCGGAATAAAGATCTTCCCAATCTAATTGCGGGTTTACCCTTTTCCTCCGCATATCCAGTGGCTGACCCAACTTCAAAATTTTACACGCCCCCGATCGTCTGGGAAACGGGGACCCTTTACCCCTCGTATGCCTGCGGAGTTTTTTACATTTTGGGAAAAAGGGTTCGCGAAGAGTTGTACAAGGGTGCCCTGTCAACCAGGCTTTTCCACATGGAGGACATTTTTCTGACGGGGATCGTCAGAAATAGGTTTCTTCCTGACGTGGGAGTCCAGGAGATTAAAGAATATGTTAGTACCCTCCATATGGTGGACCATCCAAGGTCTATCCTGTACTCAGGGTGGGGTCCTTGTCAGTTCTATGAAAATGTGGCAGTGGCTCATTCCCTGAGTGTGAAACGACTCAAATGTTTTCTTAAGATGGGTTATTTTTGTGAGAATCATTTTGTTTATGCGGTTAAGATATTTTGTCCAGAGTAATAAAGTAATATGCACTGTTTTTCATGCTGAGCCGGTTTACAAATGTAGTATTTTGTCATAAAAATCTATTTAATAATGGGCATACAATTAACCGCCCCTCTAAATAATTTGTCTTTCCCCTCTTATTTATTCGAAAATTACCATAGTTGATTTTTTTGTTGAGATTGATTTTGATAGTTGAAGGTGTTACAATAGCGTCTATACCTGTCTAGGTTGATTTATGGCATTATAGATACCCTAGTTTTATGATCCTAGCCTTTAGGTATAAATACGCCTCCAAAATCTGTGTGAGAGGCAGATGAGATTTGTACTTACTAGCACACGGTTCTACCTCTGGAACTTGAGCTAGGTAAATGTTTTAATAAATGCAACTACATAAAATATAAAATGAATGCGTTGCTTTCTTCATTTGAATCATCATTCGTATGCGTAACATTTGGTGCCGAAACTAAAATCTTTCAAAATCTCTTTTTACATAATTCGCTACACATTTAGAAAAATTTTCAAAAAATTATTTTGGGCATTTCTTTTCGTTTCACGATGTTCTCTTGCTTATCTCCTAAAAAGAAGGATAAAACTGCTACTAAAATTAAGGAAATTGACTTAACACAAGGCAAAGCTACTCTCCAAAACCAGGATTGTAAATTCGAAATCGATCTGAATTCATCTGGTGAATATCAAACGACTCAGAAAAATTCAAAAAATTTGAAAAAGTAAAATAAAATCCCAAATTTTAGCATTTATTTTTTGTCTCATTTTTTCACAATGTTTTCCTGTTTCAAAAAAGAAGGCTCAAAGCCAACATCTGAAACTCCTAAAGTCGAGCCCCATCATAAAAATATCACTATGCCTAGGACTACGTGGTATGTGGACTTGCCTACCACACAAAACACTCAGAAATCTTCAGTAGAACAAAAGCAACCCAAAAAGTAGGGCACAGTTGACCTTTTCCATTTTCATTACTGATCGTAAAAACACTCCACTGACAATGACTACAACAAAACCTGTTAAGTTAGGGGTTATTCCCTCTACCTTTTCTGGTCGTGCAGACCAAGACCCATATAAGTATTTACAGCGCTTTGAGTTGGCTGCACAGGCCAATTCATGGGACGAGACGATAAAAACGGCTCAACTTCAAAACTATTTAGCTGACACAGCGCTTTTATGGCTCCACAAATATTTGAAAGAGCAAAATGCTCAGGCAACAGCCGCTGCGAGTGGTACCCCTACGATTGCTAAGATCAAGTGGAAAGATATCACAGAGGCTTTACAAAAGGCTTTCCGGACAGTGGCCTCGAAGGAGGTCGCTGAGGATAAAATGCTAGCTAGGAAACAGCGTTCGGGCGAAAGCCCAGAAGATTATGTCTATGCCAAGATAGACTTAATCTCAGATTATGAATCTGACATGGATGAAACCACCCAGGTTCGTCACATTGTCAGAGGCTTAAAACCTTTGTACTTTGAGAAAATTTATCCACAAAATTTAAAAACGGTCGAAGAGGTACTCAACCAGATTCGTAGAATTTCTGACACACAATTTCTCATTACAAAATACGAAGAGGTAAATTCTGTGGCACCAGCCACAAAAGCTGTGGCAGATTTATCTAAGATTCTAGAGCTACAAAACAAGCAGCATGCACAACAAATGGATAAAATGATGGAAGTTTTTACGACCCAATTCAAATTTCAGAACAATAAAACCCAAAATTTTTCTCAACAAAATAACCTGGTACAATGTGCCAACTGTGGTAAAAGGAATCACAATGCAAACCAATGTAGAGGTCAGAAAGCTCCCAGAATCCAATGCATGCACTGTGGTAAATTCGGCCATATAGCAGGGGTTTGTAGGTCACAACAATCTTCTTGTATTACTTGTGCCACATGCAACAAGGTAGGCCATATACTTAATATGTGCCTATCGCAGGTTACCTGCAACCAGTGTCAACGAAGGGGCCATTTATCACGCAACTGTCGGTCGGGAAACCAGCAGGGGCGGAGTTCAACCAACCCAACACCGAACAATCGAACTCCGCCAACCCGAGGCAGTACAGTGAATGCTGTGGAATTGACAACCCCCGACTTGAATATGGCCTAGCCATAAATTCTTCAAATCTCACTAGAACATGTGGCATTGTCAATAACCTTCCGGCTCAAATTCTTTATGACTCTTGCTCCAGTGCCACAATTGTAAATTCTAAATTTGTTACTGAAATACAGCCTTTGTCATATACTGTAAATGTTACTGGAATTTCTAATAACCCAATGAAAACTATAGGATATGCCAATCTTAAAATAAAACTGGATGGGCAAAGTTCAGCGATTGATTTCAAGGATTACGTTATAGAAAATTTTAAATATGATTTGCTGCTTGGTTTAGATTTTCATAAGCTACATATAGTACATTTAAATTTTGCGAAAGAGGAGATTACTGTAGATCAGACAACTTTGCCGATGGATCCTATACAAGTAACAGATTTAAATACGCAAGCAGTAGAAACTAATGTAAAGGAATCAAAGAAAATAATTCCGGTAATTTGTAGCCGAGACCAGTCTATTACAAATAGTACTTGCAAAAGAATTGAAGTTGAATACCAAGGGGAAATCAATCCAATAAATATGATATACATGCACACAAATTTAGCAGAATTATCTCTTTATATGCCAACAATCCTACTCAGGAAAGAATTTTCAGCCAATTTATACTTGCCCATTATGAATATAACAGACAAAAAGATACTTCTCAAAAAAGGAACTAAAATAGCAGAAATACATGTTTTAGCAGATATCCCCATTGAGGAAACTAGTTTTACAACAGATCATGACATTACAAAAAATAAACAGGAATCCAATTTACCCCAGCCTACACACACAGACAAAAGCCATTTAGAAAAACTTTTAAGCAGAATACACCCAGAAGCACCTTCAGAGGAAAAAGAGGAAATAGCTAAGGTATTAACGGAGTATCAAGACGTTTTCTCCAAACCTGGAGAGATCGGTTTAGTAAATTGCTATAAACACAAAATTCAATTAATTGAAGGGGCAAAACCTGTTAAAAAAGCTCCATATAGAAAGCCTGCACATTTGGAGAAATTCGAGAGAGAGACGGTACAAGATTTGTTAAATAAGGGAATAATAAGACCGTCACATTCACCTTGGGCTAGTGGAGTTGTAATTGTTACAGAAGGTCATAAAAATTCAGAAGGTCAAAAATCGCCAAGATTAGCGGTGGATTACAGAAATTTGAATTCGCAAATTCAGCAAGATTCTTTTCCATTATTAAACATTCAAACCGTATTAGATTGGATAGGAAGTCGTGCAAATTTTATTTCAGTGATGGATTGTTCTAAGGGATTCTGGTCTATCCCACTTGAGGAGGAATCTATCCCACTCACAAGTTTTATTTGCAGTTCTGGATTATTTGAATTTTTGAGATTACCATTTGGAATTAGCACGGGAAGTCAAGCAATGCAGAGAGTAATCTCAATTATATTATGTGGCTTAATGTGGGAAAGTGTTCTTGCTTTCATAGATGATATTATTCTTGCGGATAAAACCATACAAAATCATGTCCGCCATTTGAGAGCCACTTTAGCACGCTTCCGAGAACATGGTATCAAGCTAAATGTGGAAAAAAGCTATTTTTTAAAACCTAATATAAAAATTTTAGGTCATATAATTTGAAAAGAGGGAATAAGTGCTGATATGTCCAAAGTTTCAGCAATTTTGAAAATTCCACCACCACAAAAACCAAATCAACTTAAAGAATTGCAACATTTCTTGCATGGATGTGCAAATTATTTCAGAAGATACATTGCAAATTATTCAACCATCTCTGAGCCTTTAACAAAATTGACTCGTAAAAATATTCCTTATATTTGGGGAACTGAACAAGAGCAAGCCTTTCAAGCTCTAAAATTCCACCTTACTAACCCTCCTTTACTTGCATTTTATGACCCAGACAGGCCAATACACATTCAGTGTGACGCCTCTGGAATGGGAATAGGAAGCTGTTTAATGCAACTAAATGAGAAAGGTCACGAACAACCTGTTGCTTATGCCAGTAAAACCTTGAATGAATACCAAAGAAGGTATAACAATACTGAGCGAGAGTTTTACGCCATATATCACGCTTTGCGAGTAGTTCACCCATATATTTACGGAAAGAAATTCAAAATATTCATCGACCACCAAACAATCACCCAAATAAAGTTTGCCTCGCAGACGGAAAAGACATCGAACCGTCTTACCACATGGGCATTACTACTCCAAGAGCATAACTGTACCTTAATATACAGAAAAGGGTCTGAGCAGAAAATAGCCGATTGGCTTAGTAGATTGCCCATCGAGGACCCAGAAAAATTAGAAATTCCAACCCTTTGTTTAGAAATTTCGCACATTTTGGAGCTTCAGCAACTAGACAAAGAATGCCAAGCGATTCTTTCTAGCCTTGCAACTGGTTCAATAAAGTTCAAAATAAAAGACGGTATTTTGTATAATATTTCACTAGGATATGCCAGACTAGTTGTGCCCAAAATTTTGAGACAAGAAATTTTAAATGACTTTCACTCCATCCCAATGTCTGCACACTTGGGACTGACTCGTTGTTATCAAAAATTATCACTCAGATTTTACTGGAAAACTATGAAATCTGATTTATATGATTTTATTCAAGCATGCGCTTCTTGCACAAGCATTAGGCGAAATTATGACAAATTTCCTGGATTATTGCATCCTATTCCAGTACCTGAATTCCCTATGCAATTTATTTCCACTGATATTTTGGGTCCATTCAGACTTACGAAAGCAAAAAATGTATATATTATCAATGCAATTTGTTTATTCAGCAAATGGGCTGAATTTAGAGCCATTCCTGATCAATCTTCACAAACAGTAGTAAAATTTTTGCATGAAGCTATCTTTTGTAGACATTCCGCACCGCAATTTCTCTTATCTGATAATGGTAAATCTTATGTGTCAAATTTATTAAAAACCCACACAGAATTATATGGTGTAAAGCATAAATATATAACACCGTATCATTCTCGGGGAAACGGATTGAGTGAGCGTTTAAATTCAACAATTGGTAGAATGATTGCACATTTTGTGAATCAGCAGCACTCTGACTGGGATAAGAAATTACCTGATTTGCAATTTGCATATAACACCTCGGTTCAAGAATCTACAAAACAAACTCCATTCAAAATCATTTATGGTAGAAATCCAAATTATCTTTTTGATTTTAAAGAAAATATCAATGATCCATCGTCAAAAATTGAATTACAAGAACTGCGCAAACAAATCAAAGCAGTTTTAAAATTAGAGCAACAAAGATATAAGGAACGTGAGGACGCATGGAGAAAGCCTGTTTATTACGAGACTGGTCAAGTTGTTAAATTAAAGTATCCCAAGAAAACAAAGATTATTGGCCAATCATTGAAATTTATTCCTCATTATTTAGGAGAATATAAAGTAATTAAGAAAATAAATGATTTATCATATGAAGTTAAATGTTTAAAAACTGACAGAATAATTAAAACTTCGGTGGAAAGAATGAGAAAATTTTTAATAGAAGATGACGATGAGGTGGAAAACTTTCAATCCGTCTCATTATTAAGAGAAGAATTATTAAATCCATGTAGAATAGTAAAAACCATAAGCGAGTTGAAATTGGAATCATTTTACGATCAGCATGAGCACTTTGTTTAATATGTTCCATTTAAAGTTCAATTTAACCCCGATGTAAATAATTTAACATACCAAGATACTTCACTGCTGGATTTGACGGATTTGGGAATTTTGCCTAGTGTAAAAGATCAATTTAAAGACCAGGATAAAATTTATAAATTAATTAAACATCAGAATACTAAACTTCCTATTTTTCGAATGATTAAAACAAGAGAACAAATTGAAATATTTTCAAGTACCATGAAAACACATAAGCTCATCATTTGAGGAACTGATGATGACATTGTACAGTTTTTATGTAAATATGTAATATACAAACATTTGAGTCTACATTTATATCCATCAATCACTTGCTTTTTAGTACACTTATCCCAGTATATTAAAATCAATAAATCCAAATTAGATAACATTTTTAAAGAGATTCTGGAGGAGATACCAGTGGATAATGTTATTATGCAGGATGATGATGATGATGAGGAAAATGATGACATTCCTAATTTCTTTCCCAGCCCAAGAAAAAGCAAGGGTATTAAATATAGGCCCATTTGGCATTCTGATTATCACTTTTATAGTTCACCTCTTTAAAATGGCCATCTTTTTCAACTGCCTGATACCCTTTTTCCTTTTCCAATATACCTTTATGCAAACTCTTCTTATTCAACCGACCCAAGGAGAAGTACCGATTCAAGACTATTTTATCAATATGAACATGAAGGACATCCCCATCATCCTATGCCGAGGATACAGTGAAGGAGTATTGTGGTGGCTTCCACCGAAAATAGAATGTCCATTGGTGAACATAACAAAACCCTCAAAAGTGATCTTCTGGTGGCAGGATATAACAAAGCAATCTATATCCGCCTACGAGTGTTTTAAGGAGACAGTTTATGAGAGGAAAAGTTACTTCTTTTTTGGTACATATAGTAGTGAGAAAAATACTAAACGTGAAACTGTGAGTGTGCACGATTGTCATAATATCGTGTATAAGGACATTGCTCCAAATGGACAAAAATTTAAAATGATTGCCGATGGTCTATTCTGGAATGAAAATACTTACCCTTCGCTTGAATATACATGGTCCAAGACACAAGAAGTGCTAACCGTGAACTATTTTTTCATTAATATGAAAATCTCCATAAACAACGAGGACGATACAATTATTACAATGACTAAAGTGTTGGATACGTGCAAAGCTCAACAAGGACATTGCCCTACACAAGATGGTATATTAATCTGGAAATCGGAAGATGTGGACCACTGCAGACTGGCTGAAGGTGAAACCACAGATTGTTTATACAAAGACAATCGCATTTCATGCCCCGCTCTCAACCTCGCAATTTCCGATCCTAAAACAATTTCAATGTGCAAACGAACTATCGGCTATTCCAAGCAAGGATTAATGTTCACCCCCATAAACAATTCAGAAGTAGACTTTATCAGCCTGTCTACGCACAAGTTTCGTGAAGTGGTACAAGGAAAAGTGAAAGTGAAAAGAGATATTATGAAACCACTTCTCTTTCCCAAAGTTAAGCTTGATGCGCAAGTGAATGGAGAACTGCAATTTTTATACGATGCGCTACGTGATGATGTTTCGTATGCTTTGCAAATTATTCATCGGGACACCTGTAAAAGCCAGCAATTAGAACTCGAATTGGTCAGAGCTTTGGCAGAATTTGGACAAAGTTCAATTATGGTTCGTGCCTTAACTCGTGATGGAAGATACAGATCTACTCTGCGTGGTGATGTTTTAAGTGTGTTTAAGTGCACTGAGATTTGGGAGTACATGTTCTTGCGGCAGACAAATTGCACGCTCGAGTACCCCGTCTCATACATGTACCAGCATCAAAAACACGAAGGATGGATTCAAGGACTGAGTCATGAGATCGTTCAGTCTCCGACAATGACATCATGCCCTGCTCAAGTATGGCTCTTTGACATGGGAAATAAGGTTATACAACTTTCCAATCACTCGTTGCCTGCATCAACTATTCCTTATTTGCCTTCCCCAAGAGAAACAGCAGAATATCCAACTATTCGTGATTTATCATTTGACCAGACTGGAATATATTCCTTAAAGCAAATATCTGGAGAAACCACTATTTTAGATCTAATGCAACAACTGCAAGAGAGAACTCGCATTAGTGATCTAATTAAAACTAAGGAGGAAGGAGCATCGTCCAACGCGGAGCAAATACGACTCTCACGATTAATTCAAGATATCACTCTGGATCCTATTCGCAAAAACTTCAACATCACTATTACCATCTGTATTACTTTGCTTATTGTCTACATTCTTTACACTTTACTAAAATTTCATCGTCTCCGTTTAGGAAACGAATTCCCATATCTCAGAAATTTGCCTATTTTTGGCCATATTTTTACAAATCAAGAAATTCAAATTGAAAATTCGGCTACTGCACCTAATGATTTGCTTCTTTTTTCAAATGAAACTCAATCTGATTCTGACTCGCTGACGCAGGAATCTAGAATTCAAATGGAACCACTCATCTCAAATCAATCTTTGGAAGTAAATGCCATCCAATCTGAATATCCCAATGCTTCACTATATGCACTAAAAAGAGTGAAATACTAATAAATTGATTTCTTTCCAGATCCGGTTACGAACTATGCATTTCTATATGACTAGTATATAGTTATAAATATTATACTTCTTAGTTTTACGTATTAATTATTTCGATATTATTTAAATTATTTCTCTTAATATTATTAAGTTTAAGATGGGTAAAACACAAGCTAAAAATGAAAAACGTAGGTTAAAGAGACTTAGAAATAGAAATGATAAATTAGCAAATAAGTTAGAAATTATACCTTCAAATTCTCCAAATTCACAAGAAGTTACAAATCCTATCACAATTCACACACCAGCAGTATCCTTTTCCAACATTATTTCATCCGACCAAAATACAAATTCAATCCCAATTCACACATCACCAGCATCTTTCAAAATTATTACACCTCAACAAAATACACATTCAATCCCAATTCACACATCACCAGTATCTTCAAAAATTATTACACCTCAACAAAACACTATTTCAATCTCAATTCGCACACCACTTGTTTCTTCTTCCAATATTAATTTACCCCAACAAAATTGTCCTTCCCCACAAGCAAATACTACACCGAATGAATTGGACGGACTAGAAAAACTACTGGACGAGAGATACAACCAGCAAACCCTTTGGCTCCTAAATCACCCCAATCCCGAGTTAATAATAGACACACATTCCACAACGTCAATCCTTCAAGCACCAACTAGCCATTCTGAGAAACTGAATACTTTATATGATAATAAAATTCCATGTAAAATTTATTATGAGAAAAATGAACTAAAAATGCAGAAAAATATTGAGAAAGAATCAAAAAATATTATTAATCATAATCTAGAATTAGGTAAATTGATGTTTAGTATAAATAATTTAAAAATTAATTCTTCAATAAAAGTTAAAAAATTATTCACTAATCCATTTTATGGTTATTCATTCCCTACTAGTATTAAAATATCTAAACCTAAAAATGTGAAAAAATCAAATAAAAAACTATTAAAAGTGACAAATAAAATTAAAGAAAAACAAGCTACGCAAAAATTGTTAGATAAAGAAATAGTTCGTACAATTAAACTTACTGATAGCCACAATGATAAAATCAAACCTAATTTAAATGGTAAAATTGACAAAAAGGTTAAAATAAAAAAGAATAATTCATATATGTCTAGATTTAAAAAAGGAAAATTTATAGAATTAGAAAATCAAATGAATGAAATTTCAAATCATTTAAATTGTAAAAATGTTCAAAATTTAGATGAACTTCAACAAAAAATTGATCAATGTCAAAATATTATTAATAATTTATTATTTCACTAAAAATTAAATTAAAAATTAAAATTAAATTAGAAGGGGTGAGATATGTTACAATAGCGTCTATACCTGTCTAGGTTGATTTATGGCATTATAGATACCCTAGTTTTATGATCCTAGCCTTTAGGTATAAATAGGCCTCCAAAATCTGTGTGAGAGGCAGATGAGATTTGTACTTACTAGCACACGGTTCTACCTCTGGAACTTGAGCTAGGTAAATGTTTTAATAAATGCAACTACATAAAATATAAAATGAATGAGTTGCTTTCTTCATTTATCATCATCTAATGCGTAACAGAAGGTATCAATTTAAGTTTAATTGGGGGGGCAAAATCAAATATTAAAATTTAAGATCAAATAGGGGGTAAAATTTAACCGTTTAAGGGGCCCAAAAAAATTATGCCTTCATTTAATAATGCCATTTATGCAGAACTTGCATAATTATGTACTTTTGCAATCCAATGGAGAAAAAAGGAGGAATGTATAGCATAAAATATTTCAATGCAAGTATGTTTTCTCAGACCACACTTACACCTATTAATTTTATAAATGATGAAAGTATTTTTCCGAAATAAATATGAATCAGAAGAACTTGACGAATGACCAGTCTAAAATGATGGAGTAGATGACTCGGAACTTTTAGGTCATGTTGTGCGACGGGTATTGTAATTGGAACAACTTGGATGACTGGTAAATTTCATTTCATTTATTACTATGCTTTTTTCCATATTTTCATGCATTTCAATGCGTTTTTATGCATTTTTGTGCATTTTTACGCACCATGCACGCATAAAAATAATTTAGTTAGCACAAATAGAAACACTGGATTTCAATGAAAGGTCTGGTGGATTAAAAATAACCCTTAAATATTTTTAGTTAATGGAATTACACGGAAACTGTGCAAGTCTTTATTGTGATAATCAAATTCCCAATTTTTCACTCTTTGAAAATTGGAAAATAATTTCAGATTATTGAATATGCCTTCTGGGGATTTACTGTAAATTTGTCCAAGATCTCCCCGGCGTTGCGACTTGCAGACTATCCACACATCCTGCATCAGCCCCCTCGCATTGTCCAACGATGAATAAGGTCGTGCCGTTTTCTCCACCAAATTCCATATTAGTTGGATTTGGAAATGATACCCGGACACGACCAGTGAGTTTTCCGTGTTGGTTAAAAACGACGACTTCGCCTCCACCGTATCTCGTCACCCATAAATTTTCGTGCACATCCGTCCGCATCCCGTCAATCACGATGGATTGGGCGGAGTCGGCAGGGTACTCGAAAAATGCGAAGGGCCGTTTTCCGGAAACAGTGCCGGTTTTGACGTCCACCTCGTAAACCCAGATTTGTTGACCGGATGGCGTTCCTTCGGAGATGTAGAGACGTGTTTCGTCGAAAGAGAGGTCGATCCCGTTCGTGCGGCCGATTAATTCCAGTCGTTTTGCCTGGATAAATATGTATTTATTTACACTCTTAGAAAATTGGTATTAAATCATTACTGATCGGAGTGCTTATATTATACCGGGTATTACAGTTTATTTATTTAATGTAGTTGTAATTAAAAATTTACCAATAACAATTGTAAGATATTAAGCACATAAAATCTGGTAGGAAGTTATTATCGGTTCAATACCGGGTCGAAGTATATATTTGACTCTAACAGATTTTTGACAGTTTTGCTCCAAATAAAATGTGTAATTATCACTAAAATTTGAGCAAATTGGAGAATGGGACAAAACTTAACGAAAATTTATCCCAAGGTTGGTATAAAATTAATGGGCTAAAGTTGGGTAGATTTTATCCAATTCGTGTGCCATCATCGTGTTTTACTCAAGGTTGGCTGGATTTTACATATTCTTATTTAGAGTGTACTTTTAATTCAAGTGTCAGGTGGTTATATCATTGACTAGCGTACAAGCCCGTCTCCTTCCTGGCGAGAGTGGATTTCGTTTTTAAAATTCCACTCAATTCAATATTCTTGTATTATTTATTGGCTAAAGCTGGCTGATGCAAACGGAAGTGTATTTGTAGCGAACATTGCTCAAACTGTTAATAATCAGAATTAAGACGCAATATTCCGATAACACAATGCGGAACATGACCCAGTGACACCATGATCTTCTCATATTCACTTGTTTAAATTTCGATTTTTGAATTTACGCACCATCCGAAACTTAATTTTCTCCACTTTGACTTCAGTTTCGGAAAATTAATTTCACTTCCGTTGCAGACAAACATTTCCAGCTTATAATATAGATAAGGTCAGAAAGGACATGATAAGCATGACACGACTGTATTTCATTACCTCCCCATTTTTCAAACAACTCCAAACATCTCCTTCCCTGTTGTGGGGAAAAGTGGTGAACATCATACCGGAAGTGAAAACAGTGCCACTCCGCGAAAGGGTCAGGTCGTTCGGCTCCATCATAGCTTCTGGTTTGGTGGGAGCACAGAAAACGGTGGAGTTTAGCACGATTGGGAAATCATTCTGGTTTTCGGTCAGACTCAATTTCAGGACGCGATGGTTGGCAGAATCAATGACAAGGGCAGTTTTATCGTTGAGAAATCGCATCCCGTGAAGTTGTGAATTTGTCCGAGGGTCGAGATAAAAAGGGCGGATTTGTGGGAAGAATTGTCCTATTCCAAAATAAAGCTTTCTTAAATTAACAGTGTGAAGTTGTGAAGTGTAACAGTGTTACAGTAACAGTATGATTTTGTTAAAATTTTGGTAGCATGAAGTTCATATCAGTGCAACGTTGATTGACACAGTTTTTAAGGGTTCCTGAAGTTGTCAACATATTTGAGGTGGAAGTTTAAAAATTTGCAACTTTTTTATTAGCGAAACTGGAGTTTTCCTCCGCCACTTTAATAAAATCGCAAAATTTTCAGGGTATCTCGAATATTTTGTCAGATACTGAAAACCTTAAGAACTGTCCAATAAATAAACATTTTACTAATGTAAACTTCATAATACCAAAAATTTCAACAAAATCAGAGCGTTACACTTCGTACCATCTCATTATTATTATTTTTTTAATTAAGTGGAACATCGTACCATATGTATTCAGGGTGGAACTATTTCCATAATTGACGGCGAACATGTGTCCCCTTCGATTTGTGGATGTGCCTTCAATGAAGCGGCCAAAAGTGGAGGTGGCGCTGGTGATGAAGGGCGTGGCGTGGAGGTCCATGCAGGATATTGGTTTGTTGGAAGTCACCAGGTGGCATCCATGGGTCAACACATGGTCAAAATTGGCCAGGAAAAGTAGGAAAAATTGAATTATATTTGTATCCATTTTGGCAGAGGTTTTTAGTTTCACGGGAAATTGTAATTTAAGTTAGAAAAATAGAAAGTCAAATTCTCTGTTTAAGGTTTAGGGGCTGATTTTATACTCGATTATGGTCTTAGAATCGTGACATTTCCAAGATTTGTGGTGCTAAATGTGCAGAAATATTGGGGACGCAAATTATGTATGTTACATGGAAATAGTCAAAGTAAACGAAAATTATTTAAGTATAATTATGACACAATTCTCCTCGTTCAAGTTACGAATTATTCTACAACGCAAGCAGTTTAAAATTTATTACAAATCTATGTACTGCGGTAAATAAATACAACGATTCAACCCAACGGTTGCCAATCGACTTATTATTTATTGTAGACATACGACATGATTTACAAACATCACGCATCGTAAAATATATATAAATAAATGTATTTACCACACCACACTTTTCAAGTGTCTGACCTAAATAGTAAGGAAGTGCAAACCTTACTCTCAAGAATGGGAATGCAAAAAACGAGCTGACAGAGGTCCAATAAAAGTCGGCGCAATAAACATCCGTTATGGAGAAGGCTATGGAAAATAACTAACCTAAATACTTTAATGTTAAATAAATATGAAACATGTACATATGTATGGATACATGTGAGAATTGCAGATCTTCATACGCTCTCAACAATCGATGAACAAAGTATGTACGAAAATGTGTATACCGTAAATACTCTATTTATAGCCGGGGCTAAAATCCAAAACTGAGGGTCACGGACCCGGCTACACTTAGAGACCGACTACAATTAGAGACCGGCTATAATTAGAGACCCGGCTAAACTTTTTTACGCCCAAAACTTTCACTCTACATCTTTAAACGAGGTTTAGCAGGTTTTTTAAATTTTATGTCATGATTTTTTCATAATTAACTTCACTCAAAATTAATAGGTAAAAATGAGTATTTAATTCAACTTGTTCGTTGATTAGCATAATGTGCAACAATTTTATTGAATGGGCTATAAACGGGACACAGCGGACAAGAGAAGCCATAATTAGAGACCCGGCTAAAATTTTGAAATATTGGTCTCTAGGCCCGGCTATATTTGGAGACCGGCTAAAATTAGAATAGGGCTATAAATAGAGGTTTTACGGTATTTGCTTTCACTTCATGCAAATCATAATACACGAGTCTCAATGGTTTCCCTTTTGCATGTGATTCGGTGGTGCGTATCCTGTCCTTGCATTTTACGTTCTGAATCCCTACAACGGTAAACGTTAGCAAATACAAACAATACAGCTGCATATATGTATACATACATACATAACTATATTTACGTACATGTACATTCTTCTGCACGTACTTAAATTGATCACATGTTAGCAGATTGCATATGGAGTAAAATATTTACACGTTCCCTTGTGCATGCAATATTTAAGTTTTGTTTTAACCTACATACATATTTACTAACCACATTATTATTTGGATAGTTCACATTGAAACACGACTTTTTTCACGCCAGTTAAACCAGGCTGAAGAATAATTTTAATATCATTTATCAATTCTCAGTAATATGTAAATCTCAATTAAATATTGTGTGTGTAATTTATTGTGTACTGAGTTTTATAAACTGTTTAAATAATTGTGGTAGACCTACTACCTTGGAATTTTATGTAATTAACGCGATCGTGGTGGGTATGTAAATATTTCGCACCTTAAAATAAATTATTGACCTAGATACATACTTAAGTCTGACAGTTGTATACATATATTTATTTATTATTTAAATATCTTAATATTTCAGTTAACAACTTGAGTTCTTCCCGTTTCCAGACCAGTCACTGCTTTATTGTCCACAAACGTCATCAAAAAAGAAAAAAAAATCATGTCTATCAATATTAACGAACTGATGAAAAATCTACCTGCCTCCCTCTCCTCGATGAGATCCCCTCCTGGCGAAATAAATGATATTAATCAGTTGTCCACTCTACTGGAGTTGGAGAAAAGCAATATTGAAAACCCAGTCGTGACGGAGGACAAGATTAAACTATGCACGAACAAGGAGTTAGTCATTTTTGGACAGTTACAATACATTCAACAAAACAAGACACGTTCTTCCGCTCTCTCGGCAGCTACGATTACAAAGACGTCAACAACAACGTTACACAGCCTCCCAGAAAATTATGCTGGAAATTTTGAGTTATCTGACAATAACCGGGTGGGATTGGCGACATTGGCGAAAAATCCGAATACCGTGCTCTGGGGAAAGTTTCTACTTTGTCGCATCATTTCCGAGGCGTCCAAAGTTGTTGGGATTGAAACTGTGGTGGATGACCCGGTGGGAAAGTTGGGGATGAAATTGGCGCTGTACAATTACTCTGTGGAGTCCTCCGTTGCCACGACGAATTTTCAGGAAGTGCTCCCTCTCGGGATGTATTCGGTAGTTAGAAATCCTTGGTGGAAGTCTACTGCGAGTGGTGGTATCGTGATTCGATGTGATAATCCGGCCGAGGTGGATTTTATGAGCGAAAAAGAATTTCGAAGAAGGTTTCCAGGTTTGTGATATTTTAAATCAAATTAATCCTGAGAATTGTTCTGGTAGTAGGTTAGAGTAATTTTGGTTCTGTACAAGCCATTAATTGAAATACCTCAGAGGGGGGGGATAAATCTTGCAAGTTGGATTTAGAGGTTAACGCCGACCAATTTGGGGAGCCGTCTTTGAACGATTTTCCTACGGCAATTACAATGTTACATGAAGAGGAAATTAGAATTAATTGCGGCGGTTGCGCGTAAAATGCTATCTGCGGCCCGTCGGCTTTGACCACTGATTTTATAAACAACTAATCCCGAAATTTTTACAGAGAATTTTTACAGATAAAATTAAAGATCCATTTCCCTGACAATCTTTGAAAGCTTAGAAAATAGTAGGTCAAAGTTAAACTGAAATGATTCTCATTTGTAAATATATTTTAGATCTTAACTGGAAGTCACAAATTCCATCCGCATTCCGACACATTTTACCATTTTGGGATCAATATTCCACAGATGAAGAAAGATTCAACATTTTGAGGACCTCGGGTAACAAAGCATTTGTCGCTAAGAGATACACCGACGCGGATCGCTTCTACAGTTTGGCATTGGAATATTCCAACGAAAATGAACAAAAGGCAAATATTTAGCAACCGGTCTGCCGTCTGTTTAGCATACGAATGCCTACAACAGGCCATACTATGGGCAGAAGAGGGATTAAAATTGGATGGGACGAATGAGAAGTGTCACTATCGCAAAGTGAAGGCACTACTAGGATTGGGTCACCATGAACAAGCCGTTCAGGTTCTGACTGATATACTGAAGAAATTTGGAGAAGACGCAAGCGCTGAGAAATTGAAGGAGTTTGAAAAATTGATGAAACTGGCGCAGGGTCGGGCGTAAGTTAACTAAATACTTATTCAAAACTAAATAGTTAAAATTTAACTTAAAAAATAATAATTTTCCAATATTATTTTGGAATTGCACGCTAATTAATTTGGCGACAATTTCTAATTGCTACCTTTGAATGTCCCAGTTTTTGGGTAATGATTAAGCAGACGACCTTTTACTCGAATAGAAAATAATTTTTTTTAAATAACTCGTACACTAAACATTCGTCAAGCTATACAAAAAAGTTACCTATTTTTGTTGCCCAAATTTAAAATATTTTTTTATGAAACTATTTTTTACAATCTTATTAGATTTTTTATTATGTATTATTTTTTTATTTAGTTTTAAATAATGCTGGAATTTTTGGTTAAGTATCCATCGTAAAAATGCGTCTCTTTAATCACCCGGGAAAATTATGGTACAAATTATCGCCTCTCTGCAGACTACGATTTGTCTCTAAATTATTTAAATTGTACCATTTTGCGCAGGTCGAGTGCATCACTTACAAAATCCCAACTAATGGCGTTCATCCCACAGCAAAAGTCGTCAATAGACACCACCCTCCTTCCACTAATTGAAGATGGTCCATTCACCCTCACCAACGTCGCCGATAAAGGTCGTGGCGTACATGCGACTCACGACATACCTGCAGGAACACCTCTACTTTGCACTCGAGCATTCGGTTACTTTACTCAAAATTCGATACCCTCTGAACTCTATCTGAGTCACAATTTCGACTCAAAATCTGCCTACATGAAGCCTGGCCATGATCAAATTGTTGCTCAAATTGCAAACAAAATTCGTATGGAGCCATCTCTCGGAAAAGTGATTTATGCCCTTACTGCAGGAAAAGATCTTGGACATTTGAATCAGGATCATGGCCACATTTCCTGCCTCGATATGAAACGTATCGACCGTATCGTTTCGATTAATTGGTTTGGAACGGATGAATTAGAGGAAGGAGATCGACAATATTCTGGGATTTGGGTGATGCCATCATTTTTTAATCATTCCTGTTCCGAGGCCAATGTGGTGTGGTACGTTTACGAAAATTATATGGTGATGAGGACCACAACCCAGGTGAAGAAAGGGGACGAGATGCTGGTCCATTACATCAACCCGGGACGTGATTTTGAGAAAAGAGTAAACTGTTTTAAGGCACATGGTAGGAAAACTTTTTTTTCAAATATTTGCATAAATTTTTCCTCTCTATTTCGCAAGTCGCATCATGAAATCTGTTTACGTAACTACAGATTTGTTAAACTAAGGAGGACAACCCTTCACCGACAGAATCACAGATCTTGATGCCCTTTGGATATGCTGTAGTCCTAGATGAGTCTAGCAAAAGTGGAAAAGGATTTCATTCCATGGCCCCTTTTGCGCCCGCCACACCCACTCAAAGGTGCGAAAAACACGAAAAATACCCTGTTTTCATTCATTCAAAAAATCACCAAAAATCCAATTTTGATCGGATTTTCACAATTTAAGCGTTTTTGTGATCTTAGATAGTTGCTTTATCATATCCAATAGCAAACTCAATTTTTTTTGAAATTTTGATTTTTTCGAAGGCCTGGTCAGGTCCTGGCCCTGGTCAGGAAACTTTCTAAAATACTCAAAAAATTAAAAAAATTGAGTTTGCTTTGGGATATGATAAAGCCACTATCTAAGATCACAAAAACGCTTAAATTATGAAAATCCGATCAAAATTGGATTTTTGGTGATTTTTTGAATGAACGAAAACAGGGTATTTTTCGTGTTTTTCGCACCTTTGAGTGGGTGTGGCGGGCGCAAAAGGGGCCATGGAATGAAATCCTTCTTCACTTTTGCTAGACTCACCTAGGGCTACAACATATCCAAAGGGCATCAAGATCTGAGATTCTGTCGGTGAAGGGTTGTCCTCCTAAGAAAAAAATGTTATCGAAGGAGAGCTTTATGTATATGTAATGTGATAATTATAAATATTTTCAGAATTTTTGTGTACGTGCCACCTCTGCCGGTTGGATTCTGAAGAATCGGCACTCGTAAAAAATCGTCGGACCGAAATAATGAAGCAAGTACATAATTGGAGCAAGAAGGACTATTTGGTAGATCCGGCGAAGATTGGGAAATCTCTGAAACTAATAAAAATATTGGAAGATTTGAGTAAATCAAATCCAACGTATAACACTTGTCTGCTGCACAATTCCATTAAAATTTTATGTGAATCACTCTACGGGGTTGGGCAGTATGAGAGATGTGCTTACCTACTCCAGTCCTGCCTTAGAGTCGCCGACCGAGTAGGGGATGGTGTTTATGGTTTTATTCTTCGAATTAATTTGATCCGATGCCACATGGAAATTATTGTAGACCAGCACATTTTTGAGTTGAAGAAACAAGTAGATATTCTAAAATCTGAGGCATTGCGCTTGTTCGGATGCTTAGAAGCTATTTCTGTTTTTGGAGAAGAAACTGTTATGGATTTGAAGAGATTTGGAATTGAAATTTTTGAGTAATTGATTCGCAGCAATATGTAATTAAGTTATGTGGAATATGATAAATATGCCAGGTGTCATTCGTGTCCTTATTTATGTACATGGTATAAGTTATTAGAATAATAAATTAACTAATATATGTCCTTGGTGTTTATGTATCTTTTTTGTTTACTTACGCAAGTATCTAAACCTTGTTTTACTTCAGTAATACACATACCTAAATATGTACATAGATATATGTACGTTTCTAAAACTGTTTTGTATTCAATTCCCAGGCCCCGATTTAGGGGCGGGCAACGCGGGCAGCTGCCCGGGGCGCCAAACCCCTGGGGGGCGCCGATAGGCGCCCGGGTTTACACTAGATATAATTGAATTTTCCTGTTGCATATTTGGAAAATTTTTTGCTTTGAGCTTTTATTTTTATCAATTTTGGACAACTGATTGCGACAACTGATTTTTCTGTTGATGCACTACTGCGAAATTTTGAAATGTGCAGTTTCTAAATTTTCACCCACACTCTAAAAAGAAAGTAATCCTACTCAAGGTTGAGTAAAACAGGGGACGACACGATTATGGGATAAAATTTATTCCATTCGGGGTGAAAATCGTATGTCGAATTTGACACTGATGTCAAATTCGACATAAAACACTTGTGTAGAATTATAATTCCACACAAGTGGACAATGGTATGTGCATACAAAATATGAACGGTTCCGCGTAAAACTTCTGACAGGTATATTCTGCTGAAAGTTTAGTACAACTATGCACAATTCTGAATATTTTAAGCACAAATTGTTCCGGCATAAGTTTTTCTGCATAAAATCCAGCCAATTCTCTGCATGCAATACCTTAAATTTTTCACCCGTTAAAAATTATCCAAACGTTAAATAAATAATTGAAGAAATAGTTGTGCTAACTTCTATTTTGCTCAACATGGAAATTCTCTAAAAGTTAAGTTTAAAATAATATGCCGGGCAATACATTTAGAGTTTCTGCTGGGGAGCAATATAAATTATATGACATAAAAACTGTTCTACCTCGCAATGCGAGACTCGCATTGGTTGGCTACAGGGTAAGGAAATCCCCTTGGTTTTGCTATTGAAAACCCATACTCAGGGGTTTTACCTGGGTTTTGCGAGTAGTCGGGGTCTTGGGGGTAAACTGAGTCAGTGCTTCATGTACTCAATTGCTAAAACAATTTGCTTTTTCAGTAATATCTCAATAAGCTGGTTATTAGTTTGATTTAAATAACTAATTAACTTTTATACATAATTGTTTTTACAGCTTATTTATCATACTTCATTAAATTTGAAAACCCCGACAACCCCAACTATCCGTGGGTATTCCTCATTTTTGCTACCCAAAAACCCATCAAAACCCGCAAGACCCCAAAAACCAAGGGGCGCCTAATTTCTTTGCCCAGGTAAGATTTTGGCCTAGATCGGGGCCTGTCAATTCCTAATATTTAGAACCACAAATTAAGTCAATTCATCGAGTATAAAATTATGCTTAAGTATTTTTTTTCAATAGCAATCGTCCATTAATTTTGTACATACATATGTAATTATGTAACAAAAGTATTTTTCAAAAGGCTTGCATGTTAGTTTTGCCCTTATTTCACGTGGCATTAAACCCATCATTACAAGTAGACTTGTCCCCGTTGGGGGACACGACCGACCAAATTAAATGTGCATCATAAGTGAATGCAAGCTTATATTATGCAACAAGTAAATATGCACAAAAATTGCTAAAACTTTTTAAATAATTCATCTTAATTGAAACACATTCTTAGTTATATGTAAGTTTATAAATAAATAAAGTTTGAATATAGTTCGGTCAGATTAAGTAACCAACTAAATATGTGCTGAAATTTTTACAATTTACATTTGCGTAGCCGAAAAATTGATACGAGCCATATGAATTTTAGTGTTTGCTGCATCATTTTATTCCAGTAGCAAATATCTGTACTTTCGCGTTGTCTTTGATCTAGCAAAACAAGTGCAGTAGGGTGTTGAAATTTATGAATTATGAAATTCACGTCAAGGCAGCCAACGTTTCTTGAAGCAGTTGCGCGATGGGTTGATGATCTCCAATATTTTGAGTAATTCGCACAAACTGCGTCAACAAGCATTGGTTGTTTTGACTTGGACCACACAATTTTAAAATATCAACCAAATCGGAGGGATACACTTCGCACCATCGCATTGTAAGTCAAAACTCTGCTTACTGATAGACCTTCCTCCTCTTCTTTCCTAGGCCAGAATTTTGATGCGATTTCATCCAACCAAAATTTGCACAAAATTTCACTAAAACACACCTTTGCAAAAATTTACTGATATGTGCGTGAATCTTGCTATCTGTTGCTTAATCTTAATACGTCCTTGCCGCAAATTGATAATCATTTCTTCATATCCTTTCCCTCTTATCCATTCATACAACAAAGTTAAACAACAAAGGGCACAGGATGCACAACAAATTAGAAAAATCGTGACCAAATTACTCCCAAGTGTTTGTTTTTGAAACCCTTTTTCCTTCCGGAGCTGATAAAATGGTCTCAGTGGGATTGAATCGTGACAAAACCTTGCACAAAGTCGGGTCCACCTCGAGATAATTCCGCTACTTAACATCCCTGTAATCTGAGAGTTATCTGCTTTCTTAGAACTGATAAGCCTTTAAAGGCCATAAAGTAGTTTGCAGCGCCAAACTCGCGCCCCCTGGTGTACCTCTGCGCGACCGAGATTTCGTTGAGGATGGGAAGCAGGGTGGAAATGCGGTTGGAAAAATCGAACAAAGCGGAGCGGTTGCAGGTTGAAAAATTTCCCAATAAACCGGTAGCTTCGTTATAATTCCCGAGTTTCTGGAGGGTCACGAGTTCATCGTATGTGTCCCAGATATGCTGGCAGAGGTCTGGAATGATAATACATCATTAGAATTTCTAATTTAGAAATGCAAACACAAATGATGGGAAATTATAAAATTATAAAAAATTCATAAACTGTAGCAAATGCATAGGAAAAAAGTAACTTCAGTCTCATTTCAGCCCCACCGTGCTCAGGACAGCGCGGGAAGAGTTTCACCTACCTATGAGTAGATTTAATTTCCGTAAAAATATGTATGATTTTGACCCCGACTACGTCCACTGGGTGGTCGCATTGACCCAAAAATTAGTGTCATCCTCCCCGTAGGGTAATATGTAAATAGGATGCAGCGATTTCTGAACTTCCCGTCCCAAATTAAATACAAACTTCTAATTCTAATTCTCAGAAATTAAGAATTATTAAGCACATTGGCCAAAACGACGTGCGGTTATACGTATTGAATGGGTCTTCATATATCCTGCCTACGGATGGTCGGACGGACAAAATTGTAACATAAAGCAGCTGAATCAAGTTAATACCTGCATTTTCGTCACGCCTAACAACGCAGACCCAGTTATGTTTAGCTTTCTCTTCATCCCATCGTCTCTCCAGTAGGGAGAACCAGTGCATGGCCAATGTCGAAAGAAAATTCATCCGGTATGCGGTGTGGTTTTTAAAATAATCTTTGTTATCGGCCGGAATTACGATCTATTCATATATACGTGTGAAGAATAGCATTTATATAAATTTACGCAAACACTTTAACATTCTTGAAATTTCTTGATTAGGTTAAACGCAAATTAATCGCAAATGTTGAATACATACATATATGTATACAGAGTGGTTTAAAAGTCAGGTTACGATGGAAAATTTTTCAATGGGAAAAATTAGTAAATTACCATTAGTCACGGATTTTGAATTCAGATTTTTATTAATTTTTATCAAAACTTATGGAACACTGATGACAAAATTCTTAAAATATTGACTTTCAGAGGCAAAATTTCGGTCACTAATGAAGGTTTGCGAATTTTTCCCATTGAAAAATTTTCCATTGTAGCCTGACTTTTAAACCACCATGTACATATGAAATTATCAAATAACAAGTTTTACCCTTGTCAAATTCGCGGCTTCGATTTCATCGAAATAAATCCACTTGGGGAAGACGTCCGGTGGAGCGATCACATTTGTAATTACGATTCCGATGTGCGCATTGCTTAAAATTAGACAGCCTAATAACCAGAGGAACAGAATCAGCTGTGCTTTCTGCCAGTTTTTCTGACCGCAAAGAAAGTTGAGCCCATTCACGGCCACGCCGACTGACAAGAGGGGAGGAATTATTGCGAACATGATGGCGGGTAATTTGACTTGGCTACCCCACCCGCCGTAAGAAGTATGACCAACCAGCTGCGCCAGTGTATGGCTATGTCAAAAAATGTAACAGCAAAATTACATAAATTACCAGCCAGGTGTATAGCTTCAATTATATCGCATAAAACTCTGAGGAGAGCTTTAGCCTTTGTCCCTCTTCCAATGCAGAAGCCCGACATATTTTCACGGATTTTCTTAAAATAAGGACTAAAAATCAAGTAACTAAACACATAGAGAAGTTTGGGACTTGAGAACTTCTGAAAAATTAGCACAACTATTTGCAAACGTTTTAGTAAATTTGAATGGATCCTTCATCTAAGTGTACTCTGTGGGAGAGCATTATGGACTGGTCGGTGAAGTTAAGTGTCAAGCTAGTTTAACGTACAAAAAATGAATGCACGAATCAAATCTAACGAAACTTTTGTGGAATATTAACGATGACCAGACCGAAGTTTTTTAGTCCTCCAGTTGTCCAAATACCCCTTCCGTACCGGAGAGAAGACTTTGTCGAGGATCTCTCATGAGCGCTTAACCACTCGTTTCACCAACTTCTATGATGATTTTCTTTATAACCCGCAGAAATTTTTCGAAATTTCTTTGTCCTTTCTTTCAGACTATATTGTTTCTCAATTAATGCCCAAAATAATTCAATGGACCGACATTGAGGTACGTTTGGGACGATGTCTGTTTTTTCGAAGAAATCAGTTTTTTTCCCTCCGATGTACCCTGTCACTATTTTGGCATTCTGGTACGTAGTCATGTCAGGTCAAAATAAAACGTGTTGGTTTTTGATAGAGGGGGTCAATCTCTTTATTACACACTCGTTCAAATAATGTGCAAAGTTCATATTCTTGGTTGAAATTAATGGATCGGAGATGCTCCCATTTTTGTCGATCTCCGGCCATTTTATATATTTCATTGGAAATTTTGCTTGGTTTTGAATTTGTATTTCGAACGAACGCCATTTTTACTTCTACATGAGTAGAACATTACACGATTGACGCTTCGAGGTTAAGGAAGCAGTAGTTTTCCTCATGCAGGACAATAAACTTCTGGGAGTCGATTTCAACATTTTCTTCACAAGTTTTCGACAATTTGTTTCAGCTCCGGCCTTTTCTGTGGTGTAAGGTATGTCATTGGGTATAGTTAAGTCTCATATTTCTGTATCTCTGACTGTGCTCGTCTCACTTGCCCAGTCAGTCACCAACTGCTACTTGGAGAATAAAGACATGTATATAGTAACTCTCCAGTGCCTGCTCTCTGACTGATTTCGACATCAGTGTTAATGGTGTGTCGATGGCCAACGCTACCTTAATAGCATCTCACACGCATTACACTACATGGTGGCAGCGGGTCAGAACTCCCGTCATGTCGAAAAGGTGACTTATCAGTGATTTCTGTGAGGGGAAGTTTATTGCGGTGTCTGCACGTTGAACTATAGTACTACTCTGCGCATAGAGATGGCAGATAAAGCGTCAGTGTTTCAAGTGTGCCCACCTGAGCAATTCTCGTTCTCGTCTCCCTCAGACTGGCCTCGATGGAAACGTCGGTTCGAAAGGTTCCGGATCGCTTCTGGCCTAGTCAACAAGACTGAAGTGGAGCAAGTCAACTCTCTTATCTACTTTATGGGCGACCAGGCGGATGATATCTTATTATCATTTGGGCTCTCCAGTGACGACCAGAAGAAGTTCGACACCGTCCTCGCCAAGTTTGAAGCTCACTTCATCGTTAAACGGAACACAATCTATGAGCGTTCGCGTTTTAATTCTCGCGTTCAGGAGAACGGAGAAAGTGTCGACGAGTTTATCACTTCGCTATACTCACTTTCTGAATACTGTGAGTATGGGCAGTTGAAGGACGAACTGATTCGTGACAGAATTGTTGTTGGGGTGCGTGATCGTCATCTGGCCGAGAAGATGCAGTTGGACGAGTCGCTCACTCTGGAGAAAGCTGTGAAGATGTCCCGTCAGCATCAGACCGTGAAGAGGCAGCAACGAGATCTTCGTGGCGAAACGACTACTACTACTAATCTTGCAAGGGTTGGGGCCCAGCCAGAGAAGGAGAAGAAGCCCAACTCCAAGACGAAGTCTGTAAAATCTTCGTCGTCCGACTCCTCCAAGAACTGCAAGTTTTGTGGGAGGACCCATGAAATGAAGAAGGAAGTCTGTCCAGCATGGGGGAAGGATTGCAAGACCTGCGGCAAGAAAAATCACTTCTCTAAACTGTGCAAAAGTAAAGAGGGGACTGTTAAAGTGAATTATGTGGACGGTGAAGTGCGCGATCGTGAAGGTGGTTTTGTTGGATCCATCAGAACCATCGGCTTTTTGGAAACAGCCCAGTCGCGTGACTCTCGCTGGTCATCCCTGGTGAAGGTGGACAACGCCGAAATCCTCTTCAAGCTCGACCCTGGGGCTGACGTCACCGTGATTCCACTCACTCTTTTCCATCAAAAGTGGAAATCTCGCCAATTGGATCATCCGACGCGATCACTGAATGGACCGGATGGATCATCTCTGAATTCTGTGGGAAGTTTTATGTGTGAACTGAGCCATGGAAAGTTAAAAGTGAATGAAACTGTTTATGTGATTCGAGGGCTGCAGCGACCACTGCTAGGACTGCGAGCATGTGAAGACTTGAATCTTGTTCGACGAGTTGATCGAGTGTGGAATGATGAGGTGCCGAAGTCAACAGAAAATCCTGCCCACGTTGAGAAGGAGTTTCCGATGCTCTTCTCGGGTCTTGGAAAAATTGACCACCCCTACACGATCAAGCTCAAACCCGATGCGGTTCCGTACGTGATCCACTGCCCAAGGAGGGTGCCACTCCCACTAATGGACAAGCTGAAAGAGAAGATTGATGAATTTCTCCGCGACGACGTCATCGAACCTGTGGATGAACCGACCGAATGGTGTGCTCCTGTCGTCATTGCGCCGAAGTCGAATGGTGACATTAGAGTTTGTGTTGATCTGACAAAACTCAACCGGAATGTTGAACGAGAGTTTCACATGATGCCTGTTGTTGAGCACACGCTTGGCCAGATCTTTGGAGCCAAGTACTTTACGAAACTGGATGCAAATAGTGGATTTTTCCAGATTGTCCTCTCACCAGAATCGAGACGACTCACTACATTTCTAACCCCGTTTGGACGCTATTGCTACAAGAGATTACCGTTTGGGATCACCTCAGCGCCGGAAGTTTACCAGAAGAGGATGTCAGAGATTCTTCGCGGTCGAATCTGTGTAGTGCATCATGACGATATTTTAGTGTGGGGGAAGACGATGGAGGAGCACGATGCAAGACTTCGTGACGTTCTCAAGAGACTGAGGGATGCTGGTGTCACCCTCAACCCAGCCAAGTGTGAGTTTGGAGTGACCACCGTCAAGTTTCTTGGTCATCTCCTCGACGAGAATGGGATTCGCCCTGACCCAGCGAAAGTGGAGGGAATCGCCAAAATGTCAAGACCCACGGATGTGCCGGGTGTGCGAAGATTTATGGGTATGGCCAATTACCTAGGAAGATTTGTGCCCAGAATGGCGGATGTGAGCCAACCCCTGAATGACCTGCTTCGGGCCAAGAATGAGTTCGTGTGGGGTCCAACCCAAGAGAAAGCGTTTCAGAAGATTAAGAAAATCTTGACTGAAGAACCAGTTCTCGCTCTTTTTGATGTTAAGAAGGAGACTATCGTGTCGGCTGACAGCAGTTCCTACGGAATGGGTGCGTGCCTACTCCAGCGCCAGGACGACGGTGAACTACGACCTATTTCCTACGCCTCCCGTACTCTCTCCGATGCTGAGCAACGGTACGGACAAATCGAGAAAGAAGCCCTTGCCAGTACTTGGGGCTGCGAACGATTTCGAGATTTTTTGGCCGGTTCTCATTTTCTGATCGAGACCGACCACAAACCCTTGTTGCAAATTCTCGTCTCAAAGAATTTGGATGATCTCTCTCCACGACTTCAGCGTTTTCGTCTACGCCTGATGAGATACTCTTTACGACGTGAAGTACGTGCCTGGAAAATTACTCTACACTGCAGACACCCTGAGTCCACAACCGCTAGACCACAAAGGAGATGTGGAATTCGAAGAAGAAGTGGTGGCCCACGTGTGTCACATCATCTCTCAACTGCCTGTACGAGATGAATTTTTGAGTCGGATTTGGAAAGCTCAAACTGAAGACTCACTGCTGAAAGAAGTGTCTCTCCTCTGCAACCAAAGCTGGCCAGAGAAGACACCAGTGAATGCTGATCTGAAGAAGTTCTGGAATTCAAGATACGAACTTTCTGTCAGCAACGGACTCCTCATGAAAGGATGCAGACTGGTCATGCCTTCATCGATGCAAGAGGAGCTCCTGGGACGACTTCATGCTGGTCATATGGGAGTAGTGAAGTGTCGTGCCCGTGCCCGTGAATCTGTGTGGTGGCCAGGAATTTCTGAGGAAATTGCAGAAGTAGTGCGGAAGTGCCCAATCTGCGTGAAGGAAAGAGGAGAGCGACATGAACCTCTGATTCCGTCGGAATTCCCATCTCGACCCTGGCAGCGCGTTGCAATGGACCTCTTCAAATCTCATGGGAAGTGGTTCATCATCATCACAGACTATTATTCTCGGTATCCTGAAGTATACCAATTGCTCAATCAAACAGCAACTTGCGTCATCAATTGCTGTAAAGCCGTGTTCTCTCGTCATGGTGTACCTGAAGAAGTAATGAGTGACAATGGACCTCAGTTTGCTCCCGTCGACTCGTTGGAATTCCGCAAGTTCTCTCGTGAATGGGGATTCATCGCGACAACTTCAAGCCCGAGGTACCCGCAAAGCAATGGATTTATAGAAGCTGGAGTGAAGATTGTGAAAAATCTGCTCAAGAAAAATTCCGATTGGTACGCTGCGCTATTAGAGTACCGAGCAACTCCTCTCGCGAATGGATACAGTCCAAACGACTTGCTTATGAGTCGCCGGATCAGATCTCTACTGCCAATGAATCCAACTCGACTTGTGCCAATCTCAGTGGACAAGGAAGACCTCAACTCGAAAGAAGAGCTGCGACGGTCAAGACAGAAGAAGGACTATGATTCTCATCATCGTGTCCAGCCGAAGGAAGACCTCCAACCTGAAGAAGTTGTCTGGGTTAAAGACCTTCGAACCTGGGGAAAAGTGTTAGAGAATGCTAATGCTCCGCGTTCTCTCATTGTGGACACACCGCGAGAAAAATTTCGACGCAACTCCTTGGCGCTGACTCGTGCTCACACGAATGATCTCCCCGAACCTCCTGCTCCAGATTTGGACTGCCCATCCCAGTCATTCGTCGATTGACAAAATACGAAGGACCCACCTGAACAGAATCAAGATCGCCGACCTCGGGATCAAGTTTCAAGAAATGATGGCAACTACGTTACGCGTTCTGGTCGTGTTGTCAAGCCTGTGCAACGTCTCTTGTGTGAAAAGTGATAGTTGTTAAGAATATGCATTTGATTTACATATGAAATGAATTTATGATTGTAATTGATGTCCTTTGTTTATTGATTTTTGTCCTTTATGTATGAATGATTTCTTTAGCTTAGAAAGGGGGTGTGGTGTAAGGTATGTCATAGGGTATAGTTAAGTCTCATATTTCTGTATCTCTGACTGTGCTCGTCTCACTTGCCCAGTCAGTCACCAACTGCTACTTGGAGAATAAAGACATGTAAATAGTTACTCTCCAGTGCTCGCTCTCTGACTGATTTCGACATCGGTGTTAATTGTGTGTCGATGGCCAACGCTACCTAATTGCATCTCACACGCATTACACTACATTTTCATCTTCATTGTATTTTGGCCCGGTTAAAGTGTTATAATTCTTGAAGCCTATCTTATTGGCTTTGATCTTGCGAAGATAAGTTTTTGAAATTTTTAGTTGTCTGTGTGCAACCCTTACCGATCTGTTCGGGTTTCTTGTAGAAGTTTTTTCATATTTCTTGTCAGTGTTTTGGTCTTCTGGCGGACAGGTCGGCAAGGCCAAATTTTATATTTTGCTTTTTCACGATCCTTATATCTATATTATAAGCTGGAAATGTTTGTCTGCAACGGAAGTGAAAGTAATTTTCCGTGACGGAAGTGAAAGTGGAGAAAGTAATTTACATATCAAGTGTTTCTGAAAGTTGATAAGTTTGTTGCCCAGGATTTACTGGTTATGTTATCAGGAAGGGAAGTTAACATGAATTGATAACTGTGGTTATACGGTCGCATGTGGGAACGAGGTGTGTCCCATTGGTATTGGGTTATCGCTCTGCTGAGGGGAGTGGGAGGGTGTGCCCCCTGGGATATGGTTATCCTTCTGCTGGGGGGAGTGAGAGGGTGTGCCCCCTGGGATATGCTTATCGCTCTGCTGGGGGGAAGGGGTATGCCAGACATTATCATGGATATTTGCCTATTATCCCAATGCTGGGTGTGAAATGTTGGTGAGGTCACTTCCCGAAGGGACATTAGTTCCTTTGTTCTTTAAGGAACATTCTGTTCCGTTCAGGCCAGTTCCGAAACCACTGACATAAATTTCGCTGTATATGGATGACGGGAAGGAGAACGTATTCCGCTCCCTTCATTGGTAATTGGTAGACCATATTTATATTGGATTGTTTAAATTACAAAATATATTTGCTTAGCCTACACATAAGAGAATGGAATTCCCTTCCTCTTCCATTCCCCTTGGATACACTTTAGGCGAAGTAGTGGAATCTCAATGGAAAGGGAATGGATTCCGTTCCCTTCATGTGTGGACTGTACAGTTATTGCTATGCTGAAAGGAATAGGGGATGCCGGATATTAGCTGAGGAGTTTGCATATCGAAAGTGGTTACACCCCGAGTGTTGGGTGTGATTTGTTGGTGTGGTCGCGCGCCTAAATGGCCACTACTTGTGTTTGAGTTTGCCCCATTGGGATGTGGTTATCACTCTGTTGGGGGTGTACAGGCTGGAGCCGCCGTGAAGTCGTCAAACGATGGTAAAGGGTTCCGTTCCTTCCCTCGTCCCGTTACGCAGTAGTGACATCTTTGCAGGAGTAGAAAATAAAGGGAACGGAATCCTCTTCCCCATTGGATATACTTCAGACGAAGTAGTGACATCTTTGCATGAAGGGAAAGGGAACGGAATCCCATTCCCGTTGGATGTACTTCAGATGAACTAGTTATTTCATATTTTGTCAAGACTCCTTTCCAACTCTCGATGCAGCTTTACATAAGGAACATGCCGCTCCCAACGACAGAAAAAATATAGTAGCCGCCCAAAGGTGAGGACAGAGGGACGAGGGAAAATGTCCCCGCGCTTATTCGATTTTCCAATCGGCTTCCCATGTTATACACATTCCATTCCCTTCATGTCCAGACTACGTAGATTGTTAAATGTAAAATGATGTATTTATGAAATTGTTTTATGTATTTTTGTAAATTGTTGGATATGCGTGTAAGATTGCCCCGTGACGTGGTGGTGGTTGCCATGGTGACGTCAGAGTGGGATTTTGAGTGCGCGTCGTTCTTTGTTATAAATCGTAGTAAGTAAGTAGGTAGAAGAATTCTACACAGTCGAGTTTTAGTCGTTGTCAGAGTCAGACATTTTGGATTTAGTCGTCGCGGTAGGAAATCAAGAGTAAGAATTGTTAATTCTTTGTAATTGATGTCCACGATTAATTTGTTAATAGTAAGTCACCAATCAACTCGTGTTAGTGCAGAGCTCTGAATTGTGTTGACAAATTAGGAATTTGTTGAAAATAAAATCCAGTTTAAGTAGATAAAATAATCGTATATTCACTCAGTCACTTTCTTTAATTCCAACGAGCAAGGCACAATTAAATATTCGTAAAGACACTATACTCTGGGTAGGTGATAGCTTGGTTTTTACATTATTGGTGACCTCGACGTGATTGCTCGTTGGGTCAGTTTTAGTTGAAAGTTGACTAGTTATAGTGGTCAGTGAGTTGTGACCTTTTGAGTGAATTAGTTGTACGTGCAAAAGACTGTTCCGTGGAAATCCTGTGCTATTGTTGCTGTCTGGAAGAGGAGCAGATTGAATTAGTGTACGTGCAAAAAGTGTTCCGTGGAAATCCTGGGCGATTGTTGCTGTCCGGACGAGGAGCAGATTCGAAGGAGAGGATCACATCAAGCCTTGCCTCATTGAGGACCCGACCCTGGGTATTCGGGGGCTGTTCAGGTGATACCTTTCAAGTTTTTATTGTTGCTGTGAAGTAGTCCGTGGGTCCGGAGTGACCGACCAGATTGAAATCGGCGTGTCCGACCCGAGAGGAACTTCAACTTTATTCGTCTATTAATAAATTACTGTCTTGCCTCGTTGAGGGCCCCATCCTGAGCGTTCGGGAGCCATAGAGGTCGGCGTTGTTGCTGATTGAGTTAATAAGCGTGTATTGTTCTAATTGATTTTGTTTGTTGAATCTGAGATAACATAATGGATCGACTGAAGAAGGCGAGGGCTCCTGTTCGAGCTTCCATTACCAAGATGGTGGATGGTGTAGTTGCTGAGTTGGCGAAAGATCCAAAGGACTCGAGAGAACTTACCATCAAGTTAAGGAAGTTGGAATCCCTGCAGACGTCGATCAGAGAACATGATGAAAAAGTGCTTACCCAGATGTTGGATGACAATTGCACGGCGGAGTCTTATGGGGAGGAGAGTGCAATGAATGAAGAATATTCAGATAGAATCAGAGTTGCTATCATGGATATTGAGAAGATTCTTAATGCAGAAATCCGTCCACCAAGTCCGAGTGCAAGTAGTAGTTACGTCACCGTGAATGGGGAGCGAGTTAAAAAGAATAGAAACTTCAAACTGCCCAAGATCGAGCTACAGAAATTCGATGGGAGTTGGAAGAACTGGTTGGGGTGGTGGGCTCAATACCGTCAGATTCACGAAGATGATGAATTGCAAGTAAACGTGAAGTTTCAGTATTTGATTCAAGCCATCGTCCCCGGATCAGAAGCAGAAAAAGTGATCAAGATTTATCCACGGTCGGATCAGAATTATCCTTTGGTGGTTGAGAAGCTGAAGTCCCGGTTTGGTGATGAGAAGATTTTACGCCAAATTTATATTAGAGAATTGTTGGGCCTGGCTATCAATAGCGCCGCGGATTCAAGAGAAGATGCCGACGTGGAAGAATTGCATGACCAGTTGGAAGGTCATTTGAAGAATCTCGAGTCGTTGGGGAAAGTTAGTGATCCAAGTGAACTCATTTATCCATTAGTGGAATCCAGTCTGCCACAGCAAGTGTTACTCAGATGGCAGAATAGTAATTTGAGGGTACGCGAGAAGAAATCAGATTTGACTTCTGCTACCAATTTAGAAAATTTGATGGAGTTTTTGCGGCTGGAGGCACAGAATGCCAAAGAAAGGAAATTTGTGCTGTCAACCTTGGATTTAAGGATGAAAAAAGGTTTAATCAGGTAGCGAACTTGACGTCTCACTCTATTTTGGAAATTGCATTTTAAATTAGAAATAACAAACTGAATTGCTACACATTCCTGAGGTCGCCAAAGATTCTGGCTTATGTAACAGTTAAGAAAGAGAAAGTATCCGTTACACAGGTAGTTTTGCTTTTAAAGGAAATTTATTACGACCCTGTGAAAGAAACGGTCTATATAAATAATAATTGATTTATTGCATCATAGCCAACAGCCTTTGCACATCATGAATGGTTACATATTGAATATCGTAAAGTTAAATAAAATTAAAATAAGTAATTATTGATCAGAACATAGGTCAAAATATTTGGCAACTTTGTGCCAAAAAAGAAATAAGTTATTCAGTACTCTATTACTATAGGCCGAAGAAAAAAGAGCAATATAAAGTTGCATATTAGTAAATTCAGTTGGATTAAAATTGGGAATTAATGGAAAAATTAATGATTGTCGTTCAGATCTTAGAGAAGTACAAGAAAACATAAGGTGTTCAACAGAACAAGTGTCACTACGTAGGGGGCAATTTGAATTTAGGGGGATATAGGATTCTCCAATTTTAATGCTAAATTTATTTAGGCGCAATTGGGTCATCAAACTGCATTTTTAGGTCGAGTGGTTCATGTTGAAATATCCTTCTGTAGTAGATTTCAGTTTGATGGGTTTGTAGTGTGGAATGAAGCTGGAGTTTTGCATCCTCGAGACGTCCTGATTCTTAATATGCAGTTCATAGTTAATTAGGAGGGTTTTACGCATAGTCACAAGGGACGTCAAAGTTGATGGGAGGTTTTCACATTTTGCGACCTTGAGGAGATCAAGAAAATCTTCGCCCCAGCAATGGTTTCTTTGCATTGGTGTCGAGTTTAAACGTGTCCATTTCATTTGTATGATCATACATTGCCTTACGGAGTCTTCTTTTTTTCTTGATATTCTTTCCCAGAAACCCAATGTGTCAGCAAGATGTTGCAGTCTTGTGTCCCGCGCACCTGTTTCCAATCGAACAAAGTAATCAGGGGTAGATGGAGGAAGTCTGAGTAGTTTCTTCAGGAAACGGATTTGCAGTTTATCGATGTCGTCCACGAATTTCATTGCCCATATGGATGAGCCATAAAGAAGAGTTGCCCGTGCGATGGAGTTAAATAGTTTGAATTGCGTAGATAAGGGCGGAACACTAGATCTTCTTGTAATATTGGTGCTCTACCAATATAGGTGCTCTATATTGGTAGTAATTTTTTACCGATTTGGTAGCAATTTTTTCCTAAGTGGTAAATTTTCATTACCATAGCCTTACTAAAGCCTAATTACCACGCCGGTAGAGTCAAACATATGCCTTGGACAGGAATATCGAATAGCATTTTCTAAGAGTGTAAATATATTTCTGAAAAAAATCTACAACTTGAAAAATGGGATTTTTTAAACGGCACGTCCTGTTTCGCTTGAAAAACGCCTTATTAACGAGAGCCTATAGAATGAACCTTTTCACCCTGGAAGTGATCTGTGCCATGTGCATCGTACCGTTCAAGATTTCGTGGGAGGAAGATAAGGTCGTCGAAGTTAAGGGGAAATTTAGACGGGGAGTCACGAAAACCATGTATTGGTTTTATTTCGCGAGAACGGTTCACTTTTTGACGGGATTTGGGTTGAGGATAGCAGGGTTGCAGAGGGCCCTTCCGGCGAATATGACATGACGAACAAGCTGCTGGACTATGGGTGGCTGGGGCCCATCATGTGCACGATTTTGTTCCGTTTTGAGTTGACGAGGAAGGCGAAGGAAACGGTGGAGATGATGAATGAGGCGCATAGGCTGGAGAGAGAGGCGGAAGACGAAGGTAAATATTAGGGTAAAAATATATATATTTCAAAAAGAGGTACACCTCCTGATATTTTACTAATAGTTTAGGAAATGGGTGGCAAAAAAGGTGGTTAGAATATATGTAAATTAAAAGATGTCAAAATGATTTTCCATGTACAAGATTTAGATTTACCCGAGGTGAAATCACTGTCTACTTTTGCAGTAAACAAGAACAACTCTATACACATTACATTGTGCGTTTGTATTTTACACGTTTTTGCAGAAAATGTCGAAGGGTCATATTCTGTAGAAGAGTATGCACATATATTGCAGTTTTTTGCATAAAATCGTTGCATAAATCAGCAGAAGATGGAGCCAAATTTCCTCACAGTTTTTTTCTATTTATCGTTTTCAATCCTGCACAAACTCATGTCGGATTATGCAGGAAAACTATTCAAATTTGTAACCGTAGAAAATGCCAAATGTTCTTGATTGTCATTGCTAAAACAAACATAGAGTTTATATATTGTGCTACATATGTACACATATTTACCTTAATTCCAGGCCTGAATACTGTCTACACGAAAGGGTTTTTCGGCAAGATTTGGCAGATTCACACATACTCGGCGTACTGGTGCATCGCGTCTCTTCCCCCGGCGGCCGGGGGAAGAGCCGCGATTAATTAAGGTGTATATATACAGTTATATATACATTTGTATATATACATCCATATATACACCGTATATAACTTTAATATACCCCTATCTTCTAGGAGACACAGAAAATTTTATCCCTGCAAATCCTTTAGTTACCCCCGTTCATATCCAACCTGAATGATATTTTTTGTTCGCTTACGCTATCCTTCGGTCGATCCCTAATAAATTAGGAGGGGCTGCTGCTCTAGTAGTGTCTATTGCCATTTTATTAATTTTATCTATTACTCAAAAAAATAAATTAAAAAGAACTCAATTTAATCCTTTTAATCAAATAAATTTTTGATATTGTAACAATAATGAGTGTCCACCAATGTGTCTACAATCTAATTTCGTATAATAGGTGCATGAGGATTTTTCATAAGTCAAGTAATTCATTCTGAAGAGACATGTTTTAGAATTTCTGGATTCGCGCTAAAATTCGAAAATTTACAGAATTTTTAAAAACCGAGGTTTTGGCTGAAAAATGTTTTAAAATTCGCGCCCCGCGCTCAAATTAGCGCATTATGAAAAACGAAAAAATACGGGTATGTTTATTTTTTGTGGTGAACAAAATAAAATTGGTCCCAACCAGATCTGAGTTGTACACGTAAAAGACTTGCATTGTTAGTGTCTGTTGGCTACGAATTAATGTTCGTAAGGTAAATTTTGAAGTAAATAACATAGCTATTAGATCAATAGGGTAAACTTAACCCACATAAAAATTCCATTTATTGTAAACCATGACATGAATACATCAACAACAAGTGCGTGTATATTATGCACATATGTATGTCGAAGTGGTAAAGCAGTCTTTTTATAATCTTGTAATCATTTGTAATATTTTTTCGGCCCCCTCAAAAACCCAGAAGTTGGACAAGGTACGAAACATAATCAGGGAGACTACCCCCATACGAGCGTTATTAAGAGCAGACAAATTTGCAAAAATAGAGCCACCCTATGAAATATGTTGCTCGTTTTTTCGTTAAAAACGGTTCCTCAGTTTCATGTAGTTCGGAACGTTTACAATGCCAAATTTTCCTGAATTGTGACGAGGATGGGGAAAACTAGTGGAATCGTGAAGCCCACTTGGGTCAGGATGGAGGCCCCTTCGCCCTCGCAGTACATCGGGATCAGAGGTCAACGCTGACGAGTTTGTCGGCGGCGGCGGGGACAATTTTCGAGGATTTTTCGGCGCGGCGCGGCGCCACAATGTTGTAGGTATAGGAAATAAGATTTATCGGCGGCGGCGGCGCGTAAAACACTACCGGCGTCTGGCGGCGCGGCGGCGTATAATCGGCGGCGTTGACCTCTGATCGGGATCCCACCCAGGTTTTGGCCCACAGAAGCGATTAAGGTGTAGCACATGAACGGTAGTGTTGTTAAGGCGGCGAGGAAGCGTTTTAGGAAGCCACACGTGGCATTCCGGGTGCGAAAAGTGTAGGAGATGCGACTCGAGTAGACTTGGAGGGGGGTGGGCCTGGATCCACTTAGACGAGATAGTCGTCAATCTCTGGATGCTGGTCCTGTATACAAATGTGTAGGAATTATGCTGATTAATTGCTAAAATTTAATTTGTACATATTAACAGAAATACGTGTCATTAAATTACGTATATTGGGGGTACTCACTTAAGCGTCGTATGTCTGCGTGGTTCGCGACAGGTGAAGTTGCGAAATGTGGGACTACATAATTTTAAATGGAAATCTATTTGAAAATGAAACGAAAATTCTAATTGATGAAGAATTTGCGAAAAATGTGTAGTTTACGTCGGTAAAAAACGACTTTTTCCTACGCAAAAATAAGTAACCCGCAATATTAAAAAGTTGTGAACCGACCTTTCAGGCTTCTAAGATGTGAGCATGAATTGTTAAAATTGCAAAATTTGCGGAACGCATTTTAATAAAATATTTTGGAATGAGCTACGAAATAAATTGTATTTACATAATGTCGGCCATTTGGCTTAAATGTGCTACCGCAACTGGTCTGGGTGTCTCTGTTAATAAATAATTAGAGTCTGGTCACCCAACAAAATATGTCCATGCATAGATTATATATATTCTAATGTTGGGATTTTTAAAATTTCCAATTTCTGTAAATTTTCTACGAATATTTAATTTGCCAAAAATTCGAAAAGCTAAGTAAGCCGTTCCGTATGTATTAAGTATTTCAGCAAACACATAATTGCCTAAATGCAAATATTTACGAATTGGTTTACCTCTAAATTGGAATTTAAATCTAGTACGTGCTCCACTGGATCAGAAATATTTTCCCCCCTTACACGTCCAAGTATTACGATTGACATAATAAAACGACAATTTTGAGATGATGATTAAAATATTTCAGATATAAATATTGCCAAAATTTGTGTGAAATATCTGCCAAAGAATTACGTAGGAAATGACCAGCAGCTGTGAATACATGATTATCGATCTGCTTTCTACTTGCCATGTGGTGCATGGCGTGGTATGAAATAAAGAAATTGAGCATCTTCTCATCTCAAGTGGGACAAATCTCTCGCATATGTGCGAACCCGGAGAAAATATGTAACAAATCTAACTCTTCTGAGTTTCAGAGAAAATGACTGAATGTGAACAAATATCTTCAGTCAGAAATCGGGATGACTGACATCGAATGAAACAAAGTTTTTTTGACAGGTATGTTCTTCTCTAAAAAGAGAGGTTGTTCGTTTCCAGAATGCAAGATAAATAAATATAGAAGCAGACTTTTTGGTCTTGAGAAAGGAAGAAAGGTCAGGTGAACCTGAAAAGATAGGGGCAATGCTCCCCAATTCATTGCATGGATTTAGAGAGGAATTTATTATTCTTGAAATACAAATGCGGAAGTTCTTAGAAATGTAAAAACACATATTTAACTGTATTCAAAGCACCCTTAATGCATACCACATTTATGTAAATTGGTTACATCAATGTATTTATTTACTACCCAAGTACCTTAGTTACAAACTAACCTCACGCCAAAGCAGACAATCAAGACTTTATTTAAACTAAATTTAAGAACTTGTGTGCAAAATCAACGTGACAAATTGTGACACATTATCATCACAAAGAAAGAGGTAAGTTAAATTATATTTTCTCCATTCTTACTTTATTTTAATAATCGAGTCTAGAAACCAAAATCGTTTTGGTATTTAATAAAATTCATTTTAAGATAAAACATTTTATAAATGAGAATAGACTCAATTCAATAAAAGATACTTATTATACTGAACTGATGATGCACATATGATATCTTGACGTTTCAAAATAAAATATATTTGGGGTGGTTTAAATGTCACGTTACAATGGAAACATTTTCAATGGGAAAAACTCCCAAAGCTCCATTAGTTATTGAAATTTTTCCTTTGAAATTTAATATTTTAAGAATTTTGTCAGCAGTGTTCCATTGGTTTTTATAAAAATTAATACAAATCTCAATCCTAAATCCATAACTAATGGAAATTTAAGAATTTTTCCCATTAAAAAATTTTCCATTGTAACCTGACATTTAAACCCACTCTGTACGTAAGCATGACGTTCAAATACGCGATTTGACTTTGTTGTGTCTCCATTTAAGAAATTTAATCCAAAAACTAAATAATCATTACTTGGATAAACTCTAATACGTATTAGTTAAGCGATGCAAAATTGCATCAAAAAATCGATACGTCGTTAAAAATTTGTTATTGTGTGAAATTTCGAAATTGTCAAGAATATGCTGAATTCGAGACCAAATTCTAAAAATGGCAAATAGATTGCATATTCATTAATATATTATGTATTATGGTCCCGAGTAAAAGCAAATATATATATATATATGAGTATTTTTTTCTGCTATCGCCCCCTCCAAACATTTGTATTTTTAATTTGAAAATTTTTGATTTCAGCAAGTGTACTTCGGTATTTCAATACAAAAAATGCGTTTTAAAAAAATCCATATATCAAGGGTACGTCTGAAGGAGCAAAAAGGACATTTTGGGACGTTTATACATATCCCTGCATTGTGAACCAACCAAAGGTCGCATTGACATGCGGTTTCGATCTTTATTATCCAGATAATATTGTCTAACAACAATTTGAATAAGAAGTCGATACGTGACCTCTTCGACCTAAACTTTGACCTTTATGGAAAATTCAAATTTTCCAGTCTGTTAGCACGCTATTTTATTCTCCATGGGCTATTAGAGTGATAACTTAGTATCAGCGCATAGCTCCCTGCCATTTGGAACGAAAACCATGCAATCATGGTAGAGAAATTAAAATTAGAGACATTGTTGCTGAGAGGATTATTTGCCAATGCTTAACAACATTGATTAAATTCGTATTACTGTACAAATTGTGGACCAATTTTCAAAATTCTGACTTTTTTGCAAACCTTAGATCCACTGGCGAAATATATATTTTCTGATTTTTTTCATTCGACCACTCCCCCTCGAAATTAAGGTCACAAGTTCAAAAATTGTATAAAATAAAATTAATACTTACAATGGAATTTCAAAGCACAAAAATCGTATTGCATGTCGAAAAATTACTTCAACCCGCTGGATACGTTACCCAATGTTCGAGTGGTCACATACCAATCCCCAGTGGGTGTGGCCCTTTTTCCCTTTTTCTAATTTTCTTCAAAAGTATGGGTTGTAACATATCATTTATCTCAGCTCGATGAGGACATTCCGATTGAATAATTATGATTTTAAAACCACACCCCATTGGGTGTGGTCTCCAGTTACTTTTTTATTTGAACAAAACCATGTCCTGTGATGCTATTTTCTTGGCTTCATGATTGGGTCACCACCCAATTTGCAAAGTCTAAAAATTGAAAACCAGTCCTCCACCCCTCGCGACAGTAGTATTTCAAGCCAACGTTAAGTTTATACAAGCCAGGCGCGATATAAATTTTTTCAGCTCAAGTTTGAGATCCTCAATGTAGTAGTAAAATCTAAAAACAAATTACCTATCTAAATGTTGAAATTCCAATACTTGCTACGTATTGCTTTATCAAATATCAAAAGTAACTGGCGATCACACCCAATGGGGGGTGGTTTTAAAATTATAATTATTCAATCGGAATGTCCTCATCGAGCTGAGATAAATGATATGTTACAACCCATACTTTTGAAGAAAATTAGAAAAATTGTCGAGGGCCACACCCACTGGGGATTGGTATGTGACCACTCGAACATTGGGTAACGTATCCAGCGGGTTGAAGTAATTTTTCGACATGCAATACGATTTTTGTGCTTTGAAATTCCATTGTAAGTATTAATTTTATTTTATACAATTTTTGAACTTGTGACCTTAATTTCGAGGGGGAGTGGTCGAATGAAAAAAATCAGAAAATATATATTTCGCCAGTGGATCTAAGGTTTGCAAAAAAGTCAGAATTTTGAAAATCGGTCCACAATTTGTACAGTAATACGAATTTAATCAATGTTGTTAAGCATTGGCAAATAATCCTCTCAGCAACAATGTCTCTAATTTTAATTTCTCTACCATGATTACATGGTTTTCGTTCCAAATGGTAGGGAGCTATGCGCTGATACTAAGTTATCACTCTAATAGCGCATGGAGAATAAAATAGCGTGCTAACAGACTGGAAAATTTGAATTTTCCATAAAGGTCAAAGTTTAGGTCGAAGAGGTCACGTATCGACTTCTTATTCAAATTGTTGTTAGACAATATTATCTGGATAATAAAGATCGAAACCGCATGTCAATGCGACCTTTGGTTGGTTCACAATGCAGGGATATGTATAAACGTCCCAAAATGTCCTTTTTGGTCCTTCAGACGTACCCTTGATATATGGATTTTTTTAAAACGCATTTTTTGTATTGAAATACCGAAGTACACTTGCTGAAATCAAAAATTTTCAAATTAAAAATACAAATGTTTGGAGGGGGCGATAGCAGAAAAAAATACTCATATATACACGCGTGTCTCATCATTATTTGTATAATCCCCTCCTATACTTTCAATGAGGCAAAGCCAGAGCATTACACACGTATCACGTCATCCCAAATAAATATAACCGTATCACATACATAAGTTCAGTTTATTAAGATTAAAAAATACGGAAAAATTTCTGATTCAAAATCCAGAACATGATTTTACAATAATTATTTTCATATTTTTGAGGTATTGAAATTTTTAAACTTTTTGTCACATTGAATTAAAGTGAAGATGCACAACCCATAATGCAATGTGGCCAATCCACGTTCTCGTCAGTGGCGAGGAGCAAGTCTCAAAAATTCAACCTGCACAAATAATATTGAAATCAGTATCGTTACTTATCGCAAGTTAAGGCTGCCTATTGCATAATTAATTAATTGCGTAACAAATTTGTCTAATTTTTTTTAGCACTATTAAATTTGCTCCTAATTTCTACAAGGTATGTGCAAAAGTAGCAGAGATTTAAATTCTGTCTCGATATTATGTATTGCAATCTTTGTAATTCTTATGCACACTCTAAGAAACCCGGTAACAAGTTATTAGCAGGCGGAGTATCTAAATATGTGACTGTACCGCATGGTAATTAATGTATTATTGAGTGGTAGACATTTTGCTATCAAATGCTATCAAACCAGTAATAACCCCGGTCGCGAAATTTGAAAATATTACCAGTTGGTAACTAATTTTCTTCTACACAATAATAAATTAATTACCATGCAGTAGAGCCACATAGCTACTCCGCCTGGTAATAACTTAGTTACCGGGTTTCTTAGAGTGCATATCCAACATCAGGATTAAGCAATTCCATAAATTTCAGAATTATGGACGCTGAAGGAGTGCCTGATCCTGAAGGAATGCAGTGTTGGTAATTTTAAAACCTCTAAGTTATACTAGTCATTTACATATTGAATAAATTAGTCACTTACAATAGAGATCTCCCACCTTATGCGCACAGATTTGGACCAAATTAGCGTCAATCGATCACAAATAAAATTAGTATGAAATTTGGAAATGGCACAATCTCCCAATGCTCAAGTTTAGCGGAGACATTTGCATAAAAAGAGGATAAAACGCACCCCAAGGCCGGTAAATTTATCATTTTCCAAATTTGCTGTGCAATTTTCGCACTTTAGATGCAAATATCTCCGCCAAACCTGCGCATTGGCAGCTAGTGCCAATTGCAAATTTCACGCTACTTATATTTGTGATCAATTGACACTGGTTTGGTCCAAATTTGTTTACCATACGTTGGGAGACCTCCATTGTTAGTTGATTTTTATTGACTAAAATCCAGTAATTAATTTAAAATTGTTCCTTCCAGTGATGAAACTAACCCTGCTGATCTGCCAGGCTTGCTGGAATCCCTGAACTTCCGGGACGATACGGGTAGCGGTGTTGCGAATGATGATATTCCTATGATGCAAACTGGGGTCGGCGCTCATGGTCACAACCAAGTCGTTGAGGGACAGCCTATCAGCAATGATTTGCCAGTCAATGATCAACCAAAAGCTCCCGCACCGTCAAATGTGGATCACGAAAAGCGAAAACTTATCCAACAACAACTTATCGTGCTCCTGCATGCATACAAGTGTCAGAAAAGGGAAATTCAAGCTCCAGATGGTGCAAAGGTAAGATAAAGGATTTATTAAGTAGCGTTCGCTACTTGTCTTGTCCGTCCGTCTGTCCGTCTTTAAGCAGGATATCCCCAGAACGAGTCAACATAATCAAACTCCGTTTTCGCCATTGTGTATATAATTTTTAATTCTCGTTCGATTCCGAAAATGGGTTAAACCGGACCACACCCTACAGCGCCAGGGGGTGTGGGCTAAATTAAATTTCAATTTAAGTTTCATATGGGCGTCATTTTAAAGGACATTTCACCACGAATTCAATGGCGTAAAATTTTTGACCTCGTGACCTTCAGGACGAGGTCAAACCCTCAAAGGTGGTGTCATTTTGACAAAAAATCTGACTGCCACTTTAGGGACACTAATATTTTTGACCTCATGACCTTGAGGACGAGGTCAAGGCCCACAAATCCGTAATTCTCAAATATGTTGTCATTTTAAAGGACATTTCGATTTAAGAGTGTAAGATGGGAACAATATTAAACACTGAAAAACTACTCTCACCTCATTCCGTGCAGAGGTAGAGGAAAGTTGCCATTTACAAAAAATGTGAACTTATAGACCAAGTTGTTAATGTCTGGTAATTTTACATATCTTCCAGTGCACCCTTCCGCATTGTCGGACCATGAAGGACGTGTTGGCGCATTTGACTATCTGCCAGGCCGGAAAATCTTGCACCGTAACTCACTGTTCATCCTCTCGGCAAATCTTATCGCATTGGAAACATTGTACGCAATCGGACTGCCCTGTTTGCCTTCCGACCAAACAAGCCGATAGTAACAGAGTTAATCCAGCTCAGCCTAAATAATTATGTATCAGGAGCAGGACAACTTTATAATCTAATAAACTTGCGGATAAGCCCGTCACCCGCCGGGCGAGAGTTTATCCGGTTTTCAAATTAAATTTGTTCTATATACATACATATTTTTAACTGAAACTATTTCTTGGAAGTGAACGGAATTTGTAATGATTGGACTCTTTATGACCTCAGCCCTTGTTCGTGGGTCTGGCGGTATCCCCTGTATTTTGAATATTCCCGCCATTCGAACGAAACTCGACTTTCCTTCCTTTCACGTCCTTGTGGACATATAATAAACATAAGAAATTTATGAAATAAGCGAGTAATTTGTTAATCACAAATTACAAAAGTTTGCTTGATTGGTTGTTAGTGATTTGTTTTACTAACAGCTTAGTTTTTGCGATACAATTTATACAATGATCAATAAATAAAAATGATAATTTTTTGAAATAATTTTGCCGGGCTTGGTACATATCCTTTAATATTTTTGTTTTAAATTATTCTTCAATCTTTACAATTTCCATGACCTGATCAGTATCAAAACAGCAGAATAGAGACATCCAGCAAGAATTGTTAGAACCTATAATTATAAACTAGATATTTTAGCTTTTTGAATATTTTTGAAATTATATTCTAGCGTTCCTCCTCTTACCCCAGCAACCATTTTATTGACATGTTTATACGCTCCGATATCATTACTAGGTGGTGGCTGCCACCAGAGGGCACACTGGTCCGGAATACCGAATTTGTGGGCCAAAACCTATTCTCACGGATGCGAAAACAAATTACCCTCTTCTATACCTTTGATATAGATGTTCAATTTTGGAAAGTTTCATTCGAATTCTTCAACTGGTTAGGGCGTGGCTTATACTTAAACTTGGCCTTTAACATTGGGGTAAATGGGAAAAATTTCAAGTTGAAAATCCTGTCTAGTCCTGTGGTATTTCGAGAAACTATAAATGCATTCTTAAACCCTTATATCTCATCTACAAAAATCCTTGCCCCTTTTTGCCCCTTTTGCAAATAGACAAAGATATGTGAATTTATGCAAAAGCAAATCGGCATATGCAAAATGTCTATTTTGCTGCAATCATGACGATGGGTAAAATTTCTATGTGCTACAAATAACATACTAAGTAATTTAGAAATATCTCATTCACTCCTTTGGGCAAGGCAACATTTTGTTATGGTCAAATAAGTTTATAAATAAAAATATGCAATGTGAAAGAAATTTAAAGGGTAATCCAATCCACTATTTTTACCCAACTGTTTAAAAAATTCCACTGATAACAACTTTTTCTTTTTAATATTAAAAAGTGTTAACAAATTATGTAGAAGCCAAGTATAACATATCTAATGAGAGCTAGGTCGGAAATTAATAAATTCAATTATGTGAGGAAGGTGAAAACCGATGACCTGGCGAAGAGAAGCGCAGGACATAATCGGAACTCGGAGAGGTGAACTCCGTATAGTTTCGCATGGTGAAAATACGCGTTTTCGCCAACTTAAAACCTTCGCTATCTCGCGAATTCTGCAGAAGTGCTCAAGTGTCATACTTAGGGTTGTCAATATGTCATGTCGAAGAGTAAATGTCGTGTCATGCCGAAAGTGTCAATGTCATGTCATAAATGTCCGTAAATGTCGGTAAATGTCATTGGGCCGAAATATACGACATTTATGACAAATATGACGGACAAATTCGACATTTATGACATTTATGACACATAATGTAAATAAATCGCCAGACCCTTTGTGACTGCAATCTGTTGAAAATAGACCACAATTTCCTTTTGCACCAGGTCCGTGAGAAACACGGTTTTGAATTTTTGTCTCAACCTTCCTTCCCTCCGTTTATTCAAATGACGATTTTGAAACCTGATCATCTCCGTGTTTTTTAATTAAGATTTTATTTCTTGTAGCAGTCGATAATTTCAGCATTTACGAGCTTAGCATTTTTTTCGACAAGATAGAAACAAAATAGTTAAATGTCTGTATAATTTAAAAAAAGAATTAAAAAATCTTCATTCTAACTTCCTAATTTCATAAACCTCCCTTTGTAAAATTATTCGCTTTTTGAAGAAATAAAACCTTCTAAAAAGCACACAGCGATTAACAGGTTTTAAAATCTGTTGATGGGAAAGTTTTAAGACACAAAAATTCAAAACTCGATTGAGACTTAGGAGGAGAGCGTCACCACCTGCCCTTCACAGATCTCGATGCCCTTTGGATATGTGGTAGGGTCCCATGAGTGTACTAAAACCCTGCAGTGCTTTGACTCCATGGCCACATTTACGTCCGCCACACCCACTCAAAGGGATGAAAACCACAAAAGTTACCAACTTCAAAAATCCACCAAAAATCCAATTTTGCGCGGATTTTGATAAAATTTGCATTTTTGTGATCCCAGATACTTGTCTGATAATATTCAATAGCAATCTCAACTTTTTTGAAATTATCGAAATTTTCGAGCTGATGAACTATTCGAAAAAATTCAAAATTTCAAAAAAGTTGGGATATCTACTGGATATGATCACACAAGTATCTAGGATCACAAAAATGTAAATTTTGTCAAAATCCGAGCAAAATTGGATTTTTGGTGACATTTAAAGTACATGAAAACAGGGCTTTTTTCGTGTTTTGGCGCCTTTGAGTGGGTGTGGCGGGCGCAAATGTGGCCATGGAGTCAAACCACTTCAGGGTTTTAGTACACTCATGGGACCCTACCACATATCCAAAGGGCATCGAGATCTGTGAAGGGCAGGTGGCGAAGCTCCCCTCCTTAGAGAATGCTAAGCTCATAGTTGAAATATGACTTCGAAAATATTAGTTTAATACATATAAACTAGCTTATCATCTCTCCCTCAATGGCTTTATTATGTAGCAGCAAGCCACCATTAATTGTCGCCAAACTGTTGCTCCTAGAGCAAGTTCAACAGAATGAGAGATGAGGCAAAGAACGTAATTCGATAAACTTTAGGTGTTTTAAAACAAGTTTTTAAACATAAATATATAATTTCTTGGTGATTTATATATTACAAACAGATGGATAGAATCTTTCTATCCATCCAAAAACCAAATGTCATCCCTATCATTTCTTGGTTTTTAATTTTTCCTGAAAAATTTATAGCGAACGGAACGGGAATTGATGTTATATTATGATGCAGCATATGTTGGTGCATGTTCATGCCAAATTTCGCATCTCTAGGACAAAGTTTAAAATTTCACATGAATCCGTGCAAATTGGGGAACAGCGCGTGCAGGCTCCATTCAGCCAACAAAACAGGACTTTCTGGGTTGCTACGTTATGGCCCATAGGACTGTACACATAAAGAAAGATACATACAAAAAATACATAAACATAGAAAAATACATCAAGAAATACATACTTATCCGCCCTCTGGTCATGAGACACATTTTGACCTCTGACCACACCCCTGACCTCGGAATTGGCTGTACCTGCTTTGCCTACCATTACACTAAACAGGAATTGAGACGAGCTTTTCAACGACACCCCACATGATGGGAGTAGTCATAAAACACATTTTGACCTTTGACCACACCCCCCAAGGGGTGTGTCAGGCATTACTGGACATACCCAAAGCTATACTTGACAATCATACGCCGAGTCCCGTTAACAGAATTACGAAATATTCGTTGGGTTTAAAGTTATGGGTTTTGTATATAAAGAATATAGCAATCCGGACCCCTCGAGGGGTGCCGTTAGATAGGAATTTATGCTGGTTGCGGAAACTAAGATTAAAGTTCCTGCCGCTGCTAGAAGCAAAGCTGCCAAACCATGAAGTATGATATCCTAAAAATAAATAAATATTGATTAAATTTGAACCTAACAATTTTTATAATTTAACAATTTATAAATTACACATGCAGGGTGGTTTAAATGTCACGCTGCAATTAGGGTTGTTAATATGTCATTTGTCATGACATGTCGACATGTCATAAATGTCATAAATGTCACAAATGTCTGACATTTAAAAAAGCGTGTCAATGTCAATATTTGTCAATGTGTCAATTTGTCAAATGTCATGACATGTCGTGACACATTGGCATTGACATTTTGGACATTTATGACATTTACAAAAAACTGCCCTCTACGAACATACATGGAACCACCCCAGCAGAAAGATTTTCTAGTCTCAATTCTATCCATCTGTTTGTAATATATAAATCACCAAGAAATTATATATTTATGTTTAAAAACTTGTTTTAAAACACCTAAAGTTTATCGAATTACGTTCTTTGCCTCATCTCTCATTCTGTTGAACTTGCTCTAGGAGCAACAGTTTGGCGACAATTAATGGTGGCTTGCTGCTACATAATAAAGCCATTGAGGGAGAGATGATAAGCTAGTTTATATGTATTAAACTAATATTTTCGAAGTCATATTTCAACTATGAGCTTAGCATTCTCTAAGGAGGGGAGCTTCGCCACCTGCCCTTCACAGATCTCGATGCCCTTTGGATATGTGGTAGGGTCCCATGAGTGTACTAAAACCCTGAAGTGGTTTGACTCCATGGCCACATTTGCGCCCGCCACACCCACTCAAAGGCGCCAAAACACGAAAAAAGCCCTGTTTTCATGTACTTTAAATGTCACCAAAAATCCAATTTTGCTCGGATTTTGACAAAATTTACATTTTTGTGATCCTAGATACTTGTGTGATCATATCCAGTAGATATCCCAACTTTTTTGAAATTTTGAATTTTTTCGAATAGTTCATCAGCTCGAAAATTTCGATAATTTCAAAAAAGTTGAGATTGCTATTGAATATTATCAGACAAGTATCTGGGATCACAAAAATGCAAATTTTATCAAAATCCGCGCAAAATTGGATTTTTGGTGGATTTTTGAAGTTGGTAACTTTTGTGGTTTTCATCCCTTTGAGTGGGTGTGGCGGACGTAAATGTGGCCATGGAGTCAAAGCACTGCAGGGTTTTAGTACACTCATGGGACCCTACCACATATCCAAAGGGCATCGAGATCTGTGAAGGGCAGGTGGTGACGCTCTCCTCCTAAGTCTCAATCGAGTTTTGAATTTTTGTGTCTTAAAACTTTCCCATCAACAGATTTTAAAACCTGTTAATCGCTGTGTGCTTTTTAGAAGGTTTTATTTCTTCAAAAAGCGAATAATTTTACAAAGGGAGGTTTATGAAATTAGGAAGTTAGAATGAAGATTTTTTAATTCTTTTTTTAAATTATACAGACATTTAACTATTTTGTTTCTATCTTGTCGAAAAAATGCTAAGCTCGTAAATGCTGAAATTATCGACTGCTACAAGAAATAAAATCTTAATTAAAAAACACGGAGATGATCAGGTTTCAAAATCGTCATTTGAATAAACGGAGGGAAGGAAGGTTGAGACAAAAATTCAAAACCGTGTTTCTCACGGACCTGGTGCAAAAGGAAATTGTGGTCTATTTTCAACAGATTGCAGTCACAAAGGGTCTGGCGATTTATTTACATTATGTGTCATAAATGTCATAAATGTCGAATTTGTCCGTCATATTTGTCATAAATGTCGTATATTTCGGCCCAATGACATTTACCGACATTTACGGACATTTATGACATGACATTGACACTTTCGGCATGACACGACATTTACTCCTCGACATGACATATTGACATCCCTAGCTGCAATGCAGAATTTTTCAATGAATTTTTCAATGTTTCAATGAAAACCCCTAAATTTCCATTAGTTACAAGATTTTGGATTGAGTTTCTTAAAATTATTATCAAAACTGATGGAGCACTGATGACAAAACTCATAAAATGTTGAATTTTAGAAACCAAATTTTGGCAACTATTGGAAATTTTTCCCTCGAAAAATTTTACATTGTAGCGTGACATATTAACCACCCTGTACATGAATTTGAATTAATGTTAAATATTTTAAGGTACGTGAGTGGAGAATATTTTACAGGTATTCTTAATTTGGCCGGAGTAACGAGAAGGCTTGCGGACGCTGAAATCAGGACGGTTATCGTAATAGCGACGAAAGCAATTTCCATCCTTATTGCTGTTTTTGGGCAAGTGGGGTGCTTGAGGGCTTTACAATACTCCCTAAACGATTCTTGTCCCCATTCTTGAGTCCAGCGACTCGTCACATGAGCGTTAACACCTACTACGGTTCCAGTCAGTAAGACGACCTATATATATCAGAAAAAATTATACTGCAATAAGTATTTCCGGAGGGGAAAGTCGGGTTACTCACGACAAGTTTTAATTTACATAATTTACGCGAAATAAAACAGCAATGTATTGGGTAAAATTATGAAAAATGTACCAACAAATTGGAATAAAACTTTTATAAAATCTCGCTACTTTTATAAAAACATAATGCCTCCAAAGGTGTGCGAGTTATAAATACATATTTCTAAATTGCGAGAATTGCGACGACTGACAATTCTATAATTAACTTATATGGCTAAATCTTGAATTGAGTATGTAGGTACTAAAAAGTCTATAGGGGAGGTCCATAAATTATGTCGCAAAAGTCCGGATTTTCTAGGCTACCCCCCCCCCCACTTTACCATGTGTCACATTGGCATGATATCATAGGAGTTTTGGACCCTGCCCCCTCCCCCGTCTCGCGTGACATAATTGATGTACCGTTCCATAAAATAAAAATTGCGAACCCTTCTTTAAGAATAAGTATTTGCAGAAATTAAAACCTTTCCAATATTTGCATGAAATTTCTATATACATGCCATTTCTGTACATATAGTTTATGTAAACATTTCTCACGTATTTTATTTGTAAGTATGGAAAAAAAACTTAATAGTAAAAACTCACCCAAGACGACACCTTTGCTAAAATAATTAAAGTCTTCGTTGACACAACCATTGTGAAAAAGTCTGATAATTTAAACAATTAGGTATAAAATGTTGTGTATAATTTCACACGAAAATCAAGTGTTTCGTTAAGGTAATTGGAATATAATGAATAATTAATTAGTCAGCAGTTAATACCAATTATATAAATATATCGACGTACGTGCCGAAGAACTACTGACGGTGGTATCATGTTCTGTCAAAGTTTGAGGACCTGACGCTTAAATAATGTTGACGTGTAGAATGATAAACTTATACCGATAAATTGTGAATTCCAAATATAGAACTAAATTAATTCGCAGATTTGTTCAATAAACTTGTTTGAAGTGGATTGATTTTAAGTAAAGTGTAGTGAGGTTGATGACAGGGAATAGATTACTTAGATATCAATGTCAAATATTGCATTAGTCACTTACCATGAATTAAGGAGGGCGTTAATATACAAGATAATTAATCAATTACATGCCAATGTATTTGATTGTTCAATTTGACAATAGTGATATGGTTTGTTGGACATGAGGTGAGTAATTTAACACATAAGTGAATGGGAAAACGTATAATTTGTGATGATAATTTTTGCAAGGTTTGACGCCAATAAGTTAAAACTTTCCATTTCTTAGTATTATATGACAAATCAGATCATTTTGATTACAATGACAACAATAACAATACAAGAATATATTCAGACTATGTACATATTTTAAACAAAAGTAAGATAGCATGCATATGTATCCCGTGATTGAAGATATTTGATACTACCTAATCTTGATAATGCTTTATAAAATGTCAGTGCCATGTATGAATTTGTATTTCTATAGATACAAAGTAGATCTAATAATAAAGAAGAAGTTTCAGTTTGACGTTATATTTGTGCAATATTTCTGGATGATGAGTAATTAAATTACTTATAATTAACGCATTATATGGCTGTATTACAATGGATCTATCTAGTAATTCCAACCTATTTTTTGTCTCTAGTGGTTTATTCGTATTAGTAACTTGTGGCATTCTTTTCAAGTTCGTCTCATTGACGTCAGTAATTAAATGGACTAATTTAAGACACATTAATTTAAGAATTTCTTAGTTCTCTGTTTTTAGTAAGAGAAATGCAAGACATAAAAAAACATAATAAACAGGTTCTGGAAATTAGTTCTAGTGCTTAATATGCAATTATTTGCACAAAACATACACTCTCAGAAAAATTGTAACCAGATTATAACCAAAGTTTAGACGTATATGACTCTACCGGTTTGGTTATAATCAACACCGGAATGGTGTTAAATTGTATTGTCTTCAGCGCGGTGTTAATTATCACCGCAACGTATACCAACCACACCATAATGTACTACGCGTGCACAAAATTCCTGTAGTATTCCTTTACTTCATTGGTGATGATTAACACCGTTATGGTGACCGACTAGTTTTACGCGGTGATGTTTATAACCGGTATGTTGTAAATGATTAAGGTTACGGTGACGATTTTGCTTGAAAAATACGGTTTTATTTGATTTAATATTAAAATCCCATTGCTACTACATAAACAGATTAATAAAATTCATTTTAAATGGTTAATTACACAGTGTACTAATACTATACAAAATTATTCTAATAAATTTAAATAAACTAGAGGTGTTGACGAGCAGATACAAAATTCCCATTAGCTTTACAATTTTGCATAATTTCCATGCAATCATGAATTACTAAATCTTTTACATTAATAAGACTAAAACTATCATTGCAATGTGTTACTCTATATGAGAAATAGTGACGGTCACAATATTCAACCTGTAAGTTTTGAACAAGAAAAAAACAATTATTGTCATCAGTGAGCATAATTTCAGAAATAACCCCAAATTTAGGGAATTTATCTCCCATTCCAACACAGACCACAAAATTTAATTTATATATATAATATCTGAACGAAATCTTATTAGATGTAAAAATTTCAGTTTGCAAGTTGCATTACTCGAAGCCTGAAATTTTTCTAAGCAGCTCAACGATATCAAACGAGTTTGAAAACTGTGAAAGTTTTGCACAAAATATCTTGTCGGCTTTGATTTCACCATGTGAAATGTTGCGAAACATAACAGAGCTATATTGTTGATGCCGCATTGACAAAGAGTAGCAAATATTTTTAAAGTTTTTAATATTGTTTGCTAACTGAGAAAAATAATTATGTTTCCCTTCAAACCTCATGGTCCAAAGAGAAACCAGCGGCCCTGACTGCCTAATTACGTACGAATAGTGACACATAAAATGATGTTTAGGAATTAACCGATTTTCCGGGAAAAGTTTCAAAAATAACGAATGATGTGTATATATTAATTCGTCCAGTTTAATCAGACTCGCCTGGGAAAATTGTCTGCAAAAAACTATGCTTAAAATTTCCAAAAGCTGCAAAATCAACTCCCAAAATTTTTTTTGCTCAATAGATGATACTAAATCCCCCAATATAATTGGTAAATGGCGAATTAGGCACCATGCTTGTGCAGCTTTTTGCCCAATTTTGTTGCCAATTGAGTCAAGCTTAATTGAACTTGGTCTATTCTTAGCTTCCAAATATCCAAAATTATACGCCGAAACACGTTGATTTATAATTTCTAAACTAAAACATTTCAATGTGATTAATTTTTGTAAAACGAGTTTCATCTCATAAGGAATTACACCCTCCAACAAGTCATGCATTATGTCGACTGTGGGAGAGTCAAGAAAGTGGAAATACTCAAGTTCATTAAATACGCATGAACGCTGTACCCCAAAACTTTTATCAGATAAGTGTTGCGCGTAATTAGACTAAATCCTATAGCAGGTGGATCACTTGGTAGTTAGTACAGCTACGTAGTCAAAAACAAGTTTTGAAATCTGAAGTTATGGTGGGATAAGGTAAATATATCTGGCTACGTGTCCCTAAAATTTCATGAGTTATCGTCCAAAGAAAAATTTCATATACCATTTCAAAACGAGTAAGTCGAGAAACGGTTTTTTAGTAAGTACCAAAATCTGAGCAAGAAGCACTCCAAGAAGGCCTGACTACATTTCAACGGAGAAGGGTTCGGCCGTGTAAAAATTAAAACTTACATAAAAAAGTATGGAGAATCCGAAAATGTAAACTTCGAATGACCACCATTTGAAAAAACCATCATATCGACCCCTCAAAACTTAAAAACGATTAAATCTTTTTTTGAAAATTATCCATCCACGTCGGTGCCTGATGCGGCCATGAAGTCGAAGATTAATACAAACCACTTGTATCATATTAAGGCCTATAAAATGGGGGTCAAAGGGCATGCAAAGAAATTTCCAGCAAAACATATGGGAACTGAAGAATAAATGGTGATCGCACGACCTACGAAGCTTTACAACAAAAGTTTACCAAAAAAGTTTGTCATTCACGACGAGTCCTGCGTCCTTAAAAACATGGTAGAAACTCCGGGAAGGCAATTTTTTCAGGGGAAATATATCTCTCAACCGAAAACCGAAGAGAAATTAAAATAGTTTTCGAAATTTCTCAAAAAATCTCAGGTTTGGTTGGCGTTGTGCCAATTTGGGCATGTTTCAGACCCCTCAGCTCACTGGGGCTGTGAGGACGCACAGGTTTATTTTCGGAAATGTGTGATAGCCCGTCTAATTCCTCTCATAAAAGAGTATCATAAAATATAAAATGTAATTTTTTGGACCGACCATGGACCAATTCACAATCCAACAACTATCAAGCAAGAAATCGAAAAAAAATTCAGTTTGACGTCGAAATATGGAAACCTCAAATACATCCCTCATCTTCGCTAAATAAAAAAATGTCGGCTATTTGTAAGAAGAAATACTCCCAGCTTTGTGAAACAGTCGATACTTTAACAAAATTTTTATTCCGGTGGCTGAAAATGAGCAATGAAGTTGCAAAGTCTTCCGGAAAAGCATTAATGGCGGGCGCGACAAAAAACAAGAAGTGCGAATTGGATAATGGATTAAGGTCTTCTTTCGCCACTGATCCCCCACGGCCATCATATTTAACATTGAAAGAATTCGAGGGGAAAGACACTTCAACTAATGAATGATTTGTATTTATTCACCACAATCTGCGACCGGTTTCAAAAATTTTCTTCAGGCTGGTGACAAAAATATATATAAAAAAATAATAATATATCGACAAAACTTGACAAAATTATAAGTTAAAGTAAAAATAATATACCTAGTGTGAAAGCAAGTGACTCAATAGTATAAAAAAATGAGTGTGTAGTATTGTGAGTTTCTACAAAAACATAAATAAAAATAAGGTACATAAATACATGAGAGTGTTGCTGCTATTAAATATAAAGTAAATTTACCTGGTTTAATTAGTCTCCTTGTATTAAATAAATAAGTACATTAAAAATCACAGTTTTCTTTAAAATAGGATAAATACTCTTAATTGGAGGCAAAAATAATAATACATTGGCTGTAAGAGAGAACAGAAACTGTGGCGTCTTTATTTAACATGTGTAAGTATTAGTTGCTGTACTGGTATGCATAACATTGCATTGCTGTTTCATAGAATTTACCTTCTTATAACTAAAATTTGAGATTTGAAAAATCACTTTTGACCATTTACACGCCAAAATGCCAAGTGATCCACCTGCTATAGGATTTAGTCTAGTTTTATTCCTAATAGTCATTTGCGAATGTCTGAAAACTGTTTGCGCTTCATTTTTGCTTGTGCAACATATTCTGCCATAATAATGGGAACTAAAACATTCTGAAAACCCAAGAAGTGAATTAGCTCCCAAATTGTCAAATACAATTGTACTCACACTACCAAATATTTGACCTATTCCGGTAACATTTATTTCGACACTTTCTAAAATTTTAATATCTGGAATGTTATGTTTAAATATGGCATTTATTCCATACTTTTTAGCATCCTCGGAATAAAATAATGCTAATAAATTGATTTTACTTAATTGAGAATTGTAAAAATCTGGAAAATTCCTTAAAACAAAATAAATACCTCCAATTTTGTGCACCCCCCGTTTTGATCCCAGCGGATTAACGGTTTCAAAATCATCATAAAAAATCTGAATCTGCAAAGCTGTTGGATTTTGCGCAAACAATTTGTTATTTTTATAGGAATTAGAATCTTTAAACCTGAATATTGTCCTACTCTAGAATTTGTGTTGGACTTGAAATATTTAAAGTACACGGGTAACGAAATTATTCTCTCTAAACTTTTAAGGAGAGGAACATACATAAACGTGTCCTTTATAATAACTTGATGTTGTTTAAAATCCTTGAATTTTGTGTCAATTCTACTGACTAAAGTAATTTCTCGTGGCAGAATTATTTTGTCATTTAATTCATAAAGTTTCTGCCTTTTATAAACTGACTTCACTTTTTCAAAAGCGTTAAGTAGTGATTTTGTTTTACTCGAAAAAGCTTGAAAATCTTTCTCACAATATTCTCTACCAATTTTTAAAATAATATCCGTGACTTCTGAGAAAGTGTGTTCTAATTCTTTAACTATAAAATCTATAGTCGAATTATTAATGCCTTCTCCAAGCAAGGAACCACAGACTTCTCCTAACTTTCTAACTAACAAACTAATTCCAAGTTCGACGGATATGTTTTGATCTTCACCTGTAATGACCTCAAATTCGTCCTCATAGTTATTGAGATCTGAACAAAAATCTGCATCTACTCCTAAATTTATACTCAGATTATTATTTTGAGTTACAGGGACATAATCATGAGTTTTTATATGACGCAAATACCCGCTCCAGCTGCTAAGTTCAACGACACAATTTTTGAATGGACAAACTGAGCTCTTAAAACTTAAATGACCATAGTTGTGAACATACTTGACATAGTTCTGCAATTCTCTACTGCTAATAACTATCGTATTACAATGTGAACAAATAAACATTTTAAAGGTTTAATTAAAAAATTCCTGAAGTTGGCAGAAAACTTTACCCTTTACTCTGGTTGGCAACTGGGAATTCAAGTCGAGGTTGTAAACATAAACTTGGAGAAACTTCCATAATCCTTTTAAGTTGACGTCGTAGTCCGTGCCAAATACGTAATGCGCTTTGAATAGTGAGTCAATCGCTTCCGTTGTATTCTGAGTGGCTACCGGAATCAGCACTCCATCGCAGATTACAAAAAAACTCGACAGTTTAGAAGAACTTTCCCCCAGGCAAAGTAGATTAGGCTGAGTAATTTCCTTATTCCATGTATCAATTATTGACTGAAGTGGGGTTCCTGTCTGTTATAATCAGGAGTATTTATAAACAATGAGAATCTTTCATCGATCAAGCAATTCTTAAAATTAATATTTCTTACCTTGTGAAATGTTATTATACGCCCCTTTGCTCCGTCAATTTTGCATCTTCCGCCTTTCCCCTTCCCTTGTGCGGTTGGGGGAATGAGATGTAACAAAATTAACAAAGCACCAATTTCCTTGTCCCAATTACCTACGCAAATTAATAATACATGTGAGAAGGGTATTTCAAACGGATTTCTAATGCATGTAAATTCGTAACAAAATTGAACAATACTAAATTCATCAGCTAAGAATTTCAAAAGGGATGGAGACTTGCTTATCTCCCGTGCGATTTTAATAATCCCTTCTGCCAAAGTGGGCCACTTCGAAAATTGTTGCTTTCATTTTCATGCATCAAGAAAAACTCATAATTGATCTGGAAGAATTTAAATTATTTTATAATATAAGCTGTCATTTAAAATTAATTAATATGCAAGATACTAACCATAAAATCACACTCGGCAAATTTAGTGTAAGTCTTTAATATGGAATTGTCGCCTACAGATCGCAAGTGATTCCTGTGGCCAACTGTCTTTTCCATCAGCTGCTTAATATCGGCAGGCCCTCCACCCTTTGATGTAGACGAATTCAACTCCGTCACCAAATTCTCGTGAAATGACGTAATATCTGCAGAAACTTGCTTGGAAATCTTTGCTGCAGGTCCACCTTTTCTGGGAAGATTCACGCTTCGATTTTGAAGTCGACTGATGCAAGTTTTTACAGATAACCCGCAATCGGGATTGGATGGGACCTGACCTATTAATCTCGTCAAATAAAATATCCTAAAAGTAAATTAATAGTATTTTAGCAAAACCTAATTCACATAATGATGAAATCAAGTTTAACATTACAATTCCTTCGGTAGACAAAGAATATTTCCAGCAGGGTAAAATTGTCACAATTGCTTTTGCCAGCAATTTTTGATCGGCTGATGAAGGCGTCTCTCTATTAAAGTAAGAAGGAAAAATAATGAAAAAGTAAATAGACATTATAGATTAATGAATTTAGAATGTTCAATTCTTACCCTTTAACCTCTAATAATTTAGCAACAAATGCGTTTATTAATATAGCGGATGCACTCTGGTCAACACATCCTTTCCTGTTGCAATCCGCGACCACTTGTTTTAGGTCAGGACTGTTGTCCAGTGTGAACTCCAAGATCTAAAGATATAATCCTTCTAATTCAATTCAGTATTAAATATTTAGAACTTAAAAGTACCTGTGTAAAGTAGTTAGCATCTAAATAATGGGGCAAGGATCCAGAAGGCTGAGCATATTGCTGGGAAACTACAAATTAACAATTAAATATGTTAGGAATACGATCATTTTTAATTTAAACAATTTACTTACGATAAACAATTGGAGAAATTGTTGTAGGATTCACGGTCAACTCTGTTTGGATTTCGCCTTTCACTAAAAACTCGATGTTGGGGGTTGCCTGCTGCTTGACAAAAAAAGAGAAAACTTTTTCACCGATTTCTGCCCCTTGGTCATCTTGGAGAGAAATGTCTGATTGGTCATCCAACTCGAAGTCTAATTTAACTGAACCAAAAACATTTTATGCATTAAAAGTTTAAACCATGGTTACATATTAAAAAAACATTTTTACCTTCGATTAAAAGCTCCTGATAATTGTCAGTCGAAACAATTATTTTTTTTCCACGTGTAATATTCGAGACACGAATTAAATAAGACATTTTGGCGAAGAGTTATACAAAAAAAATGACTCAGCGCCACTAGCGTAGCATTGTTGAATCTCAACATCACCGAGTGGCGTAAAATTATAAAAAAATCTTGGTTAAAAAAACCAAGAAACATAACCAAATAGTAAAATAAAGTATAACCAGACAATTTTCAGGCTGCATTACAATCCGGTAACAATATTGGTTATAATGCAATATAGCCTTTCGGTTATATTATAATCATAACCATGTGGCAACAAAATGATACCGACTCTGTACAGCGAATGATTATCAGGCCGGTCTTAACATTTTTGTGCATTTGGTTATAATCTGGTTATAATATCCTTAAAATTATGGTGGTGATGGTTATCACCAGCGGCTTGGTGATAACGTTTATTAGAAAATCATAACCAGAATTCTAAGAGTGTAAGACATTGCATGCCAGAATAAATTGTCTAATTTCCGTTCACTGAAGTGCAACTAATTTGAAAGGGAGGAAACCATTTCCGTTCAGGAATGAAATACTGCAATTATGCATACCTAGGTATTGTTTGGATTTTCTCTTCCATAGCAACCGCTGCATTCCAAGTGGATTTTATGACATTCTTTCCCCACTTGTATTCTGAATCCTGCACCAAAACTACAGATGGTTTACTTCAGTCAACAAGTTACAAAAGATATAAAATGAGGAAATCACTAACCGTAGTTGATACTGTTTTATTCCAAATTATCTTTTTGCTTGAGTTGTTCATGACTATCGTGCCGACGCATTTGATCTCTGAATCCTTTCCCCTCGGCAAGTATTTAGCTGGCGGCCCTTCCTGTGACGTCAAAATTATTCGCTATGAATCAGGCTTGACTGATATTTCCTTTCCGACGTACAATTTACCACCCACAGTCGTCCTTGACTTACGTTCAAAACCCGCTGCAACTTATTTAAACATTTTACAAATACGGGTAGGAAAATGTCAACTATGCATTCTTTTTTATAAATATATAAAACCTGAGCAAATATTCAGTTATGATAATGACAAACCGAGAATAGCTACCCAATCATCGCTTCACTTTAACCAAGTGGTGATGGCATATGCAGATACTAGTCTAATTATTGTAGAAGACTCAAACTCCAGGGAGATTGCTGGTGCATATGACTTCGAAAGCACGCCACCCTTTGTTCCTAACTCCTTTCTAGTCTTTCCACCCGATGAGGAAGGCAGCTTTGAATTGTGCGGCATGAAGAAGTGGATGCATTTTTCCCTGCGAGACATGATCTGTATAAAAAGAAAAAAAGAGCCGTTGGTAGGACTCATTTTCTTGAAGCCAACATGCTGCTGGACGACTCGTGGGCAACATGAATTTGATACGGTTCCTTCCAACCCATTTAATCACACGGCTACTAATCCGGAGTGGGCACAAGTTTATATGATGTGGGAAGCATTAAAGTTTGGAAATTTTACACCTTGCAACACCTGGGGTGCGGGCATGGTCGTTTACCGCACGACATGTGACACAAATACCTGTAAATTAGACCATTATCCAATTCACTTTATGGGCAAACAATTTCTAACATGCTATACAAAGAAATTCCTATCCTTTGAATTTTACTTGACTCCATTCGAACCTGACTTATGTATTGGAGTTACCATCTGTTTCTGCTTGGTTTTATTTAGTTTGTCATTGCACAACTATTTCATTGACGTGCCGTTCGCTCCTTGGCTACCACTGCTTGCAACACTTTTTGAAGAAACGAATTCTGTCCCATCAGTAGTGGAACATAAACAATTTTTTCGCCTTGTTTTTGGAACTTGGGCTCTGATGGTTTCCTTACTCACGAATTGTTACAATGGAATCATGACTACTAACTTGAACGCTTCTTTCCCAGGGGATAAGGTGTATTTCTGGAAAGATATTTTCTGCGAAGATGTAGAGTTGAAGAATGGGACAAGCGTGGACTCCTGGATGAATAGGTCGGGAGATGACGAATATTGGAAAACAGCTCTATATTTACGGAACAGAAAGCAACTTCGTCCTACAGAACTCGGAATCGGATTGGAAAATTGTTTCCAGCTGCTTTCTCCTCCCCACCCATTTGAAGGCCCGTCGGATGGGTTACCAACAAGCACATTTTTTTATTCCATGCTGGATGTATGGTATAAGCATTCAAAAAAAGACTTCTTCACCGAAACATTTCTGCTTAGTCCAAAGCATAGGAGAGAGTTGAGTGATTTCAGCGAGAGGAACAGAAGTATTCCGAAAGAACAAATTGCCAGGCTAATTGAGAAAGAAATTGTCAAATGTGGAAAAACTGTCTTTATTACTGAATCTACACAGATTCCTGCAGAGTATTTGTACATGTCTAAGAAATACTACTGGAAAACATTTTACGTGAGTAGGGACATGCTTACGTCTAAGATGACGGGATTTGTTTTTCAACATGCTCGCAACACTGAACTGCCAAGAAGTCTTAAGTCCATGGTTGAATCTGGCATGTGGAGGAGGCTGCTTCAAGAAGAGTGGTCGAAAACGATAAGACGTCGAGGTGTGGAGGCAGGAATTCGGCCGGAAGAACGAAGCCCAGTTGAACTTGATTGAAGTATTCTCACTTGTTTTGTTATGTATGGGGTTATGATTTTGCTGGCACTGGTTTGTGTAGCAATAGAATTACGTTGGCAAATTTTGTCAAACTCAGCAAAATTACTGTGGTTGCGGTTAAGAAAAAGGTTAAAAGAATGCCAGTGGCGTAGTTGTTCGGAATTCTCAATTGCTATTAAAGCTAGACTTTTCGCAAGTAGAGGTATTATGTATATTATATCAAAATTAGACGCAGATTATATATACTTGCCTGAATTAAAATTTCACTAGAACAATAAAATAGAACATAAAGAAATTAGGGTTAAATTATTTGCATAATTCGAAACTGTTGCTCTATCGGCCATGCCCAAAAGGTAAGAATAACATGCATTAGCATTAAACGAAAGTTGCATTCTGATATCAATTATAATTGGAATTGACAGTCAATGTAGTTGCTATTGAAAACTTAGATATTTTGAATAACTATCTGGATGTAAATATATTTCGTGGGAAAAGCTATGTAGACCTTCTTAAACTGTTCCACGTTGTTAATTAGATATATTATTTTATCTAGATAATCTGCGCAGCGTAAACAAAACTTAGTGCCGGGCGTAGAATGCATTGTTCACATGTTTGTAAACTATTTGCCAATTTCTTTGGGCTACAAGTATAGTCTAACTTTTTAACAAATTTCACTATTGACATTTTATTAACCGATTGTATTTTCCAAACGTCATTTACAAACTTTTATGAAAACTTATATGCCACTTCCTCCTTTTCTGGAGAAGGTCTTAATTGTACGTCAGCAAAGGAAATTACCCTTTCTCACTGGTCAATGCTACGTATACATAATTGGTTGAACTGGTTTTGACAAAATTGAGATTTTGCTGATAAATAATAAGTTATTTTCGTCGTTCTATTCTTAGTTATCAGCATAGAAAATCCCATTAGTGTCAGTGCTTAATTAAAAGATTCTTATTTGCTAGATAATAAATCGATGCCAAATCGATATAGTTTCTCAAGGAAAAATAAAATAACGTTAATTATGTGATAAGTTTTCACAATTAAGTACGTGATTTTAGACAATACTCAATTTGTAATTGAAGTACTAAGTTATATGAGTCTCGTATCCTGAAAGTAAAATTTGCGAAAGCAAGTTTTGCTTAATAGATTTGCCCTTCCCGGGACATAGGACAGGACGGAACAGCTTGTCACCTCGTCTTGTCTTGAAGTTTCGTCCCGCATATAGTAAAAAGACGAGACAAGACGGAGAATCTTGTCGTGTTAGGTCTTGTGGGAAGCCCTAAATACATGCCTTGCTGAAAGTCTTACGTTTTGTGAGCACGGTGCCTTAATTTCTCAAGTAGGTGAGAGTCAGATTCGTGTAAGATTCACTGGTCTGACCTACATAATTCATAATACTAGGTTTAAATGCATGTAAATTGCGGGATTTATATAATTTTTCTGCTTAACTTGGGGGAAAAATGTTTCAAAAGACGGGCTAATTTAATCTACCTTGTCTGTCACTGAGAAACGCCATACGTGACCTAATTTTATCGCTTTCAACACCAAGAGGTTTAATTTATATTTGAAAAGGAGCATTCTTATGATTACAACACCTCTGGGGTATTAAGTAAAGAATAACATTTTAAAATATTTTAATGTACAGGATTTTAATGGCGTCAGGCAAATCGGAAAGAAAATTGTGCAACTTACATTTTTTCTTTAATTCTATTTAATACGTTATTTGTTTGGCTCTTGTCTACGTGCAACAATTTATGATTCAACATACACATCTTAGCTAGAGGGGTCGCCCCGGGAAGTGGTGGTGGGGAATTTTGGCCTCAAAATGGTCAAAAAATGATTCTAAAAATCTCAAATTTTGACATAATATGTTAAATACATCTGACGTTATATTTCCGCGAACAAAAGAGGCTTTAATTCATTATCCACTTCGTATTTAGCCTTTTTAGTCGCGTCCGCTAATAATACTTTTCCGGAAGACTTTGCAACTTCATTGTTAATTTTTTCCTACCGGAACCGAAATTTCTTAAAATATCGACTGTTTCACAAATCAGGGAGTATTACTTCTTACATAGAGTCCAAAATATTTCGATGGGGCGAAGATAAGGGACATTTGGAGGGTTGTCATTTTTCAAAATCAAACCGCCATTTGATCACCATGCATTTTTATGCCTGCCAAATCAGAAGTTTCGTGAGAAATTTTTAACAACCTTTTAATTACTCTTCGGTTTTCACTTCAGAGATATATTTCCCATAAAAAATTGCATTCCCGGAGTTTCTGCCACAACTTTAAGGACGTAGTACTCGTCGTCAGTGACCATTTTTTTTGGTAAAATTTGGTTGCCAAACGTGGGACACCTTGCGTTTGCCATTTTTTCTCGACCTTCTTTATGTTTTGATGCAAATTTCTTTGCATGCGTTTTGACCCACAACTTGTGGGCCTTAACATGAGGAAAGTAGTTCGTATTTATCTTTGACCTTTTGGCCGCATCGGGCATGGACGTGGAGCAACATTTTCCGAAAATAAATTCAATCGTTTTTAACTTTCAAGGGGTCAATATGAAGGTTTTTTTTCATGGTGCGTTCTTGAGGTAGACCTTTTCGGATTCTCCCTACTTTTTTATGTAAGTCTTAATTTTTTCACGGCCACCACATTCTCCATTCAAATTTAGTTAAGCCTTCTTCGAGTCTTCGTCGCTTAGATTTTGGTACTTACAAAAAATTCGTTTCCCGACTTCTTTGCTTTAAAATGGTGTAAGAAATTGTTCTTTCAAGGAATACTTCTGAAATTTTTGGGACACGAAGCTAGATATATTTACAATATTATGCGAAAAAATCAGATCTCTAAAATTATTTTGTTCTACCCCGCTACTAATTACAAACTGACCACAACATCCCGGGGCGACCCCTCTAACTGAATATCAGTTTTAATCCCTAAATATATGAATTGGTTAATTCTGTTATTTTGCGCTTATGTTTTTATCAATTAAATTATGTATGCATTAGCATATTCTTAATCCCCATCAGTATATAAAATATGAAATACTAGCCTATAAGCCCGTCTTTAAGACGGGCCACATTTCAGATTTTACATACACGAACATTTCGTGTAAAAAGTATTTTTATTACGTTGCTAAGGAATTTTTTTACGTTGCTATGGAAATTTTTTTATGTTGCTAAGGAAATTTTTTTACGTTGCTAATTTTTTTTTTATGTTGCTAAGGATTTTTTTACGTTGATAAGGAAATTTTTTTGCGTTGCTAAGCAAATTTTTTTTACCTTGCTAAGCAATTTTTTTACGTTGCTAAGCAATTTTTTTATGTTGCTAAGGAAATTTTTTTGCGTTGCATAATTATATTCATAATCATATTCATAATCACATCCATAATCATATTCATAACCATATTCATAATCATATTCATAATCATATCCATAATCATATCCATAATCATATTCATAATCATATCCATAATCATAATCATAATCATATTCATAATCATATCCATAATCATATTCATAATCATATTCATAATCATATCCATAAACATAGCCATAATCATATCCATAATCATATTCATAATCATATCCATAATCATGTTCATAATCATATCCATAATCATATTCATAATCATATTCATAACCATAATCCGAAATCTTATCTCTTCCCTGATTGGTTCACCCAGAATGCAGGGATGTCACGGAAAATTTAACGGGACGGACTTTTCGAAATTATAATATAGATATTTAATAAATTGAAATCAGAAGTTTAACACGTTTCACAATCTACGAAACTTATTAGTCAATATTCATAGTAAATTCATTACATGGCATTGTTAATCAAGTCATAACAAGTAGTGCCCGAGCACTAGGTACTACCCTGCTACATAAACTGAAGCCGTACTTCTTCCGCCAACTGCGGAACTTTGCAACTTCGCGTGTCAAGTTTAGGGTACTGTATGAGTAACTCACAAGGGAATCAGGTTATACTCAGCATCAAAGTCTGTGGAGAAATTGAAAGCGACGAAGGAAAAGCTTGATCACAACTATTGACATGCTCGTTTCGGAAAAAAGCAATAAGTACGGACTTTGTATATTGGCTTTAAGTGAAGATATCGGGTCGCGATGACAACCATTTGCTCGGCTATTCAACGGAAGCTATGTACATACCTCAATTTTCGGCACCACGTACGTATGTAGTGTTTGATACTATGACCATTTATTTACTCCTATAGTTAAAAAAATGTGCATTTGTACGAGTGTGCGTATCAAATGCTGCGATAAGAGATATTTTTGCTGCTATTTTTTTAAACTTGTTAAAAATCGGAATTATGGAACCTAACCTAACCTAACCTTATCTAAAATATTTATGCATTTAATTGTAGTAAGAATAAATAAACCGTAGTAACGTTAGAAGTAGCTCACCCTGGAATAATTAGTTGGATATAATTTTGCATCAAAGGTGCAAAATAAGCGGATAAAATAGATATATAATTTTTGTATAATTTTGCACCAATGGTACAGAATAAACGGGAAATAAAAGAAATTCGATATAATATTGCACCAATGGTGCAGCCGAAATGGTTAAAATTGGGATTAAATTTTGACACGATTTCGAGGTTAAGCTATGGCAGCCAAAGCTAACTAGAACTTTCAGTTAATCCTAGTCATTGGTGCAGAATACATCGATTCCTCCAATTATTTCGCACCATTTTGCGTTAACGATTTTTTTATACCAGTTGTGCTACAAATTAGGGTTAAAATGGTAAACGTTAGAAGTAGCTCACCCTGTCATACGTAATGAATGAGAGAACTTTGCACCGAAGGTGAGAGTAAGCCGACAAAATAGATCAGAACTCTTATACATACATATATTCTTGCACCCATGGTGCAACATAAACGGCAGACCTTTGCACCGTTACTGTAGCATTATTGACCATCCGGGGTACATAATTTTGAAAACTTTGTCAAAATTGTATGATAATTTCTCCTGGATATTCTGCACCATTGATGCGTTTTGAATCCCTTACACCATTGATGCAGAATAATCAGAGTCACCCTAAAATGATTTGGATATAACTTTGCACTAAAGGTGCAGAATAAGCGAACAAAGTGGGCAAAATTATGTAATTTTGACAGAATTATGCACCAATGGTGAAAAATAAGCGGAAAAAATAGTTAGCCAATTTTGACGTAGATTATTGCATACCAATTGTGCTACTAATTTGGGTTAAAATGGTTTTGGGACTTATTAATTAGCATCAATTGATGCACAAAACTCGTGAACAGACAGACAGACAGACAGACAGACAGACGGACAGACGGACAAGAGGAATTCAATAGCTCTCATGCTACGCAGGGTGAGCTAATAAACCATAGTAACGTTAGAAGTAGCTCACCCTGTAATAATGATTTGGTTATAACTTGCCCCAAAGGTGCAGAAAAATGCAACAAAATAGATACATAATTTTTTGCAATTATGCACCAATGGTGCAGAAAAATCCAACAAAGTGTATCAATAATTTTTATGCAATGTTGCACCAATGGTGCAGAAAAATTAAACAAAATAGATCAATAATTATTATGCATCGATAAGAGTCCAAAAATTGTGCATCACTGGTGCAGAATTACCTACCAACGAGCAACGATAATTTTGAAAAATTTATGTCAAAATTGTATGATCATTTCTCCCGGATATTCTGCATTATTGGTGCGTTTTGCGTCCTTGCCTCCAATTATTTCGCATCATTTTGTGTTCCCGATTGTTAGATATCAATGGTCCTATTAACTTGAAAAATTTGATTCGGTTTGTTTAGTACCAATGGTGCGCCTAACGTATCCAATAATGGTCAACGGGCTGTTTAATTAGCATTAATTGATGCAAAAAGGTCGTTAACAGACAGACGGACGGACGGACGGACAAGAGGAATTCAATAGCTCCCGTGCTACGCAGGGTGAGCTAATAAGCGACATGGACTTTCTGGATATGTATATATATTTCGTGCCCATCAACGTGGCAATTTTTACTATCTTGTTCATTCTCGCGTGTTTGATGGAAATACTTCTAACTGATTTTTGGCATGAGGATCAGGAGCTGAGGTAGTAACTCTTGGGGATCTTCCCGTGATTTGTTGTAAATAATTAATTCTTATTAATTTACAGATTCTTCATCATTCCTTCCGACTTTTATAATAATTACACAGAAATTTGAACGTTCGGGAATTAATGACACAAGGTAACTAATATGTATCAAATTATATATTAGGGTTTTATGTTTTGTCAGGAGGACCTCAATATTTCGAACACAACTTTGATCAACTTAAATAATAATGAAGTTTTATTATGTAGCGCTTCATGTGGATATTCTGTATACGTCCGTGAAGTTTCCTGCACTACTGTTTGCAGCCTGTAAACTTTTTCACCAGAAAATTCCTTAGCAACGCTAAAAAATTAATTAGCAACATTGTAGTAGCATTTGGATTAGAAATATATACATAAATAAAATAAATGATTCGTATCGAAAACTGATAGGTAGTCGAAAAATGTGTGATTCTCAAACTTTGAATGATAACCTGACTAAGACGACTACAGTCAAATCTGACATGAGTTGAATACCTAGCTTAAATAGTAAACAAGAGAAAGCAAGGGACTAACTTTTCCCAAATCATACGGCCTGGCAGAGGAAGTCTCCCTGAATGCTGCGATCCTTATTGGTCAGAAGAAACGTTCCCTGCACACACGTGAACACGCAGACCAGCGACAAATCTGCAATCAAAGTATTCAACCGCCTGTAAATAATTCCAAAAAATTTTCAAGTTGAAATGACTGTCTCACCTTCTGGGGACGGTGGGGGAGCATTTTTGAAAGTAGAGAGTTGAATTTTTGAACACAACTATCTGAGGATAACATGCTCCTCTGTTCAAAATTTTGACCCGCTACAACAAACCGTTCTGGGGCTATTCTGGGGTTAAAATTCGTATCCAGCGAAGAGAGTTCCTCATCTGTATATTTAGTCCACCTCTAAAAAAATACATGTGTACGTACGCCATCCTTCTCATCACATATGTTCACCCTTAAAAATCATGTCACCTTTATGAAAGGTAAATGCACTCAGAACTGTAAAGCTACGAGTTAACTTAATACATAAATAAAGAGTAAAGTATATTTTGTTTAGTCCAGTTGATTTAGAATTTTAGGGGGTTTCACTTTTCCAAACAGTAAGAGTAACATTATTTTTAAAAGTGTAGACGAAATCTAATAGCATTGTAATGTTTTAGTTGAAAGAGCACTTTCGCCCAGAGTAGAAAGCTTTGTCACGATTTTTAGATTTAATGGGACGTCGAGCCGTGTGCAAAACTTGACACTCGACCGGTGCAAAGTTGAAACATGAAATGCATATGTGAAATGCGAAGAGTAAGCGAAAGTTGATCTCTATATAATTGGAAGGTGCTCAAATTCACTTGGGCGTCCGTTCATAAATTACATAACGCGGAGTTTATGACCCATTTCCCGTTGATCACGTTATGTATGATGTGACAGGTATTTGTAACATGGGAATTTTCATATGGTAAATATAAGGAAATAATTGTCATTGTAGTATAATTGATTTTTTATTTCTATAATTATCTACATGGGCTATGAGCCTTGTAAGTATTTTCAAGAATAAATTATTGCTATATATTACATGGTAGAGATACTCAGCCTCATCTCCCCTCGCCCCCCTTCTAGCATTACGCACTTTATGAACGTTCCTTTTCGACTAAAAAGGAAAACTGATTTCCAAAAAAGTAACTGGGAGGACAGGAATAACCTTGATTTGTTGTTAATACGGAACTTTCCACTTAGCACTATTAATTGCACGTGGATTTGTTATTCTGGAAAGTTTATACTTGCGTATGTAAATAGCTTTGAACACTAAACTGTTTGAAGGTAAGGTTAGGTTAGAAAATAATGTAAGCTATGCAGTATCAACTTTCACATAATTTAATTAGAGATTTACGTATGCATATTTAATGGAGAATCTAAATAATTTGTAAATTAATTAGGTTTTTTCATATAATTAACAATTTTTAATTTTCCTGGCAATGTAAATAATTCAGCAAAATGTTTTTTTGAAGCGGCAAGATTACGTAAATAAATATACAAAGATAAATTGTATTATTCAATACAAAGCCTGAGAGGCTGCATGAAAGTGAAAGAGACGGAAACAATTCTCCACGAACAAGCACTGTTTATGTATTATACATACTTATGTGCACTATTATGTGCGTTTTGAACAGGGGGGAAAGAGATGGAAACCCAACATCAATGCATAATCAATATGATACTTATGTGCATTTTGAAAAGACGAAGAGAAACACGTCACATGTTAGACTCACTTTTTCGGTGAAGCAATGGACTCTCTCCCTCAACACACAAACTCGTGCACAACATTTACCAGACGCAGCTAGCAGTACGGCATGTATAAATCAACGCCCTCCCAAATCCCCTAAAAATTCGAGGGTTTTGTAAAATAAGTTTACAAAGCACAAAAAATTAAACCCAAAATTGTTCGGTGCAGTAAATCTGTAAGTCTTTTTATTAACCATTTTTAAATCGGTTTTTAAGTACTTTCCCTTTAATTCTCTGACTGCATGGTTTAGTTGGTGTCTCCTCTGAGGAAAAATCTTTTAAAATTCTTATCTATTTTTGAAAATTTAACTCTCATAATTTATTTCTGAAATTACAAATTAAATATAGACAAGTCTATGTAGTTGTGAAAGAATCTGTTAATTAGTGGCAGAGAGAAAGTGTCATCGATTCTTGTAAAGATTCGTGTCAAGCTGTGTGGAAGTCCCACAATTAAAATATTTATTATACCGTAATTTATTTTTCGTATACAATCGGTCTGCATTTCGCACCAGATTTTCACATGAAAGGGTACGTACATAATTTAGAAAAGTTTTACTTTTTTTAAGAATATTTCATAACAAAAAAGACGTCATCAGTTTCCAAAAATTGTGCATTTTTTAATGAACGACTTTATCCACACGCAGGGTGTCCACATTTCGGGGATCGCTTTTCCACTTGATGCATCTTCTCTGCACCGATTGCATCATAATTTATAAAAATGCTTATCTGCACTCTTAGAATTGAGGTTATGATTATAATAAAAAAATAAACGTACCGCAATGGTTATAAATTTGTCATCGAGTGGTTGCAATTGTCACCGACTAATTCTAAAGTTTCACCGACTTGGTATTAATTTGTCACCAGAGCTAATAAATTTAAGACCAGTTGGTGATAAATTCATAACCACGGTGGTATTAACGTATACTTTTTGATTATAATCATAACCCCATTTCTCAGAGTGTGTACAGGTATGAAGTCAACGTTGCTACTTAATTATTTTAAGAAAATTATAAATAAACATCAAATTCTGTATAGAAAAACAAAACTATTTATAACTTCAGAAATTTGTACTTTAGTACCAAAATATCAATCATACTCACGTCAACCTTCGCATATCTTGCATCAGCTTTTCTGGAAAGTTTAAAATTTTTTCTTCAAATTTACCCAGCATATTTTTTGTTATTTTTGTTATTTTAAGTTATTACTAATAACGAATTATGAATTTAATAAAATGTGACTTACACATATTGCCTGGCATGCGACACGAATATGTCGATACTACGGATTACCACTTGCCCGGGTATCACAAGCAAGTATACATACTAGAAAAGCGAGCGTCCTCTGTATTTCTATCCAGAAAATTAGGACCAATACCAACCTCAGAGACACACTGAAGATTGTTAGAATAATTCCATTTTCCGAGATTCCAACGGCACTCCATATATCGGATAAGACAAAGTTGACCACATCCAAGTCTTGAATTAACGCTGACGGTCCTGTAGCGTACAGTGTGACCGTCCAGCCGATAAATACGGTGAGGTATATAATTTCTACAAATACCAGAACTTTTGTATTGGATAAATCTGGAATTGAACTTTTATGTGAAATGTGTCATGTCCAGTGTGTCATGTCCACTCTGCCGGTTTCTGTATACATCCCGGAGATACCGAACATAATACAGAGTTTTTTAAATGACTGACCTGAATGACTTACCTGAGTTATGAAAAATCCAATTGCCTCGAAATTTGATTTTCAAAATTTTTTGTTAGTTTTTAAAATAAAATAAAATTATAAAGTCTTTCAAATTTTTAATTTTTCAAAAAATAATGCATGTGGATTTTTTTAGAAGTCAAGCAAGTCATTCTGAAGAGACATGTTTTCGATTTTTTGGATTCGCGCTAAAATTCGAAAATTTACGGAATTTTTAAAAACCGAGGTTTTGGCAGAAAAATGTTTTAAAATTCGCGCCTTGCGCTCAAATTAGAGCATTATGAAAAATGAAAAAATACGGGTAGGTTTATTTTTTGTGTTGAACAAAATGAAATTGGTCCCGTTAAGATCTGAGTTGTACACGTAAAAGACTTGCATTGTGAGTAGTAAATTTTTATATGCATGTAAGCGGTAATTTCCCTTATTATTACTTACTATGCCGGTTGAGCAATATGTTTATGTAAATCCAGGTTCCAAGAGTCTACTTAGCCAATTTGTAATGACAACAAGTCTTTGTTCCTACCTGACGGCAACCATTTTTCAGCCAATCTCCGCAATTTTGTGATGGCTGAACGCAGTGGCGGCGCAAGTTGAGGGGACACGTGGGAACACTAACATTGTGAGATAGGAGGAGGAGGGGCTTATTAATTTAGGGAAGATAGGATTTTTCTGAATCACTGAGGCAACAAAGTCCCCTTGTCCCCCCACTTCCGCCGCCACTAGCTAAACGTACTTGTGAGGTCCGATTAGGGCATTAAGAACAGATTATATACGTATGTACTAATGATAAGCTATGCACTCATTCCGGGAGTACTGACTGGTAAATGTAGCGATAGTTTAGGGAACATCCATGTATTGTGTTATCATTTTAATGTGTAGGTGGTTCAGGTCTATCTTTGCCATGTTAAAATTCCCTATCTCTTATTGTATACTTTGGGTGGGTAGGTGCAAAAATCGAGAATTCTTGATGACGTAATATATGGATGGCCCCTTAATAGAAGAAATATCGGTGGGCACTCAAATAAGTAACCTTGTATTTTTACCTACATTCCCACGAGCATCCAAGAATATCTAAATAGGCATTCATTACAATTAACGATTTAGAACCTAATTTTTCACTACGCTGGAAATTTACAAGGAGAAATTTTGAAGTATGCAAATCCATCATTTGCATGCACATTTTACATATTTCTTGCAGAGAAGCCAAATTCCTTGCATTCACAAAGACACCTCTCATTGTCATCAATATGCGCATGCATCGCCCTGTGTCCCTCTTGTTACCATGGTTACCAACCTGCTGATCCGTCAGCACCTTCTCCACACGAATGTAAACATTGCAAAATATTGCACATTTAATCATAAATTAGAACAATAAAGCAAACTATACACTTTAATTAAATTTTACTTTTGTACGCCTTTCGTAATTTGAATTAAAGTAATTAATTTCATGAGTTAAATACTTTAGACACTAATGTTTCTACCGTTAATATTTAAAATTAAAATTTCAAATTTCAAATCGTGAATTTAAATTTTAAATTCGAGATGGAAACCACACTTGGAGAGCAGACTATTGACATGAAGCAAGAAAAGGATGAGTGAGTTGTCAAAAAATTTCAAAACTATGAAAAAAATAGAATTAATTTCTGCAATGTTTCCAGGGAGGAGAACAACATAAAAAATTTTCTCGTCGAATTGGACAGATTAAGGGGCTTGCTTGCCGATGTAGAATCCAAACTGGGGTTAATTTCTACCAAATGTGTGAAGTATTTTGATGGTAATTTTTTTGGCGAAATTATATAGCAAATTTGGCAGTGCATTAATGCCTGTGCCGTTTAATTGTAATTTAAGGACAAAGACAAAGGAACACATATGTACACAGTGTACATATTTGCTGGCAAATTTGTAGCAAAATTTTTCATAATTTTAAAACCCTGAAATTAAATAAAGCATTTTTTGCAGATTACGATTTATGCTGCATGCTGAGTAACGGACTAAAATCCATAAATACCGGATTGGACGAGGTCGAGGGGAAATTTCGGGCAAAATATGACCTCCTTCAGTCACGAAAGGATGACGACAATGCTTTATTTCAACTGTTGGTTAGTCATGAAGTTACCATGAAATCAGAGGGGGACGAGGAAACGGGTGACGTTAAAAATGAGGCGTCCGGGTAAGCCACATTTATCCATATTGTCACTGCTTTAGCGCAAAGTGTCTCCCATTTCTCTGATAAGATTGCAATTCTGCAAATGTCAAAGATTTAGATACAATTTGATAATTACGAATTTACATAAATATATCGCACAGATCGACCTTCATCCCGGCGAGGAAACCAGCATCGTCCCTCGACAAGACCTCCGTATCCCGTGATTTTGATTCCGATGATGAAATTCCTAACCCCCACGGTCCTCACTACTATTGCGAGTCCCCCTGTGAAGACGACGATGATAAGGACGACTTCACCCCTGGTAACTACTTAATACTTAAGCGTGACGGAATCGATAACTTCTCGTCAAAGTTGGCAGCACATTTCTAACCCTTGTCCAACAAAGCGACAAAGGTCGGGCAACTATCTATCTACATCGTGGCCATAAAGTTTCTGATGAGGCGAAGCATGGTATCAAACAATTGTTATTTTCACAAGAAACAAATTTTATTAACCAAATCTTTTATAGCATTTTATGCATCAGTATTGTAGGTATCCTCCAGACAAACTTTGTCCTGAAAATTTCTCACATATTTTCCAAAACAATTTTGGAAATTTTTTAAAAAGTGGTTCAAAAAACGTTCGAGTAGGGAGGTTCAATCGCGTGGAACTTGTTATACACACACGTTGCTTTTGAGCTTAGGTCATAAATGCTCTAATCGGTTCAGTTCCGGGCAGTGTCCGAGCCACACCCACTTCCTTAAGATGATAAACGACGGTTACTCGAAAAATCAATTGGTAGCATTTGAATTGCAGGCTGGTGACCCATCCTGTTGAGATGGAATTTCTTTCGAATTTGGAAAAAGTAGATTAGTCCCTACAGTATCGAAGTACACTTGTAAGATTTGGTCACGGTGAAACGGTCCTTCCACATTTTGGCAACCAAAGTGACATCCAGTTCCATCGCGCCTCGAGAGCAGAGCCAAACACAAACCATTAATGGTAGTCATTTTTTTCTAATCTCCGTCTCGTGAACCCCGTTTCTATTCACAATTTGGTATCTCGTATCAGAGGTCGACGCCCACAAATTTTCGCCGGCGGCGGCGCCACTTTTTGGTGATTTTTCGGTGGCGTCGGCGGCGCGGCGCGGCGTCGCAATGTTAAAGGAGTAGGAAATCAGATTTTTCGGCTAATTAAAATGCTATCGGCGTATGGCGGCGCGGCAGCGTGAGATCGGCGGTGTGGACCTCTGCCTCGTATAGTGAGGATCTGCTACCGGATGACCACTCATTTCGGTCGTGTACGTACATAAAATTTCCTGACCTTTTAAACCAGCAGTCAAATTTCATCGAGAAAGGGACCAAAATCCGCTAGACCTTGAATATTTTTGTCCGAAAACGACTTTGCCTTATAATTCTGGAAGCTATGTGACCCCAATCACTTGTTTTAATATGACCCCGAAGAATGGAACGAGAGATTTCTTACCAAAATCGTTAAATCGATTTTTGAGATTTAGGACCCCTGTACACTTTATTGTCGAACTACCAGATTTTCGGCAGATTATTTCTAAACTCGTAATCGTAATAACAACTGAGTGTATGTCGGGTGGTTTGAGATGATTTCCGTACCCGGATGAGCTCTGGTACCTCCACAACTTGAAGGTATTTCAGGGAACCCGAAATTTTAGAGCGATTTGGGATATGCCTTCTCCTTCATCCAATAGTTGGTGGATTTTTATAATTTTTTCCACAAATGAGGATAAATGTCTGGTGGACATTGTCAGAAAAAATTAGTACCAAAAACAAAACAGGAAGAAAGTTTTAGCAACTTTTGTGCGCGGGAATGGGATTTTTCAGGGTCATCAGAAACTTTATGGCCACGATGTATGTTTCCATTTTCCACAGCCGAAAAAGCTAGTCTGTCGTCTATGGGAATTTGTTTCAGAAGTTTTCAGGCCGTTCCCAATAAAAATAGATACTTCAAATTACGAGTTTTTTACGGAGGAGACCTCAAATTTAAAAACCCTTCAGAAATACTTTAACCTTAGCTCGCTCGCCATTAACTCACTGGCCACAAATTTGTAATCCACTTTTTTCAAATAAATTCCACAAACCGAGACATGATTAAAAATGTGTGAATTTTAACAATTTGGTTGCTGACAAGTAAATAGAGTCTTAACCCCATCAACCTTCTTACCGATTTTTTAAATCTAACAGGACCCCACACCCCTCAACTGCGCTCCATCCGAATCCGAAATCTGATCAAAACCCGACGTAGTGTGAACCCCATTCGTAAAACTAATCACTCTTCACCCCAAAAAATACAAATCCCCCGCCACAAAAAGACCTCAAAACCCGCCACCCTCACCGATCAACCTCCCAGTTTAAACTCTCCCACCATACCCCCACCCTTAAAAAAACGCGGTCGCGCACCCACCCTGGACAAGTCCCCCGTTTCGTGCCCCATCTGCCACAAAATCCTGGCCTACAACGGCCTCGCCCTGCACACACAGCGCTGCCACACCGTGCGCTCCATGGACTTCAAGTGCACCCTCTGCCCACGCGAATTCCCGAAAGGTCAGCTCAAGAACCACGCCAAAATCCATTCCGAGTGCAAATCCTTCGTTTGCGAACTTTGCGGATGGTCGTTCCACCTCAATTCAAACTTGCAACAGCACATGCGCAAACATCAGGACGAGCGCCCCTTCAAGTGTACGCAGTGCAAGGACACGTTCAAATTCAGCCAATCGCTGAGCCTCCACGTGCAAGTGCTCCACTCGGAAAAATCGAACCAGTGCACGCTCTGTGGAAAATTGTTTGGCACGTTGACACGCTTGAAGTCGCATGAGCGCTGTGTCCACCAGGAAGTGAGGAGTTACACGTGTCACCTGTGCGGAAAAGCATTTAAGAGAGGAGACCATTTAAAATATCATGTCAAAACGCATGCTAATCCGGCCAGTAAAAATAGAGGGTTGAATAGGCCAAGAGTTTAATTCAAGTGATAGGTGCAACAAAAATTGTAAATTGGACATGTGTGGCATAGTTTTGTTATGAGTTATGATTATTTGGATAGTTTCTATAAGTGGTCGTCCATTAATTATGTAATGCAATACTTGCGTCTTTTTAGACTCCGCTCCATAAATGTTGCTTAACATACGAAACGATTGTAGCCTTAAACCCTCCCGCGGCATATAATTTATGCACGGCCCACTAGCTGGATAGCTACTTTTGTCTAGTTTTTAGTCCGTGTTAAGAAATTTTCATTTATTTAATGCTGGAAGGATGTTACATTCGATTTTTTAAAGTAAAACCGTGGAATAAATGTTAAAAGTCTTGCCTATGTAAATATGAAATTGTGTCTGCGTAAGGAACCTGTTGGACTTTATGAACAGACTCTAAGAAACCCGGTAACTAACAATGCGATGGTGTGAAGTGTAACCCTACGATTGGGTTGAAATTTCGAAATTATCCGGTCCATGCCCATGCAACCAACGTTTCTTCAGGCAGTTTGTGGGATAGTGGGCGATTTTTAAAGGGCGGAGGAAGCAAACTCAACTTCAATTTTATCCCAGTGCTAAAAATTGCTCATTTTTCAACTTTACCCTAAAATATTTTGCCAAATTCTGACTATCCCACAAACTCGTTTTTCATCCTTGTAAAAATTTTTGTTTATACATTGACATCAAGTTTTCCGGACACTTCCGAATTTTGGACAACTTTGGTTTCACTTGGAATTTCCCGCTTCTAGGTCCTGCGTCCCAATGTTGTGGTGCTTATGATTAGCACCTACCTTCATTACACGTATCGTAAAAATTTCTTAGAAAAACATTAACGGGATCAAAAATTATGGCTGACTTTGTATCAAGCGGGGGCAGAAAAATGAAGGTTACCGGATTAAATTTACACCGTTTACTTATGTTTGATGCGGTTTATTTGATATTTTGATATTACTTAGTGGGGGCAGGCTAAGTGTTAATAGAATGAAACGCCATAGCTTCAACAGTTTTTGTGCTACAAGATTCTAGTTAGTCTTATTGGAAAGCCAATTAATTTCTGCGCAGAAAATAATTTTTAGTTTTCGAAATTTCCACCCCCAGCATTAATGCAGTGCTAAAAAAGCCGCCTGCAGTCCTCCTCTGAAGCACGCACTGATTCCTGAACAAAGTGTTCCATCCCGTGGTCAAAAATTTTTTTCAGGCCTCTACACTTCAAAAACATTTTCAAGAAATTTTATCCCCCCACGTTCCCCTCATTTTCTACAAAAAGTAGAGGAATTGCCCCAATTTGCTCCCACCTGCCAAAACCATGACAAAACCTGGATAATGTGACTTTTTGACCTTTTGTCTATATTGGGGGATGTCTCTGACCGATTGTGCGTAGATTAGGTGAATACGTTTGTTAAAAGATTCTTCCGATGCGAAAATATCCTCATCTGTACTGATGTTGAGCAGGATTCTAGTCCGGGCAAAAAGTCCTGTTTTGATGGGAATCGAGCGTGCACGCCCTCCTCCCTACTTCTGCACGGATTCATATGAAATTATCAACTTTGTCCTAGAGATGCGAAATTTGGCATGCACATGCCCCAACATATGCTGCATCATAATACAACATCAATTCCCGTTCCGTTCGCTATAAATTTTTCAGGAAACATCAAAAACCAACTGTCACCCCTATCATTTCTTTTTTTTTGATTTTTCCTGAAAAATTTATAGCGAACGGAACGGGAATTGATGTTGTATTATGATGCAGCATATGTTGGGGCATGTGCATGCCAAATTTCGCATCTCTAGGACAAAGTTGATAATTTCATATGAATCCGTGCAGAAGTAGGGAGGAGGGCGTGCACGCTCGATTCCCATCAAAACAGGACTTTTTGCCCGGACTAGAATCCTGCTCAACATCAGTAAACAGAATCCTCTTCACTTTTTTGCCGCGTACCGCTTGAGGAGAGCCCTTCATTTCTGTAGTAGGGGTTTCTCTATGGGCATGATCAGGAGGTGGCAAGTACAACATTTCAGAGCCTTAAGCCTAAGGTCCAGTTTGAGTACTCATTGGATAATCTGCGTCAACAATGTCGGCTGTGAGGCTATTTCGCGTTGGAATGTCGTGAATTTCTTCGGATTCTATTTTTCAGCCCTTTCACGATGGGGGTGGTCCTTGGAGGCTTTCAAAAAAATTTTCTTCGACTGTTCTTAGTCGACCCGGTCCCCATGAGCGTTTTTATAGTTCCTTGGCTAAATTAAAATGCACGTTCAATTCCTGTCACATTTTCAAAATGCGCCATTTCTCTTTCCATTTTTGTAGTGAAAAATTATTGACACCTTCTTCCATTGAATATTTTCCATGCTAATCTGCTTTTCAAGTGGTCAAAAACTGATAGGTGTTATTTATGTAAAATCGCACGAGCAATCCAATGCACTTATCAGATTTTTATTATCTCCAACGGTTTTAAAGTTTTTAGCTATTAACACTTAGCCTGCCCCCACTAAGTATCTAGTGAACTACATCCAAACAATTCAAAAAGTACATGTTAAAAAATCAACACGAAAAAAAACTCAAACCACACCATGTCAAGTTTATCTCTGACCGACCTATTAATTCCTCATATTTATGTGTTCATTCAATTCTACAAGTTGACAGCCTTCTTGACCTTATGAATTATTAGCTCACCCTGCGTAGCACGAGCACGAGCGCACCCTGTAATATACCTGGCACCTTTGCACCTTGGCTGCAAAATTATAGTAGTTCAACAAAATAGATCAATAATTTTTAAGCAGTTATGCACCAGTGGTGCAGAAAAACGAGGCATAAAATAGATCAATAATTATTATGCAATTATGCATCAATGGTGCAGAAAAACGAGGAAGATGACAAAGTATTTTGCACCACTGTTGGAGATTAACCGTGGTGGGTCAAATAAAATTTCAAAAAATTTGTGTCAAAATTATATAATAAATTCTCCCGGCTATTCTGTACCATTGGTGCTTTTTGCATCAATTAACCCAATTGTTTCGCATCATTTTGTGTTACCGATTGTTAGATACCAACGGTGCTATTAATTTATGAAAAAATGGACCTGATCCATTCTAGTGAGTATCAATTGATGCTCATCTAATTGTTTCGCATCAGTTTGGATAACCAACTGTTCAATACGAACGGTGCTACCTATTCCAAAATTGTAGTCCTTTCTCGATCCAGTTGCACAATTAATTCGCACCATTTGCGCCACGGATTGTTCGATACCAATGGTGCGCCTAATTTATTCCATAATGGTCAAGGGGATTATTAATTAGCATCAATTGATGCAAAAAACTCGTGAACACACAGACAGACGGACGGACGGACAAGAGGAATTCAATAGCTCTCGTGCTACGCAGGGTGAGCTAATAATAAAGTTAAAAATCCCGCTACTGACAAAATGCTCATCAGGAGACATGTCCAGACCTCCAATTCGAAAGGGGATATGAACGTGCTCAGTCCGCTTCCAATAGAGGGAGGATTGGTTACAGCTATGAAATTAATGGGTCGAATGTCAAGTTGATAAAGTGTGTATTCTTGGTAATAATCAAACTGGTATTCATCAATTAGGGCATAGCCAAAGCTATTGAAGTCAATTAACGTCATGTCGGATTCACGTCCTTCATTGGTCAACAAGGTCAATTTGAGTCGAGTTGAGTTTGAGTCAGTGATTTTTCTTATTGAGTTGAGTTGAGTTAACCCTCAACTCAACTCATTGGGAGTCCTACTCCAAAGTATACCGCGATTTATTATCGGCACACCATATCAATCTATATAAAAAACATTCGAATACTACGTAGTCGAATGGCTGGTCTCGATTGTGCATCTAGGTACTAATTTAATTGCACTACGGTAATTTTTTTATGTGACAACACCAAAATTCGCTATAAAGCGGACGCAAAGACATGCTAAAAGTTTAGCCCATGAGCTGTTCTTTGCTTATTATTTGAATTATCTCGTTTAATGGTCTTGTGTATGTAGTAACTTTTAAATCGTTCATGTGAGGTACACAAACATGGAAAGTTATTAACTTCGAGTTAATAAATCGGGATGGCGGCGAATCCTTAAGTTCAGAATTTTATTACCAAAATATGCAAATAATTTAGAATACCAACGTACTTAATGTGTCTATCATCCAACAGACACTTGTTACTCAGACATGCATGTTCTAAGAACCAATAAATTTCTTCCAGGGGGGTGGATGAGGGTGGGGGTGGGGGTGGATGAGGGTGGGGGTGGATGAGGGTGGGGGTGGGGGTGGATTTGATGGGGGTGGGGGTGGTTTTATAAATGCCGAATAAATGTAAGTTTAAAGAGAATAAAATAGGATCGGCTACTGTTTTTGTGGAGAATTTTTTCTTGGACAATGCTTTCCAATCAGAATATCGATGACAAATTCCAATTGATTCTCGGCGTTAGCATCATTAGAAAATGTTAAACCTTTGGCTACCAGGAAGTCAATTACATACAGACATTTTAGTCATTGGAAAGTGGAAGGAAGAATAATGCAGATATTGATTTCCCCCAGACTATCGGAGAAGCGTGCTCCCTATTTGGTTCTATAAGAAATGTATTAAAATCCGCTGCATGTTATTGGAGCAGCCATTTGCTTGCTTGGCGTCACGAAACACATTTATAGGAGTAACCCGTTCTATATATTCTACTTTATTTAGGTTTAAAATTTAAATTTCAATACACTTATGAAGATCAAAAGGATTTGTGTTGCATATTGTTGCCAGGCAACACTTGGGCAAACAAGGGCTTGGCTTCCAAGAGGTTTAAATATCTATTCTCAATTCGTATTTGCAGCAACAATCTCAACCTTTTACCAGGGGAAGTACAGCTATTATTTAGTAATTTTACTATTTATTTTTGACAAGAATCCACTATTATCGCACTTATTATTTCTCTCCCCAATCAGGATGGAAACAATGAGACAAATAATATTAACGCACATCGCACTATCTGGATTGGTCGTTCCTCCATCACATTGTCTTTGGAACGTGCCCAATATCTTTCTTAATTGTCACATAATATTTTTAACTAACCTGTTTAATGCCTCCTCGGTAGATATATATCGGAATATACCATAATTCCATGAATTAATCCGTTCAAATCCTTACTCGCCAATTGTCCATAATTCACTTTATGCGGACGAATCAAACATGATGCTTCATGGCAAGGACAGATCAAAACTTGGACCACATTCTGCCTCCAGGCTAACACCCGTGATATTTCTTAATATTAACACTATAGAAAAACTAAGCAATTTAGAAATTTCCTACACTTTTGAGGACATGCTAATTATTACCACGTCTGATTTAAATCCTTCCTACATTTTCCTGCACACTGATCAACTAACTCATCTATGGAATTATTATTTTTACCACAACATTAATGGAACGGCGAGTCTATTTTTATTCAGTTACCATTAACCGAATAAAATTTACATTCCCTGTATTTTATGCGGCTGGACGAAAATGGCGGAAATTAGCGGGATGGATTACCCTCTTATAAAAATTAAGTTTATCTGGTTTTCCTTAAATAGAAATCTGAACAAAGAAAACGTGGCTGTCTCTGATGTTCGGGCTTATAAAATGAGTCAATGCGATACCAAACAATTTAACCCCAAAATGTCAACTTCATTTGGTAAGTGTCCAATCTTGTCGCTTTCTGTGAAGCATAACTTCACCCTGGTGGACATGTCTCTGCACCGGTCTGCTTACTATGATTTTGAGACAGGCCGTATTCTCGGTGAGGCATTAATTGATTGGATATCGGGAGACTTCTACTCGAGTTATGAAGTACGATGGGATAATATACAATTTATGTTTGTTGCCCCGTTTCCTACCGGGCTAACTGGGATACGGGCATTATTGTCGCCTTTCAGTGAAACTGTTTGGACAATTATAATAATCTGTTGTTTAACTATAACCTTAATTATTAAAGTTAGTGACACTAAAAGATTTATAGCGGTGAAGTTCATCATTGATTTTTTTAATGTGGCTTCGATTTTACTTGGGCAAGTTAGTGGTTACATTTTTGTAATGTTCCACAATAAGAAATGGGTTGCAATACCCATACTCACGGTCTGGTTTTTAGGAGGACGCTACCTGACTATGGATAATTTATATGTGGGATCAATTTACTCCTTTTTAAGTGCAGTCAAGCTACCCATACTTCCCGATACACTCAAATCTCTTGTAGATTCAGACATTCCAATTATAACAATGTCCACTGCCAAGCAATCTGAACTGTCAATATTAAAAGCAGTGCATATTCCAGAATATATCGAAATATACAAAGAACAAAAAAGTTTTGTCAAGCTGTTACAAAAACTGAATTACAGACTTGTCTCCTTCGAAGGACTTAGCCATTTTGAAGTGATGGCCAAAGTTTTTGGTAATGTTAAACACTTTCAGAATGTGTCGCTTGGGTTTGATCGTAGCAAAGTATGGGGAATTATGGACGACAAAGTAATTCTAAACCATGTTACTTCCTACATAAAATTAAGTGGTAGGCGGAAAATTATACACGCGACAGATGGGACAACGCCTTTTAGATTGACATCTTTTGCCCTGGGGAGGAAAACCTTTCTTTTCCCTATTTTTCAGAAAGGGTTTGGACAATTGTCAAGCTCCGGTTTAATTACGAGGTGGCATAAAATGGGTGAATTGTATGTACCTTTAAAATTCGTCTATCGCCGTGATAAAAGAAACTACGAAAGATATTTCTTCAAGGCCATGTCCAATGGGAGAGAACCAATCACATTCCACGAGTCGGATCCTGTCTCCATGAAAGCTGTAAAAGAGAGTTTAGCTTTGTGTGGAACGTGTCTGATTTTTGGTATTGTAAGTATTATTCTCGAATGTAAAGGCTTAAAGGTCAAATACGACGGCTACTTGGCCTACATGGAGTTTAGTATTGTTTGTAGAATTAGTAAATATCTGTGGTAGCATAAACAAAGTCTAAATGTTTTTGTGAAAGTATAAAATTTTAAATGCAGACATAAATGTACTAAAAGTGCTTTTCAGTTCTTACAGTAGCATAATTAAAATATCGTGCTATTGTACCTTGGAATAAGCTCAAGAGATTGGGACAAGAGATTGGAACCTACGGATGAGTTACAACCAATTTGTTAAAGCGGTACGTGAACTCAACATTCTCAACCGTAATGATATGTTTCTTTACTTAAGCAAGACCCTTTGGCTCAGTGGAACGAGGGTAAGACTGTCACCACGCAGTCACACGTTCGATTCCTCTGGCCGGGAAGCTATTGCTAATCCTACTTGGCTCGGTGTTAGTACGGGGTAGGTGCTGTCTCGTGACAGGGTGAGCCCAGCCATACGGAATAGCAATGTTACTGTGCACAGCCCCAGGCAGAGTCCGTTCTCTCTGGGGATGAGACAACTTGCTACCAAATTATGGCAAGAAGTCGCCATCTGAGGCTGAATAGAAGTGAATTCTGAGTCCTGGCGATGTAAAACTATGACATTTTAACATTTTAACTATTAGTTATTTTAGTGCGCTTTCATATTGCTTATGTTTAGAAATCAAATACGTAAATCCCGAATAATGCCAAAAATTGTTACCCAGCCGGGAATCGAACCACGGCTCCCTTGAATTCATGTCAAGTGCTCTGACCTCTGAGCTACTAGGGCAATTAGTAACATTATAGGGACTTTTACTGATATTTGTCTGTGGCCTTTTTCTGTGAATTTCTACTTTCTTTTACGGTGGCAACGAACTGTTGTCTACCAAAGACAACAGTTCGGTCGCTTATGTTTGTCATAGAGTTTAAACCAGTTTTTGTAAAGTGATTTCGATTAACACATGAATAAAGGTTTAAATCAAATCACACAATTATGGTGTGAGCGAGATTCTTCTTGAATTTGTACCAATTTAATGACTTTAAGCATTCAAGGGTGGACTATCAAGGTGTCAAGTAATCCTTACAATTGGTCCGCCAAATTATTATGCAACATGTCCACGTTCAAATGATTTGCTAACAGGACGCCGGCCATTTCGGTCCTATTTTGATCAAGGTCACCACAACAATTATGCACCTTACATAGTTAGTTTAACACAGATTTGAGGAATTTTCACAATTTTCAGTTTACCTAAGTGAAATTAGGATTGAATTCGTATACGAGCGTTTGCATTTTTCTTGTGAAATTTTACTCGGGTGTCATGAGAATGTGAATTCTCGCTTAAAGAGCACACATAAGTTTACTTACACTCTTAGAAACTTGGTATTGAAAAAAACTTAACGGTATTGATACGTGACTCTACCGCCTTGGTATTAAACAGTTATACCATATTGGTATAGAACCGGTATTGAAATTATACCCCATGGTAATAATTTTAATACTAATTGGTATTAATTTTTTTACCACGTAGTATTAACTCAATACCGGATCAATACCACGCGGTAGAGTCACGTATCAATACCAACGGTTATTGATTTTTTTAAGAGTGTACTTATTCATGCACATTATTCCTCAGTGGTCTTCGCAACCTTGGCACAAATTTCTTTTGAATGGCAACGCATTTTATTTAGTGTCGTCCGATTTCTTTAGGGTTTGGTAGAATTTCTTAACACAATTTGTATTAGTTTCAATCTCTCGAACGACCTTTCCCCAAAGCTTTCCCCTAGTTTCGTAGTTGTTCGGGATGTAAATTTGGAAAATTTGGAAAATTTGGAAAATTTATCCTTTAACGTCATTGGATATCAGATTTATAAATCTGGTATGCAAACCAAGACGGTTCCTCTTCACCATATAACTCTGATGGCGGTGAGTCGGATCTTCTCACAGAGAACGGACTCTGTGAGGGCTCCCTTTCTGGCATTGCCAGACCGTCTGGCCGGGTTCACCCAAGCATGAGAGGAGCACCCACCCCGTACTAACACCGAGCCGAGTAGGATTAGCAAATAACTGTTGGATAAAATGATCTAATATTAGGTATTTAGGTTAGCTATTTCAAGTAGCCTTTCATAACGGATGTTTATGGCACCGACTTTATTGGACCTTTGTACAGTGTCAGCTCATTCTTAGCATTCCCATTCTTGGGAGAAGGATTTAGCACTTCCTTTCTATTTAGGTCAGACACTTTGGAAAGTGTCGTGAGGAACAGTTTCATACATTTATTAATACATATTCTATTACTCATGATGTCTATATAATCATGTTGCATGTTGACAATAAATTATCAGTCGATTGGCAACCGTCGTGTTGTATCGTTGTTCATTATTTACCACATGGTATCTTAATCGTGGTTTTCGATCGCACAAGAGGCAAGTTGAGATTTTCGAGTTATCTCAAGTTTTACGTTTTGAGACAGAGTGAGAGGTTGGGTATGCTCTAACAGAGGGCATTAGCCAGGTAAAAGCTTTTAGCTAATCCTTCTCACTTTTCGGGAAAGTTGAGACTCTTCTGAGACTCCTTCTCGTTGTCGTCAAAACTGGTTTGTCCAGACTCGCGTTTAAGGATAAAGTCGTCAAGTTTCGCGAAAACGTCGCGTTTATTCTTACTTCGAGTAGTGAAATAATAATCGTCAAATTACGCAGCTCCATACTTACACAGTTTACACAGTACACAGTAGTTTACACAGTGTGAAGTTGCAGCAGTGGTGTGTAACTAGATACGTAATCAAGATTCGAGTGGTAGCGTGGAAGAGAGTCATCATCATGAAGAAAGTTGAGACGTCTCATATTCCCAAGTTGAACGGGGATAACTACCAGCCTTGGAAGCTACAGGTCACCTTGGCGTTGCAGGCTGGGGGCGTTTGGGGGTACATAGATGGTACGAAGAAGAAGCCAACCCTCAAGACCGATGGGAGCAACCAAACAGACGTGGACAAGTGGGACGAGAACGACGTGGGAGCTCGCTCGCTCATTGTTCAGCTACTTGAGCAAGGTCAGATGGCGCATATCTATGCATGCGACTCAGCAAAAACTACCTGGGAAAAGATTGCGGAAGTAAATTCCGATGCAAGCATTCTGAACGTGCAGCGGACGCTCACCAGGTTCTACAATTTTAAGATTTCTGAAGATCGGTCTGCGGTGGAAGCCTGCGGTGAACTGGAGGAGCTGGCGAGAGCTCTTAAAGAGATGGGGAATCCGGTGACTGCACAAGCATTGGTCATCAAGGCTGTATCGTCTCTTCCCGAGTCGAAGTTTCACGCGTTTAAAAGGGCCTGGGGCAGCGTTGACGCCGCAAGTCAGACCATGGCAAATCTCATTGCAAGAATCAAAAATGAGGAACTGTCATTTAAGGCCAACGGTGAAGGCGGGGAGGAGCAGCAGCAGTTCAACATCGCCTTCAACGCCCAAAATGGTAACAAAAAATTCCAAAAAGGAAAATCCAACCAGCAGCAACAACAGCAGCAACCCCAGAAGAAGAAACGAGAAGGGGCGTGCCGGAACTGCGGTATAGAGGGACATTGGGCGAGGGAATGCCGTAAACCCAAAAGGGAAGAGGGTGATGAGGCTAAGTGCAACAACAACAACAATAACAACAACTCCAACCGCAAGCAGAACCGTAAAAACAACAAAAAGCAGAATGAGGGTCCTGGGGATTGCCAAGCGTTCCTGGGGGGGCATGAGATGGAAGAGGGGAGCACCCGATGGATTAGTGACAGCGGGGCCTCGTTCCATATCACTGGAAGAAAGGATTGGCTGACGGACTACAAAGAGTTCAAGAATCCCATTCCTGTCAGCATCACGGACAACTCCTCCATCCGGGCACTGGGGAAGGGGACCGTACAAGTGGAAGCTTGGGTGCAGGGGGAGTGGTATCCCATATCTATCCACAACGCCCACTATATTCCTGGTGCCGTGAACCTCTTTAGCGAGGGGATCATGGACCAGAAGGGGTTCAAAATCGTGAAAGAAAACGGGAAGACCACTTACTATTTCAAGGGGCAACAAGGACCTCAAGCTTGGTGGCTAAATGGAAATTATGTAATGGGTTTCCGCGTCCCGAAAAACTCTGCATACTCAGCCACCATCAACAAGACGAAATTGTGGCATGAGCGATTGGCCCATGTCAATATGGGCTACATCAAAAATGCAGTGAAAGTTGGGGCAGTTGAGGGGATCAAGATGGAAGATCTTGCGTCGGACTTTCACTGCTCGGATTGTCATCTGGGGAAAGAGACACGACAGCCTTTTCCAGAGAGGGAGAAGAATAAGAACCTGCAGCCGGGGGATGTTATCCACGCCGATCTGTCGGGCAAGGACTCCACCACGTCTCTACAGGGGTCAAATTACTTTCTTCTCCTCAAGGATGAGAAGACCGGTTTCCGGCAGGTGTGTTTCTTGAAAAAGAAGAGTGATGCTGCTGCCAACATCATCAACTTTTTGAAAATGTTCAAAAACCAGACCAGCAAGAACATTAAGATTTTCAAATCCGACAATGGGGGAGAATTTATGTGCAGAGAATTGCAAGATTATTTCCGTGACCAAGGAATCCTGCATCAAACATCCGCACCTCGCTGTCCCAAGACCAATGGGCTAATTGAACGGGACATGAGGACCGTGAAGGAAGCAAGCAAAACGATGATCATAAAGGCAGGACAGTCTCCGGGCATGTGGGAGGAAGCCGTGGGGTTCGCCGTGTACATACTCAACCGTCTCCCAAACCGGAACTCACCCAACTGCACACCCTTTGAGCAAGTTTTTGGGTGGCCTCCAGACCTGAGCCATGTCCGTACATTTGGATGCACAGCTTACGCCCAAATTCCGGAGGAGGACAGAGACCCGTCGGATCCGAAGGCAAGAATAGGCAAGCTAGTGGGGTATGGGACCTTCGGACGCAAATTTAAAGTCTACATTCCGGAGAAAAGGAAAGTTGTTCCAGCCAGGAATGTATCCTTCCTTGAGGACGGAGGAGTCCGAACCAGTTACGAGGTAGAGGAGGATGATGCGAAACATGAAAATGAGCAGCAGCAACAGCAGGAGGAGCAGCAAGAGAAGATTCATGATGCATCATCCCAGTCCACTTCATCTCATACCACAAAACCAGATGAGGAAGAGGTTTTCATGGATGCAGATGATGAGGGGGAGACGACAATTCTGGTCGAAACTCCAGAGGGGAACTATGAGTACGACCCAGACAAGAAGAAGATTGAGATCCCCTCCAGGAAACTGAGGTCAAAGGACATGATCAAACCTCCTAAAAAGTACCAATCGTTCGTGGCTTCATCTCCTACAATTCCAAGGAATTATGAAGATGCTATTTCTCAGCCTGAGGGAGAAAAATGGATGGAAGCGATGAAAACGGAGATGCGCAGCCTGGAGGGGAATCGTACTTGGAAATACGTACCGAGACCTCGTCACGCCAAAGTTCTGGAACCAAAGTGGGTCTTCAGTATCAAGAAAAATATGAATGGCGAGATTGAACGATTCAAGGCTCGTCTCGTCGTGCGCGGATACCGACAGCAGTTTGGGGTTGACTACCAGGAAACTTTCTCAACGGTGGCTCGTTTTGAATCCATCCGTTTCATTCTGGCTTTCACAGCAGCAGATGGGTGGAAATACAAACAATTCGACGTGAAGACAGCGTACTTAAATGGCGTCCTTGATGAAGAGATTTTCATGTCGCAGCCAGAGGGATTCGAAATAGACGGGGATGATCTGGTGTGTCTACTTCTCAAGAGCCTGTATGGATTGAAGCAAAGCTCACGATGCTGGAATAGGACCTTCTCAGATTTCCTGAAAAGCATTGGGTTGTTTCCTACACACAGCGACCCTTGCGTGTTCATCGGTGACATCAAAGAGCGAGCTAGCAATTGCGTTTGTTGTGGACGCCATGAAAAAGGCGTTCGAGATCACACGAAAAGATTTGGAGGTGTTCGTCGGAATTGAAATCACCATTGAGGGTGGGACGATGACACTAGCCCAACACCAGTACACTGAGGCTCTACTGGAAAAGTACGACATAACCGAGCGCAGGACTGCGTCCGTCCCAATGAAGCAGAATTTGGATTTGGTGAAAGCTGAAAATTGTGACACTGCATACCCATATCAGGAACTGATCGGCTCACTTCTCTTCCTGGCCCGTGTAACCCGACCAGACATCGCGTATGCTGTGACGAAGCTATCGCAATTTAACACATGCTATGACAAGACCCACTGGGATGCAGCTCAAGATGTCCTCCTGTACCTGAGAAGGACCGGCACTCTGGGGATTCAATACGAATGCAATTCTGAGTTCGTAATCAGTGCCTACACCGACTCTGACTTTGCCGGGGACAAGAATGACAGGAAGTCCACCACTGGGTTTGCAACGTTCGTGAACGACTCGCTTATCACTTGGTGTTCCCAAAAGCAAGATGTGGTCACCCTTTCCTCCACAGAGGCGGAATACACCGCTCTGTGCGCCGGAGCGAAGGAAGTCGCCTGGTTGCGAAAATTTGCAGAGGAAATTGGAAGAGAACAAGAGGAGCCAACAACAATAATGGTGGACAATACCAGCGCAATTCGGCTTGTGGACAATCCCGAATTTCATAAAAGAACAAAGCATGTGGATGTTAAATACCACTACACGAGGCAATTGGCGGAAGAAAAGAAAGTTGAAGTGGTCTACACTCCCACACAAGACCAGAAGGCGGATATTCTCACCAAACCATTGGGAAAGTCCAAACATGCTGACATGGTGGAGAAGATTGGCCTGAAACCCGTCAACCGAAAACCAAGGGGAGGTGGGGGCAGTCTCTTCTGGACCTGGGCAATGATGATGTGTCTCTTGGGAGTAACACAGGGAGTGAATGTCCAAAACTCCCAACCCATTCTCTGGAGAGGAAGCCCTGTTCCTGTAATTTCTGGATATGAGACGGTCTACCTAAGGATAAAATTAATCAGCCCATGCACCCTGCTCACTGAAGAAATCGTACCGAAAGGACAACTGGAGACTGCAAAGAAAATATGCAACGAGATGTACGAGACTTATTTCATCCATGAAATGAAGCAGATGTGTCCTTCTTTCCATAACTTCAGTATGAGCAAGCACAGACCGAAGAGATTCATCCTGGTGGCCCTGATTGCTCTTGGCGCTGTGGTGGTGACTGGACTTGGCATTGGGGGAGTGGTGCTGGCAGCAAACAATGCAGCAAGAATTTCAGATCTGGAAGAAATTTCAAGTCTCCAAGAAAAATCCATTAATCAATTGGAGGAGCAGATGAATTTCACTGAAATTGCCTTGCAAAAATTGCGAACTGATTTCAACATTTTGGTTAAGGACCACGAAGTCCTAGACAAGAATTTGAACGAAATAACAGAGAAGGGCCCCAACACTTACTTTACCATTTCCTACATAACTACGAAGCTGATGATGGGGAAACAGGTTATTAAAGAAGCAACCCGGGCCTGGAATAATAAGAAAATCCTAAACGGGATGATGGACTATTTCAACATAACTCTTCCATGCGGAGAAGATGAGTGTCCACTTTCACTCGCAACAGGAAAGAGATGCTATTTCGGGGAAGACATGAAAGACCTGTACATTCAAATGGACATGCCAAAGGTCAACAAGGCGCTGCAATTGGTTGAAGCTGACGCATTTGACTTGATGCTACAAACCTGGAACCAGACATGCAGAATCACCTACAACGGACCAGAGAATGCTATTCTCTCCAAGAAGGAAGGATGTCCAGTCGCCCTGAATTTGAAGACATCCCGCATGTACGACCTGGTTCTTTCCTCCTCGCAAGACTGCCTGAAGGGATTCAAGAACAAGAGTGAAAATTCCTATTTCTCTGTGAAACACTGTCAAGGGAGAGGAGAGAAAGATGCAGAAGACTTCATACAAGTCAAGCCACATCACGGGTCCCTACATGTGTACTGCTTTGGATGCAACATTACAATTGACAACTTATCGCAAGAGTGTCCCAAGGAGGTCTTCATCCTGCCCATTGGAGCTCGATTTCGGATCAACAACCAGGAGTTTACGGGATCCATCGTGCACATCGAACACCAGGACAGCCCAGACCCACTCTTCACGATGAGGACAAATGCTTATCTCAAGCCGCGCGTGGACTACCAGGAACTGATGAAAGACCCGATGGTCAACAACCACTTTGTCTTCAGCAAGGGAGAGACGTGGACCCATTCGGAAACCTGGCATATGGAGATTGGATTGATCATAACCCTGCTCGTGGTCATCATAGTCCTGGCGTGCATCCTCACCAAGTGCTACTTGGACCACCGGAAGATAAAGGTGAAAGTGGTAACAAAACCAAAGCCACTGAGGAATCAAGAGATTGAAGAAGATGAGGACTCCCAATAATGCGAATGAGGGAGAGTGTTGGATAAAATGATCTAATATTAGGTATTTAGGTTAGCTATTTCAAGTAGCCTTTCATAACGGATGTTTATGGCACCGACTTTATTGGACCTTTGTACAGTGTCAGCTCATTCTTAGCATTCCCATTCTTGGGAGAAGGATTTAGCACTTCCTTTCTATTTAGGTCAGACACTTTGGAAAGTGTCGTGAGGAACAGTTTCATACATTTATTAATACATATTCTATTACTCATGATGTCTATATAATCATGTTGCATGTTGACAATAAATTATCAGTCGATTGGCAACCGTCGTGTTGTATCGTTGTTCATTATTTACCACAATAACTGCCCAGCGAGTGAGGAATCGAACGTGTGACTGCGTGGTGACAGTTCCACCCCCGATCCACCAAGCCAAGCAGCTACTGCTTGGCTTGGCAATTCTTCAATTCTTCAAGTAACAAGTCTTCAAAATTACGGGGAGTCTTGGGGCCACCATTCAGCGGGGCCACCATTCAGCCCCTATGCCATGCCCTTCCTACCCGAAACTAGGGCCCTAGTTTCGCTAATGGGTTATGACACATTTCATAACAATTTGCATGATACAAATTGAGTACATAAATATCTGCCTTTTCGAAAGTACTGTTTTTTGAGAATCTTACATTGTCCTAAAGCCTGCGGTTTTTTCTTAGTTAGCCAAATACCTAACAACGAAAAAAAATTACTAAGGATGCATTTACCCCAGCCCATAAAGTGACCATCTGTGCTATCACCGTCATTTCTCAACCGATTCATGAAATTTTGCACCAATTATTGTTGCGGAATTTAAAATCGATCTGCAATTCGATTTCTACCCGAGTTATTTGCAAGAATGTACCCCTGGAACATATTTATACTCATAGTTAACGGGCCGGTATAGTTTCACCCTTAGAAACTTATAATTTTTCAGTCAAACTCTATCAGAAGGTCATACTTAAATAAACCGTAGTAACGTTAGAAGTAGCTCACCCTGCACAGTGAGTTATTTCACAAAAAATGCGAATCAATTATTTTAAGGTTTAAAATAGACCCGGAGCATAAAAATATGGGTTATTGTGGTTTTTGAAAGGGGGTGTGGTGTCTGGGGGGGTTTTTATGAAATTTCAAAAAAGTCTCAAATTCTCCCCAAAACCACACCCACTTTGAGGAGAATTTAATGCTGATTAAAAAAAGCTATTATACATGCCCCTAGCTCCTATCATTCTCACGGGAAAAAATAAAACGTGGCGAAGAAACGGGATTTTTGTCCAAAATGACAATTTCGATGCAATTTTTGAATATCCAGCAATATTCCATTTTTTTCCATGTCAAATATCACTTTCATAAGTGTAGTGAGAAGGCAGCTGGATGACGAGATGGCCGAAGGGTGTCCGCCTTTTCGGTGAAGATTCTGCACCATTGTTATTATTATCTGGTCGGGGAGTAAACAAGTGGGTCAAGTTGGTTGGAAATTTGGCGCCGGGTTTTTGGAAAACGACTTTTCCCAAAGAAGTGGAAATCCTGTCGGTGTATAGGAAACCAAATTCGGTATGAATCTACCGAGGCTACCAATGTAGACCAGTCTTTGTGGTTCATTATCTGCGAAAAATTTGCAAAATTACATCAGTGTTTCCTAAGAAATATATAAAAGTTGTTTTTAACACAATATAAAATTGATATTTGCAATTAATTACACCTTAAATGCGTTAAATATTAGAGAAACATATACTTATCTAAATCTTATTTATTAATTACTTCAAATTGTGAAGCTGCCAATTCCTCCATCATCACTTCGTCCTCTTGTAGCGGAAATTTCATCAGTTTCCCAGTCTGTAAATAAATACATAAAATTCTCTCATCTCAAAGTACTTATCAAGTAACATAAATATAAACAAATTAATTATAATTGTGGTTGAATTACGTACCTCGATAACTCTGAGTCCAATTACGGGTGCATCACCAAGATTAGTTTGCACTACAAATTCACCCGATCTCACTGCAGCCGTAAATTGGTCGAGGTACTGCGATAATTTTACTTTAATTGGGTTGTCCAACTCCAATTTAAGAATTTTAGAAGGTGCCGGCTCGTCCATGTCGAATGACGACGACGACGCCGGAATCGGATTGTTGGGCAGCATCTAAATTAAATAAATTTTACTTGACACAGTATTTATTACTGCTGAATTAGTATTAATCTTGACCATACCATAGTTATAGTGGGAAAATAGTGAAATCATTACCTTAAACGTCTCCTACAAAATTTATGACGATCCGGGCGCCGGTGAGATAGAGAACAAATTTAAGAAAAATTAACCATCAGCTTGCAAAAAATTATGGCCGGCTTCTTGGTTGACGTCGATGATCCAAATTATACCGCCATCACCACTCTGCTGCACTACTCTGGGGCGGTTTGAGGCGGCATTGGACGAAGGAAAGTATGAAATTTGATCAGAGTCGGGCTATGTAAATATGTATTTTAAACTTTTTCAATAACAAAGTTAGGAGTCCAGAATTTTAATTTTTTTCTTAACGTATGACTCGATGACTCATCACCAAAATGGTCAAAAAAATCCACACATTTATATGTGAATAAAGCTACCCCGCAGCCCGCATCAAGCCATCCCGCATCCCGCTGGCCTGTCAAGCCACCACGCACCGCGCAGCGCGCTAATTCTATCCCGCCACCCCACAAATGTTTTCCACACCCCCTGGAAGTGGGTATGGTCAGGGGGAAAGTGAGATTTTTTGGGGAAATTGAGATTTTGGCTAATATGATGTGGTGCGAAGCTGAAGCTGAAGCTTTGTTCACAAACATTAAGGGGGTGTGGTCACGGGGAAAGCGAGATTTTTGGGGCAAACTGAGATTTTCAGTATTCGTGTTTTCATAAATTACGTAACGCAAGAGGGGGCAGGGTGATCTAAGGCTTCAATGGTTGCATGTCTATGGTACATGCTAAACGGAGGGGGGGGGGGCTAGAAGATTTTTCAGTGCCATGATTTATGTACACTGCAGATTTTTTTAGAGGGCTTATGGAACGATTATGTCCGGCCATCCGTCACGATAACTCATCCTATTACTAATTACAGCTGGGCCACGTAATTAAGTACCTCCAATTTTAATTACTCCTAATTAAGTCCTTCAAATTCTTAAGTACTTAATTTGAAAAATACTGGAATAATTGAAATTAATTATCAATTACTAATTACTTCAATTTCGGTAATTAAGTAAGTAATTAACAGACGTCGGATATGAATGATCGATAAAACCTTAAAATATGAATGAAAAATTACCATAAAAATCCCCAAAATATGACCATAAAAATGACTTTATTTACCTTGGCATCAGATTGCATCGATTTGGCATGAGTGAGCGCATCGTCAAGCACATGGCACCGTCCCACCAGCAGTAAAGGGGCGGCTGCCTCCCGCCCGTCACCAAAATGGTCACAGCGTGACCAAATGTCATTTTTACACGGAAATTTTGTTACATCATCGGACTACAATTGAAAAATGCACCGAATGCATATAGTGGCATTGCTAGGTCGGGGTCACACTTCCCTAGTGTTCCTAGTAAGATACATACAAATGGTTTATATTATTTTGCACCAATAGTGGAAAATAAGCGGGGAAAATTGATCCATAAATTTGACATAATTTCTACAATTACGGCCACAACCATGGGGATGACTTTCTGCTGATTTGTCTGCACTTTTGGATCGTATTAAATCAATTAGCCCAATTGTTTGGCACCATTATGCCTTATGGCTTGTTAGACACGAATGGTGCCACGAATTTCCTAAAAAATGGCCATGGTCCAATTTAATTAGCATCAATTGATGCCAAAAACACATTAACAGACAGACGGACAGACAGACAGACAGACAGGAGGAATTCAATAGCTCCCGTGCTACGCAGGGTGAGCTAATAAGTATGTGTTCGTTTAATTTAAATCTTCCATACAAGCAATCATTCATCCACGTAATCACCCTTTTGATTATATCAGGCAGACAATTCCTATTAATCTTGTGGGTGTCATGATAATGAAATACAATTCTGCAACACAATTAACAACCAAGTGATATCTGTCGCATTCCGTCTGGTTTACTCTGCACTCTTTCTTGTCTCGATAAACTTATTTCGCCAAAATGAAAATATTCACAATTTTCGCCACGATTTCCTTTCTTTCCACCGTTTTGGCTGGGACTCCTTGGATACCAGAACCACGTGACGGATCATGGCTTGAACGGCACGAAGGGTTCGTCAACAATTCCTTAATAAACGGGGGTGAAATCAACCTTCTCTTTTACGGTGATTCCATTACTGACAACTGGGAGGTGGACGATCCATATTGGGGCGCTAAAGAAATATATGACGAATATTATGCTCCCTTGGGTTCTGCAAATTACGGGGTAGGTTCGGACAGAACGGAACAAGTCCTTTGGCGAATTATTAATGGGGAAGTTTCAAATTTGCGGCCAAAAGTGTGCGTTTTAAAAATTGGTCTGTTAATTTTTCTAACTACTTAACTACTTGCAATTTAATTTAATTCCCTTAATATTTTCCAGGAACGAACAATTTGGACGAAAACACCGATGTCGACATCGCCCGTGGAATTGCCTCCATCGTTACCGAACTCAGGTCCCGCTTACCAGAGACAAAAGTGCTTTTGCTGGGAATCCTTCCGCGCGAAAATTCTGTGATGACGAGCCGATGTGAAAATATAAATGGGATGATTTCCATCCTGGATAATGGAAACACGGTGCGATACCTGAATATGAGGGGGGCCTATTTTGACGGGAATTTCTTCTACGAAGGATTATATGTCCATGATTTGATTCATCTTTCCAAGTTGGGATATGCAATGTGGCAGGAGGTGATGGATCCATTGTTTTCGGATATGTTTAACTCGACTAATTGATTGAAATTATTTAACTCATATATTTATGTGGTTCACTTATTCAAGCAAAATCGGAAATGTACACAATTGTATCTGTTTAATGGTTAACAGAGCATATATGTCTTTCCACTTGTATGTAATATTAGAATACGTGAATGCAAACAAATAATGGCAAATGTGTAATTTTTCATTAATTTTACCAATTTATTACTTGATACCTCCAAAAATCTAATCCAACAATAAATATCCCATCACTCAGTAACCCAATCTGCATACTCACACCATTCCCACCTACAATTGAATATACCAAATCCCATCATACATCATATATGCCCCACTCCCCGCATTTTGTGACATTCCCCCAAAGAAATAAATCCTCCTCAACCTCTCAACAAAGGCGGCACTCGCTCCCTTAAATTCCTGCCTGTCGAACGCCCAAGGAAAATTAAGGACCGGAATTATACTATGTTCCATCCTGGCAGGGCTCCACTTCAGTATCGAGTCACTCCTAATTCCCGTCGGGAACCCTCCGTATCCACCTACCACGTAAACATCACTCCCATCCCATACAGCCGCCCCTTTATCTCGAACCGAAGGAAACGTTGCACCCCCAATTTCAACTGTTTCTAACGTAGTCAAATTCATCTTGATTACATAATGTTCCCCAGAAATTTCCCCTTCTGTGTAAGGATTTCCGAAAATGTAGGCACTCCCAGGTCCATCCGAGACGGCCAGAATGACCGTGTAATTTATGGGAAGTGGGGCCAATTGTTGTGCTTCCAAGGTATCCATATTAAACTTGACGACGCCACCCCGGGCCTTGATACCACCAAGGATCAGCACCTCCTCGGATGAGGGCGAAATCTGTACCGAGGCAGACTCAGAGTTGCGGGCAGGCAGCATTGCCACTTTCTCCACGGTTTGAAGGGAAGTGGAGAATTTAAAAATTTCCGCGGAATTAGGCCCTCCGTGGTAGTAGATATTGCCCGAGGAGTCGGACGAGGTTGTCCCATCGCAGCGGGACACTGGAAGGAACCCCTTTGCGCGAGTTAGAGTCTCAGAGGTGATGTTAAATTGCAGGATGTCGTTCGTAATGCCGGCCAGCTGCCTTCCACCAAAGATGTAGATAGAATCGCTGGAAGGGTCGTAGTGAGCGGCGGTGGCGTGACGTCTTGTCGGGAGGACGGCGGCCACCTTGGTAGCGATAAGTTGAGAATGCACCATTTTGGAGGACTGGTCGAGAAGGAGGTAAAGGGATAAGATGGTGATGAGGAGTTTCATTTTTGATGGTTTTGGGCAACGATGGGGACAATGTATGTAAGTTATTGGGTTTTTGTTAGTGAATGAATGGGATGGAAATTCTGTATTTAAAGGCAAAAGTTATGACGTACCGGTTTTGTTATCGTCAGAGGTACATCACAAATCAATTACGTACATTAGTGGAAAACACGAAACGTAATTAAATTATTGGGTACAACATGTTTACTTAATAACTTTGCTTAATAACGTACATACGTATATTGAGCTTCGGTGATTGAGTGGTGTGACCTGATTGATATTACGCAATCCGTTAATTGCCTTTAACAAGGGAATTTTTGGCTGACACGATTTCCATATCTTCTCGATAACTAATGTAAAAACCTGATCGTTACAAACCGTCGCTCTCCAGGCCCGCCGTACTTTGCCCCTAATACAAGTTATGTATAAAATTAAAAAATCGAGTTGACACTTCATACACTTGTAACATATCTGAAAATGGTGCAATTATCAAATATCCAAAATACCAAATTACCAAACTTTGGCAAAACAAATTATCCAACTATAAAGTGACAATAATAAAAACCGGAATCACTTCACACCTTTACAATTTTAATTTGGATAAGATTCGCAGCATTTGTTGAGCTGATTTTTCTGAGTCCAACGGTAGAAGTCCGTTTCTACTCCGCCCCCTCGCGAAGTGGGAGGAACTCCAAGTTGGATAAATCGTGCCCGATTACGATTTTTATGGCAAAGGGGCCGTTCATAAATTATGTAACGCAAGAGGGGGGGAGGGGTCTTCAGACTTGCGTTACAGGATGTAACGAGGGGGGTGGGTGGGTCAGGGTCTTGCGTTACGTAACTCAAATTCAAATGTAAAATTTGCTCAAAATGCTTAAAAATTCCAAACAACATTCAAAATTTCCGAAAATTATTTGACATTTCCTGAAAATAATTGAAAATTCACGGAAACTTTTACTCTACAGGAAACGAGTTTCCACGATAATTCGAGAAAATTTGCAAATAAATCTTTACATCTAATATAAAAATTGGGAATTCCGATCCATACGCAGTGTCGTATACAATGCTAGCAATTCATTATCTCATAAAAAATTGGACCGTCAGGTTTCTGAAATTGGGCAAAAGATTTATACTGCATGATATTTGATAGGAAACTGAACTACCATTGTCCACAACAAAATATGCTAAAATTTTAGTTCTTCCGATGAAGTTCCTTTCATTACCAATTTCCAATTGCAATTTACCCAAAGTTTGCGCAATTCCACTTCAGTTAAGTAATTCGATTAAGCAAATTCATGTAAATTGTGTATTCTGCATTCTGTATAGAATGAACGTACAGAAATGTCTTTAATTTTTTTTCATTTTTGTCCTTTACATTTTCGGGAAAAATGAGATTTGCGTTACGTTACACAGGGGGAGGGGGGTATTGTTCTTGCGTTACGCTAGTGTGACAGAGGGGGGGGAGGGTTCTGAAAAAAGTCGATTTTTGCGTTACATAATTTATGAACGGCCCCAAAGGCGGGTCAATATTTTTGAAGACGGGTTTCGCCAAAAGTTTCCTAATGTTTTTTCCTACAACAATTTTCGAGCGATTTTCCAAGTTCTCAAAACCAATTTCATGATTTTACACTTTGAGCTTTTTGAAGGATTTTGGAATTTTTTAAATGACGCATGCATAAACCATCCCAATTTATACTAAACATCATACAATGACGAAATGTCATGGTTTGGGGTTCACAAGGCCTGAGATAATCGTACGAACGATAATTTAAAATTCTCCAGAATTTAACAGCAAAACATGGCAATATGTAGATATTTGTATAAACAAACTCAAAATTTTTTTTTTGAACAGAGGAAGTGGTCACACACCAGACAAAGTATATATATTCTAAAACCCTCGTGGGGAGATTTTTCTAACGGTATCTCATATGACCCGTATTGTGGGGTTATGAGACTTGACATTCCCCTGATTTCAGTGCCAAGTCTCGACATTCATCATTTTAAGAATTTTGTATTTACCAAATGATTATGTAGAGTATCCCATGAATATCACCATTCAACAATTCGTCCTTGGTTTTTTTTTCGTCCAAGAAATTTTTGAGGGTGGAGTTAAAAAAGCTCACGAAAGTCACCGATGGATTAATTCTGCATTTCATCATAATTATGATAAATGTCAAAGGCGGGGATAACAACAATCAAGATGTGAATTTTAATAGGGCAATTGGGTAGTTATTGTTTGCTGTCAGGTTAAATTACAATCGTTATTGATTATAAATTATGACTTGTTATAATTTATTATGTATAATTATTGTAGTAGGTATATAGTGCCACTTGTGCGGTACTTGCATTTTAATGAGGTTAGGTACATATATGGAGGAGAAAGTTTAAACTGCTTGGCGAACAACTTATTATTATTTTCATGTAACCATTTAATCATTATTGAGTTATACAAACACACTAATTATTAACGATCAACGTACATTAGATAATTGAAATATTACTAAAAAATTATTGTTGCACTCAGGCCAGATGCCTAAAAGGGTGGTCGAAATAAATCATACCATATCAAACCAACATAATTATTTATCTTCCGAGAAACTAAAATAAAATAACGTCCCAGCTTCGGAACAATGGTCAGAGAAAATAAATAAATCTCCCGCCGACATTCTTTTCCAAATAGCAACAAAGCGATAGAAATTACCATCCCGCAAAGCACGAATAAGGTTAGAATAGACCCGTCCAGTGGAACAGCAACTTGCGTACCTGGTCCATGCTCCCTCTCAGACTTTCGTCTTCGATCAAATTTCCTTGCCCACCCGGCCTCTTCCAGCCTGCTCCAAATTCCCGCTTCAACATAAGCCTTGAACTTCGTTGGAACATTTGAACCGTCAATATTCCTAAAGCTCAGTAATGCTATGTCCTGCATTAGTGAATCTTCACTAATATAAAAATTCTTCCAATAGTATTTCTTAGACAGATAAAAATATTGCTGGGCAACCTCCTCCCATTCTGCAATGAAGACGGTTCTTCCACATTTTACAACTTCAGCTTCCACCAACTTTGAAAGCTCCTCCGTTGATTTGCTCCTATTCTTTTCGCTTCCATCGTTCAGTTCATGACCATGTTTTGGACTTAGAAGTAGAGTTTCAGGATATAGTTGGGATTCAAAGTACTGAATATTATGCTCAATTTGCCACCACCAATCTTTAAGGGTATAGAAAAACTGATTCGATGGCAGATTGGGCAATGCCACGGTCTGTGGTGCCGAAAGAAGTCGAAAACAATGATCCAACTCGAAATGATTTTTAAGAGAGTGATTCGGTAGTACCGAGCGATTTTCGTAGGCAGCAGCGCTGTTACCGAAAATCCTGGTAGCTTGACTCCAATATTCTAAAATTTTAGTTTCGCTCAACCAAGCCGACATATTGCTCATGCTTTCCCAAACTTTTCCTTCTTCGCAAAAAATGTCTTTAAATGTGAGGATTTTAATTCCAGGAAAAGGAGCAATTAAAGTCTCAATCATAATGCCGTTGTAACAATTTGTAAGGATAGAGGCCATGAGGGCCCAAGTGCCGAATGTTAAACGGTAAAATTGTTTCTTCTCGATGACAGATGGGACGGAATTAGTCTCTTCAAAAATCGTTGGGAGAACATGAAGCCATGGAGAGAATGAGGCTGTATCTGTACCATTGCAATCACCACTTAGCTTAATAAAAATCGTTAAACAACCAACAACAAAGACTAGGGTGATTGCTACACCAATCCACAATTCAAGTTGAAATGGGGTGAGGTAGAATTCAAAGGTTAGGAATTGACTTGTGTAACACGTCAAGAATCGTTGGCCTGTTAGGCTAAGCGGGTATTGCTCCGTTCTTCCGGCAGGCGGATAGTCACTACCACGTTCCTGTCGGAACAGTGGGTACCGAAACCTGCGATCAATAAATCTGCATACAGTTGTGTTTGCGTTATGAAAAACGTCCTTCATAGCATAAAATTTCGTGGGTATAATTTCTTCACTCGAATTAAAAGGATTTCGCAGTTCAGCCCTCTCAAGTTGCTCTTGACTCGTAGGAGCGAACCAACATTTTGAGTATCCGAAAACATGGTGAAGCTGCATTAAAGGTTTTTCTGCTAACCTGATGCAAGTCAAGTTGCCAGGAAGAAGTGAATTTCGCCATTTAATCAAGCTACATAACTCGAACCAACCATTCGACAACGTCATTTGGAATGCAAATCCTGAGTAATAGGTTATGTCCTTCATGACAGCCCATAATGAGTTGGTGAGATGACTAATGGCGCCATGAATAATCAACGTGACATTCTTCGACTGAGCGACGCCGTTGAGAACTCGTAGAGAGCGTCCTTCTGGAATGCTCAATAACCCCTCAGCATACAAGGCGCTTGCCCTGGTTGCAAGTGTGAAGTGATTGAGAGGCACGAAGAAAATTAGGCTAATTTTGCACCTCCCTACCCGAACCTTAAGCGTGTTCAAGCTAAAATTTGTAGGGCGCCATTTGGAACCCCAATAGTTGCTTAATTCGTCGTAAGTTTTAGCATTCGGGCCAAGGCCAATCGTTGGTGGGGAGTAGTAATTTTGTGAGAAATCAAGGATTCCTTTCCCAGCGCGGATTAATTGGATATCGCATTTTTGGACTCCGTCTAAAAATCTGACCATTGGGAAAGGCTGGGAACCAAATACGTGAGTTAAGGAGAAGAGAAACGAAGATATGACAAAGTTAACCGCGAGGTAAATTATCTTCGCCATAATTATATTAGTGAGGAGCTAAAACTAGCTGCTGAAGTATTTTTTGGGTAGTTCTAGTTCAGGATGTAATAAATCGAATGACACGAATCTTGACCTGACAATCTACTCAAATAAACTATAATCTGTTTCTATCACTTCAGCAGAGCCTTTCTGGTATAAGGCCAGCGCTTGGCAACAAAAGTTGATACTTGGTGAATGACAAACATATGTCAATCAATATTACAGGGATCCGGTAATGCATGTACGTTTTGTGGTTCATAGCGTGGGAATTACAGTATTTTTCAAGCTCAATTGGAGTACTTTCACCGAAAATACTTAAGCCATGGTCGGCCGTTCCTATTATAAAATTTGACCCATTTGCTGGTGGACTTTTTAGCCTTAATAATCGTTTGGAACTTATTAAAAAATTAGTGGCGCACAAAAATGTCTCTGAAACCCTGTTACTAATGGTTTTTGTTTTTACATATTTCATTTCCTGCAGCCTCGTAATAAATTGGATTTTTCAAATATCCAATTATTTTAATTACTAGTCTTCTACTTTTAATTTCCTTTAGTTAATTTATGTTGATATACATTTAATACATTTTATGGTTGGCCCAAGGCGTGGTAATGAGTTCAGATCTATTCATTTAATTTGAATTTTATTTTGAATTTTAGCGCCATTCGAAACTTAACTTTCTCCATCTCCGTTACGGAAAATTGCTTGCACTTCCGTTGCCGACAAACATTTCCAGCTTATAATATAGAAGAATATAATCCTTCAATTTTTCCTGAGACATCGCGTAATTAATTTGATTCTTTACCTCATCGGATAACTCATTCCATAATGATATTGTTATAACCATCAATTACCCTATTTTCTTAATGAGATCGCCCATTCAGCTTGATTTGTATGATTAGCAAGATTTTATTTAGAATGTTCCGTATATTTTGTTCATCTGCGTCTCGACTTGTGTTTAATTTACATACATATAACAATCATAAACAAGCCCTTCCCCGGGCTAAAAACATAACCGAGTCGGTCAAGTTAATTAACACCAAATCGCAAAAATGGTCACTGATCTTTCTTGGAAAGCCTTTGACAATGTTGATCTCTCCTCCTCATACTTATGGACCTGTCCGCTCCATTGGGATAGAAGAAAACGGATTTTGCTTCATAACACCCCTTCCACTAAATTAATCCCGTGGGCTTTTGTCATCTTTGTTCTACTTTTCGGCTATTTGTGCCTCTCCTCCGTCCTCCTCCTCGGTCTTGCTCTGTTCGGGAAAATCTCCCTGTCCCTAATTCAAACCCTGGTTTGTGTCTTCCTCACAATATTGGCTGGCTTTGTTGGGATTGTGGAAATCGCCACCCTGCTCGTAATGGGACATGCCGCCGTGGGTTACAATTATTGCATCAAGCTGGAAAGAGAATTGTTGGCGGGTAATTCATTACAAATGGTGCAAGTATATTTGTGTATCGAGTATGGTTATGAAACATTTTTGCTGGGAAAAGTTGTCTTTTCTAGAGCAGGCTTATCTATACTGGGTGATTTTGATCTTTCCTTACAATGGGAAATTTGAAATAAACAAATTCGCAAATTTCCCCTAGTTTCTGAAGTTTGGCTTAAATTAGATAACTAAGGCAAGGACTATGGGAAGCCGATCACTTGGTAGAATAGTAGTGGTGTGGTCAAAAACAGGTTTATAAAACTGAAATTTGTATAGAATATGCAAAGTACATCTGAGCACGCCTCCTAAAAATTTCATAAGTTTTCCTTCAAAAACAAATTTCATACACCATTTTATAGCGACGAACTTGCGAAACGAGTTCTGCGGAAGTACCAAATCTGAGTGACAGAGAGACGAAAAACGCTTGATTACTTTTGAACAGAGAAGGGTCTGGCGGTGCAAAAATTGAGACAGACATAACAAAGTATGGAGAATCCAAAAATATCAACTTCAAAAAAGCACCATGTGAAAAAACCATCATATTGACCCCGCGAAAGTTAAAAACGATTGAATTTATTTTTGGAAAGTGTTGTTCCACGTCCGTGACTGGTGCGACCACGAAGTCAATAATTAATACAAACTATTGGTGTCATATTAAAGCCCATAAATTGCGGGTCAAAGTGTATGCAAACAAATCTCCAGCAAACAATACGGAGGGTCAATAAAAAATGGTGAACACAAGACCACCCAAGCATTACAACAAAATTTCACCAAAACAGTTGGTCATCGGCGACGAGTCCTGCATCTTCAAAAACGTGACAGAAACTCTGGGAAGGCAATTTTCTCATGGGAAATATATCTTTTAACTGAAAACCCAAAAGAAATAAAAATGTTCTTAGAAATTTCTCAAGAAATCTCACGTTTGGCAGGCGTTGGGTCAATTTGGGCATGTTTTGGACCCCTCAATTCACAAGGGCTGTGTGGACGCACAGGTTTATTTTCGGTAATGTGACATACAACGTCTGATTCCATTCATCAGAGGGTACCCTAAAATATGAATTGTAATTTTTTGGAAGGAAGAAATCGAGAAAAAAATTCATTTTTATGTTAAAAATGAAAAGCTCACATTCGACCCTTATCTCCGCCCAATAAAAAATTTTGGACTATGTGTAAGAAGACACCCAGCTTCGTGAAACAGTTGATACTTTAGGAAAATTTCGATTCTGGTAGGAGATAATTAGCAATGAAGTTGCCAAGTCTTCCGAACAATCAGTAATGGCGGGTGTGAAGAAGAACATTCAATACGAGATGGACAATGGACTTAAGTCTTATTCGTTCCGGACCTAGAACTCCAGATATGTTTACAATATTCTACACAAATTTGAGATTTCTAGAACAAGTTTTTGACCTAATACAGGACCAAAGTCCAAGTGATCGGGTTCCCGTAGTCCTTGCTTTAAATCAGATTTTTCACTTTTTCTGAATTAGGTAAATTTTATAAAAGACTTGTAACTTATGGAAAATTAAGATTTTTTCAGTTGTAAAGGGGCATAAAAACCAAACCACCCTGTACATTAATGTTTATTTATTAAATATGTAAGTGTATTCCAACTTAGGTATGTACATATTTATCTCCTTTTTAGGTGGAAGACCACTCCCGCCGGGAAAGTTGGATATTTTGGGCTTGATTTTGAACGCTTTCGTCGCACTCTTTTCCATATATCCCTGTTTCTCTACTCCTTTCGCCCTTTACTCCGAATACGATCCTCTCATTCTTTGGAGGAACGTTTTTCTCCCACCAAACTCCCAGACATCTTTCCTTTTCGAGTTGGCCTTTCACTTTCTCCGCTGGCTCCTCCTTTTCCCCTCTATGCTTCAAATTTGCCGCCTATTTCCTATCCTCGTTTTAGGTTCGACCGTGGGATGTCTTTTGATTCGAAACTGTATCACCGCCTTTGACAAAACTCCCTTCCGAATTGGTCAAGGACATCATGCGATTTCTGCAATGTTGCGAAATTATCTCAAATTGGAAATAATTCTGCAACTATATTACCAAATGTCTAGCACTTGTGTCTCCACCTTAATGGGGGTCGGTCTAATGCTGGAAGTTGTTGTAAATTTTGCCACCCTGAAAATGACACACGTTATCCCGATGCCGTTATACCTTGTCTGTCCATCACTCGCCGTTTTAATCCCGGCCATAATTCATCTGCTTCTTCCAATGGCGGTGGACATTCACGGTAAAACGGGTCAAGTGATTAAGAAGTGGAAGAGACACGCGGTAATAAGTTTGGACAAGAAGTATTTGACGAGACGGTTAAGATCAACGAGGCCACTGAGATTTTCCGCGGGGCTTTTTGGTTTCAATTTCTATAATATTGTAAGAAATACAAAGGCGACGTACTACGGGGCCATTATTTATTACTCGATTACGGCCCTACTGTCAGTTAAAGTCATTAAAGTGTAGTTTTAGGTATTTATAGTCTACTACTGAGGGTTATGTATCCTATTTGGAGCAGTCTAAAAACAAGCCAAAACTGCAGTCGGCGTCGATGAACTTGTTTCGCTTGTTCACTGTGTTCCCTAGACCTTAAGCTAACTAGTCTATATCGCCGTTTCCACGAATTCATTAGTTTTCCTATATTTCTGAGGGTATTCTTCTTCGAATACTCGATAAGATTTTTCCAAAACACCAAAAAAAGTTGCACCGCGTCAGTGAAAAATCTACTGTTTTAATAGTCGAAACCCATTATAAATCTGAAAGAGTGACAACATGACTTGTTACGGGTATCTGAGAATTAGGAATGATTGAAATCCCTAGCTTTTGTTTTAAATCGGCTGCACACTGGGTCGTTTTCTGAGAAATTTTCGAGAGAAAGTTATTTTACGTGTGCACGTTGGTCCTTATTTTGACCTTTTCTTGAAGTTTGTCCCCGACGACATAACTCACATGCAACTGACATACCGCAAAAACTCAAATAGTAGCCGGAGGCTACTATTTACAAAATCGTTGGCTGGGACCCGGCTACTATTTGAGCAAGGCTACTATTTGGGCAAGGTCACTATTTTTAAAATTATGAAGAGATGCTCGGCTACTATTTGTGTACAACTATTATATTTTTGTTTCAAGAATAAATTTTAAAGTTGATTTTAATAACAGCACCAATTTCTCTCTTAGAATCGTAATCGATGCCAATCCTACTGTTTAGGCCTGCTCATAATTAATTTCTTCGATGAACCGAATTTTATTCACTTCGATTTTGTGGAACTGCGATTAAATTTTATTGTAATTGACTTGCTTAAGTAAATGATCTGGCTGGACGTGTGGTTGTATGTACATATTAAAAGTTGACGTACGGCTATATTTCGAATAAGGCTACTATTTGGACACGGCTACTATTAGGACACGGCTACTATTTGGGCAAGGTCACTATTTATAAAATTATGAGAAAATGCAGGGCTACTATTTGAACCCGGCTACTATTTGAGCAACGGCTACTATTTGAGTTTTTACGGTATTTTAACAACTTTTCCGATTTGAGTCTAGGTCAGGGAATTTTCTTGGCTTCGCAGAGCGTCGATTTTACGAAAAATGGTACTCGATAACTTTTTCGGGGGCTGTCACCTTGCAGGGGCTGGCAGTTCCGCTAATTAGTATTTTAATCTAATTAAAACGGAATTAAGTTCACGATATGTTGGAGAACGAGCATTGCTACATCCGGATAATTTAAACTTCTCCACAATTTTCCTTTGTGACAATTTTCCTTCGGAAAAATGCGTTATGAGATGGTTGACTTCGGATGGCAATTTCTTTGGCATTTTATTACCGATTTTTGTCAACCAAACGCTTTATTTACCGCTAGCAAATACAGTTTGGAATTAAAATTACATAATCAAGAAAACCAAAACCTCCGGTAAGTTTGGTCAATTCTTAGACTTCTCCAAATACTATAATTAATCCTGTAGCCCTTCTGGTAAAACAAAACTTTTGTCAAGCTTTTCATCTCTTATTGTAGTCAAAACGCCATTGAGCACTTGTTGGTTTTTCCCTTAGTTCTGCTTAATCGTGACTTTGTGTCATAACCGGAATACGTGCTAAACAATAATATTAATGCAGACGCTAAGTTGAAAGTATTACTAAGTACTATATAAGTATTATTATGCTAAAATTCTATATATCACCAAATAAGCATAAATATTACCGTTGATGTTAAACTCTACTGACAATGCGGAGTTGAGGTTGTTATGAGAGATTTTAATGGGACCACACCGTTTATATAAATCTATAAATAAACAATTAATTCCGCTTCACCACATTAAAAACTGAAATATTCTTAAAAATTGCCAAATTTACTAAAATAGAGTTTGAAGGAATATGTATGTATATTCAAACCGTATTTTAGTTTCATGCCCCTGTTCGCGCTTAAGTGGTGGGTTGTTGTATACATGAGTCGAGAAATGTTGCTTTTTTAGGGCCTTAATTGGGAGTTAATTTATAGGAAGAAGCTAAAGTCTCTCTCTAGATGTTCTTGATAGATGTGTTTTATTGGGATATCTTGTGATGCGGCCATTTAATTACTGCATACAAAATTAGTTCTTTCCTCTCATCAACTATCGCTGTCGATGCTTCAGGCTGATAATTTTCTTTGTCATTACTCATTCTTGGTTCCCAGCTTTCTCAGCTTGCATGTTTTCCACCAACTTTTTTGCACCGTTTTTGCAACTTTCACTTGTACTGCTAGTTAAATACAGGACCACTTAACATCGGGATAATCTGTGTAGTGTCCACACATACCTGTTACTTTCTCGGAGAAGTCAGATGCCGTCCTATTCTCGTTAATAGTTGTCGAATAATTTCGCTAATTCGTGCTACTGCCCTTTGCAGTAAGTGAATTCGATGAATTTGTAAGACTATGCATACCAGATGTATGATACCGGTAATTGCAAAATAATGAATTACTGAGACTGTTATGATGGAATGAAATGCATACGAAAGCTGCTGACTTATCTCTATGCTTTCTACGTGCTTTGATGCAATGGCTGCAGTGATATCACTCTCTCGTTTCCTCAATGATGAGTGGTTGTGGGTTGTATCTCTCAAAAATCTTGTTTTGTGGCATGTGGGTGTGGCCGAAGGTCTGCCCAGAGCAAGATTCTCCCTCGCTTTGTCGTCGTAGCACGAAAAGTTCATGTCATTACTAGTGCACTAGTGTCGGCCAAATTCTCTCCCTTCGAAGTATCGTTGCGCTTTATATTAGCTAATATCACCCTCATCGAGTGGGCTGTTTAACTTATTATGCAACATTTGATGCACTGACTGCTTAATCGTACGTAATATTCAACTGGTTGGCTTGTTTAGGATGATTGTTTCTGACTTGTACGGGATGCGTGCTTTTTGGTGGACAGTGCAATTTTCCTGATTTTTCAATCGTGCAAAAGATTTGATTTTTCCTTCCGAAATCCCGTCCTTATAAATTGTCGGGGTAGGGTGAGGGTAAGAGCTTCCCTATCAATCACAATCTCTCTGAGCTACAACCATGCAAACTTTCAAGCTATTATCATTGTGTGAGCTAGGACAGTTTTTATATTGTGTAATTAATTTTGCTCCCTATCCTAAATTCTAGAAATGAATTATACAAAACAAATTTATAACGGTATAACCTTTTAAATTTTATTTTTGCAGAATTTACATAATTAGGCACAACAATGCAGTTTTGAACAGCGCTCATGTAGTCTAAATATAAATAACCAAAAGTTAACCATGGTGGAACACAATACATGAGGACACTACTGTTGGGAATGTTTGTGTTTAATCCTTGTAAAATTTATCCACCCTTTCAAGTCTTTTTAACTTTTGGATATTTTTTTTCAAAACTGTTGTGAATTTTACCTAATTGTTGTGTCATCCTCAATGTTACTTCTAAAATTCTACGTATTTTATTTAGATTGTGGGCAGAAATTTAAAAATTGCACTTTTCAAAATATTTCAATGGTGCATCAACACATCAGAATACTCGCGATGAGTTGCTAAAATTAATGAAAACAAAAATACGAAGGCAAATAATTTCATATCTTACTGCAGGAATATTCAATTATCTAGTGTAAACGCGGGCGCCTCGCGGCGATCCAATAGCCTAAGGCGCCCCGGGCAACTGCCCGAGTTTCCCAACCCTAAATCGGGGCCTGCCTTCAGTAAGCAATCAACATTGCAATCGTGCTATCCAAGACGTCTAAATTAAACTGTGACATGTAATCCTTATCCAGCTGGAACAAATTATGCCCCCACAAACCAGCAAACATGCGCACCGGCATGATCCCCTTCACCCTTCGTGCCACCCACTTTTTGTCACCCCCTCGTGCCCCCACATTCCCCCAGATCTTCGCCAAACTCTCGGTCATCTCCGTAATTTGAAAGGCATACCGTAACGAAACGTTTAAACTGATGGCCAACAAAGTGCTTATCGATGGCCCGAAAACGTAGACAGTTAGCGGCACCTTGTTCCACATTTTGAGGGTGATATAGTTGCACAGGACCATTGCGCTTGCGCTGGCTTTTAGCATGTATAACGACGATTGCGACTGTATCGGTGCGACTTCTTGACACACGATGATGATCTGGTTATACTGTAGGATGGATTTTTCAACATCCAGATTACTGTTCGGTTCATACCTGTTAATAAATATCTCATCATTCAAAATTCACTAAGCTTCAAAATATTGGAAAAATTATTCATTTATTATTCACTTTTTCAAAATTTGAAGATAAACCTTTATGCATTTTTTATCTATTATGCATTTTTATTTATTCTCTGTATGTCAAATTCGCAATTGCGTTAAGCATAGCATGAAATATGAATAATTACTTCATTCATTCATGCTTCATGAATGTGAAATGAATAAATATCCGTTTAATATTCATTCATTGAAAAATTTTGAACAAAGAATTCACTTATACAGTAATTCATGAGTTCATAAAATAAAAATAATGAATGAATAGTTTATGCATTTTCCATTGAATAAATGAATATGAACAGGTATGTATGGTTACCCTTGCACCTTCCAGTGATCATGTAGCAGCTCAACATTCTTGGTGAATAAGTAGGCAGCGAGGACAAAGATTATTGCGATCATTTGCATAATCCTGCCATCCTCGATCCCCGTGATCATTAAGGTGACAAAGCTGACGAGGCGGAAGGTCAGTTTGGTCCAAAACGTGACCTTCCTTCCGTAGGGGTCATGGCGCAGAACGATTTTTGTAAAGACGTAGATCGGATCGATGCGTTGGTAGACGGCGAAAGCGGAGAGAAGTGGGGCCATCAAGATAATGAATTTCGGGACTTGGCAGGCTGCTCGAATTGCCAGCTCGAGTAGGGTATCGCGGTCGAAATTTTTCCATGCAGCTGGGTCTAGAAAATTTAGATGATGTTAATATTAAGCTAAATACTAAAAAAAATATAAGGACTTTTTGAGAAAATTTCACACACGGATTTTAGTCTTTTTCGACTTCACAAGGTATGATCCTAAACATGTCAAATATTACGAATTTTAATTAATTTAATGCCTTCTGATACTAAGCAGAATTTAAATAATTTACTTCAGCTAATAGTTCACAACCTTATGCGTGTTATTGCCAGCTTACCTCCTCTCCCAGAAATAACTTCTTCCAGTGGAATAATTGCGTCAAAAATCCTCTCAATCATGCTCCCGCCCACAAATATGCCCCAATTTATGCCCGGAATTACGCCACAGATGAAGCAAAAGATGACAATAGTTACGAGCTGGAGCGGTGTCGCGAATTCATTTCCGGCCGGAAACTGGTATCCTTCCTTCCGGTACAAAAAATAGAGATACGTAGCCTGCACCAGTTTAGGAATCAAGCCGAAACCAAACATTATCAAGCAGGACGAGAAAACCAACCAGGGGAGGACATTCTGCCATTTTCCCGCCAAAAATCCGGGCTTTTTCGAATTCCAGGAGACCGGACCTTCAGGAAAAGGTAGATAGAAGTTTGCATACGCATTTGCCACTCGGTAGAGTCGAAGCGTGGTGGACATCTTGTTTGCAACTAAAGGGTTGCAATTTTAAAGTTTTCCCATTAAAGTGTTATCTTACTTGAAATCAAATCAGTTCGAGAATTAATTTCAACCTGAAAAGAGAAATACTTATTAATGATCAATAACCCTGTTAAAGATAATTTAAGCAGACTGTCAATAGTAAATCCATGTCCCGTCTTGTACATTTTTTAGAAGTCACTCTTAGAACTAAAACTAAGCACTTCTTATTATGAGTTTAAATAATACGGAGTTTGTGTCGTAACAATATGTTACCCTCTGTTCAAATATGGCCAATACTTTTTCCCGCTGCATATGTAACTGGTTTTGCCTAGTTTTAGCCAATCTAGAATCTTAAATATGGGGTGCTTAAGAAGTATCCGGAATTTTTAAATTCTCGCCAATAAAATAAAGTCACGAACTTATTTAAACGGGATTTTGGGCAGAGATAGACAAGCGTTCCAACTAATTATTTTTTGCTTTCAATGGTCCATATACCCCATTCGGTCCAATCTGGAGAAACGTTTGTCAGACGCTCCAAAAAGTGCTTCGCCACTGTTTTGAGCTACCTTTTATACGATTCTTGACCACATTTGGTGAAATAAATTCAAATTTGTGGCTGAGGTTTATCGACTATGATATTCTTTCCTGGATTAGGACAAAAAAAGTTAAATAGGTCTTATATGGGGCAAATTATGGAACGTTGTTGACCTCTCCCATGTTAATTGCATTTGATCCGTTTACAGGCGGAGTGGGATATTTATGCTTACATTTATTTTCAAATTTTTCTTATCTGGTTTTTTGGAAGGTAGGAGAGTTGTACTATGAGCAAATAAACTTATTTTGATAATCTTGGCAGTAAATCGTGTTGTACAGGATGACCAATTTTGATTACTTCACGTCGAGCCTTTTCTCTGTCATCATGTTTGCTCCATTTATTTTACTCTTCACTGTATCTGCAAGCTTATAAAACCTTATATAATTTGATGCCCAACTTCTAGGCTTTAAAATAATGTATTATTTTAGGTGATAACTTCAAGTACTGAATCGAATAATGCTCCGACATTGCAGATTTCTATTTTTACGAATCAAATCACTTTAGAAGCTGCCACACGAATGGGCCGATCAGATATTTTTTTGTGATTAGCAGTTTTTTGTAGCTAATACCTCAGTATATAACAAATTTTTAGGTTTTTCAATTATTTGGTTTTTAAAGTTTCTACAGCTCAATTTCTTGGAGCGCGTAACCACTTTTTTGTGGTAGTGGCGGACAGCTTTTGCTAGTAGCTCCAGGGTTTTTTTACCCCATTTTGGAACCATAAGAGATATCGACTTCTGGTTTTCGGATTTTTGGAGAATGATGTATCTACTACACGACCTCGGTCATTTCGAATTTGGGGCAACCTGATATCCGATAGATATATGCCCATGAAAAAATTCCGGATACTTCTTAAGCACCCCATATTGTCTTGAAATGTACGTACATGAATAACGTTGACTTTTTTCATTAGCCATCTTCATTCGTAAATAATTTGATAGCCAAATTGGAAAGCATTTTCGAATGTAGTTCATGTATTTGTCCATGCACGTGTGTCTGCTTTATCGGTATACATATTCACGTAAATAAACCATCAATTATTCTGTGTTTGTACATATTGAATGTTAAATCGTTAACTTTTCTATCGTATAGTTTGTTTTCCATTTTGATATTTGCATACATAATGATTAACATATGAAGTTTGGTAAATGTCTTCGAAGGTTTATCGATCAATATGCAAAGACGTTGAATTTAGGATGAACCAGATAGATCCAAAATATGGTGTGAAGGTTTCCATGCAATTTAATCCTCTGAACTGGATCTTGCAATGATTTGCGACCCACAAGGCTGTGAACTATTTTCGTTATATTTCCTCTTCCAGCCAATCTCACTTTTCATTATTGGATTTTCAGCCTGGAAAAACTTCAGCTAGGGATAATTCTTTTCAAAATACCGAAATTCCCAAAGCATTTCGTCTTCTCTAAGAATTAGGGCTGTTTTCCCGCATTGAACTAAAAGATGCTCAATGTCCCACTCCTCTTTCAATTGGGTCAAGTTAGATAGATTTCCTACCATGGAATGAGGTATGAGCCACGGATCCAGTAAGTCAAGTAGTTGCAGGCGTTCCAATTCAGTTGAATCGATTTGTTTGCACCGAGGTTGACATTTTCGTAGTATATTCGTCGCTGTTTTGTTGTTCTGAAGGACTAATGCAGAACAAAAATCGTTTTCATCTAATTCGTACTTTGAAGCGTTTAATTCAATGGAATATGGTAGCAATGTGAAATCTCGATTGATATCTCGTTTCCTAATGGATCTACTTCGAACAGAATCATATGTGTTATTTCTATTGGCTGGGAAGACCTCACCATTATCCTCGTACAATTCTTTCAAGTACTCTTCATCGTATTGCAAACGCTGCCAGAAAACTTGTGCATGGTAGTCAACACTGCTAATATACTGGTCCCAGGCACGTAATCTTCGCAGGGTACACTTTATTCTGCCATTCTCGCACCCCGGTTTTGACAGATGGTGGAATTGTGTAACTGATTTGGACTCCAATGGAGCAGAAATCGATGTGATACAAAGTCCGAGATATAAATTCGTCAAAATAATCGATACTAGCGCAAAACAACCAATTGAAACCCTAAATTCTGGTTTTATTTCTAATTTATGTGGAACTCTAGTAGGTTTCTCCAATACGGTAGAAATGACAAATAACTGGGCAAAAGACATAGCCTTGAAGAAAGACCATTTTAATTTGCACCATGTTCGAAAAAAACGGAAAAATAACTCAAAAATAAAAAAGTTTTTGTTTTTCATTTTTTTCTTAAAATTTCGACTTTTGTGATCATTTTGAGTATAAAATTTTGGAAATCCGTTGTAAACTGCAAAAGTTATGGGGGTTTAAAGTTGGTCGAAAATCCAGATTTTTAAGTTTGGCGCCACGCCACGGCGCCAAATATGACTTTTGCACGTAAATATGCATGGATCCTTCATCTAGGATCCTAGTAGATTCTAAAAAAACATAGTGGGTACCCTGAACTCGAGTAGCAGTCGGGGACCTTCCCTTGTCAGTTTAATAGACTAAGATACAAATCACAATACGAATAATAGTTAAACATTAAATATATTTATCATATGGGTAGCAAACTTTTACCGACCGGTATATTTTTGATACCAAGTGGCAGAAACTTTAATCTCGAGAAATCCAGACCAGCCTCTTACAGAATGTTGCCACTAAATATTGTGTACACAATTTGCGGGTGCATATTATTTCTTGCAAATTTATTTCTTTCCAAGACAAATTTTTGGAAAAATTTCGTCTCTAAATATTTCTTAAACATGTTAGTTAGTTTTTCTGACTGTGAACGTCTTAAATATATATAAATGCACGTTTCTCAGAATTTGTGATCGATTAAATATGTCACAAGTATTTAATACATAAAACGTACCAGCAAACAATACAAATTTCCTAAATTGTCCAAAATATACATACATAGTTATTTTTCCAAGTTTTAAAAATGCATATCTTTTTAACATGATGTGCTTCAACCTGCGTCCGAATACCCTACTTTTGAGTGCTACTTTAACCGATTTGTGCATATTCACCTTCAGAATTTTTGTCATATACAAATAATTACAATAATTTGTACAGGTCTAGGGAACTTGTCGCCACCTGAGTCACACAAGTCGCCAACAAATCGTCATCGGAATGGAATTGAATGGTTTGGGGCATCATTCTGCAGTAAAATTAGCGATAAAATTATAAATCACAACCAATTGATCCAACTTTTTACCTCGAACATCTGCAGGGCCCGTGGTTGTTTGTGAATAAATGGGTACGTAGTAATCTACATCCATCGTGACAAATATGTTATATGATATGCAACGTTTTATTCTTATCTCAATTCTCCAGAAAATTGTTGACCAACCCGACCCAAAGGTGGACCTTGTCACTCGACAGCAGAATGACATCGGGAGATTGTGAAACAATTATTGGAAATTTGTACTGTTCGTGTACTACGCATATATGAATAAAAGATTATCAAACATGGGTCTGAATTACATAAGCATGCAAATTTAACTGCATAAATAAATTTTGTCACAGCGACTCCATCGTTTTTCACGTGATGGGCTATTGTCATCCCAATTGAGGCGGCGATACTGGTTCGCGATTTGTGACAATTCTTGGAAATATCGTTCGTAAATGCGTATGTAAGTTAAGCAAACGTGGGTTTGGATGGGGTTTGATCAGGTCAAACAAATATAACTGCGTATACAAATTTGGTCACAACTATTTCCTCGTGATGGATAAAATTACATATTTGCTCGCATCCTCAGTTTCCCAATTTGTGCGATAAACATACTGTTTTCGACTTGTTAGAGCACACGGTTGTCGAAGTTAGAGTCGATTTAAGCAAAGATATATTTAACATGAAGGAATTCATTTTTACTCAAGTGTTACTCATTAATTGAAAATATACTCATTGATATTAAAAATATGTATATGCTTATTAACTTGATGAAATGAAAGCCATGAAATTTAATAAACTTGGTAAAATTGTGTTTTTTAACACAAAATGCTGCCACGCTTAAAGCTTACTAAATAACAATTGAAGTCTCGCAGCATATGCTGACAGATTTTAGCCCAATTAGTGTCAACCGATTATATAGTTCATTAATTTGAAAAGGCGGTCCTCAATGCGTCGATATTTCCGTAAAAGGAGGATGAAGTCGGCCAATAAGAAATTTAACATTTTCAAAATTTCCTGTGTATTAGCTCCTCTGCGGATGCGAATTTCTCTACCAAATCGAAGAATTTTGACATTTTGTCTTTTTCAAATTTATTTTTCTAAATGTTGGAATGTTTTGTTTTGCAATTCTGCGAAACATAAATTTTCGTAGACACTATTTACATACGCAAGTTATTTTACATAAATATGCATCATCTATATTATAATTTCGAAAAGTCCGTCCCGTGAAATTTTCCGTGACATTCCTGCATTCTGATTGGTTGCCGGCTTCCTTGGTCTTTTCTTGGTAATTTTCGCTCGGCTAACCGTCCATGAACTATTTAACTGCGGAAGGTTGTAGAGGTAAATGCCTTTCTTGTGATAAATCGAAGCAAAATGTTCGGATGTTAAGCTATGATGGAAAATAATAACTTTGCATTGGGGGTCCGTATTTTGTAGGTGTGGATAAAACTTTGACTTGAAATTTGCACAGAGCATGATCTAACTAGGAAGGCGGCTAGGAATTTACCTATATACATAGGTAAATGTACATATATGTATGCATGTATGTAGGTCTAGGAAATTTGTCACCACCACCTGCGTCCCACATGGCGCCAGGAGCTCGTCACCGGCATGTGATCGAATGGATTTGGTAACTTTGCAGTAAAGTAACATAACTGTGTGGTCACAGGGACCCAAACGCTTTCCACGTGATGGATAAAATTACTTGTGCAACTGTCATCCTGAATTTGCCAATTTGTGCAATACTTGTTTGTGCCCAACAAATTTGCGGACGATTTAAATAAATCTGATGTGCAGGAATTTTTTTTCTGCTGCTACTCACTACTTAAAATTACCATACCATACCAACAATATTTTATTGATAAGTAAATAATGAATGTTAAACTTCGCATTGGTCGGATTTACTGATTATCAGTTGGGAAATTTAGAATACTTAAAATTTTGTCTGTTGTTTCGAGAACAAAATTTTTTTCTACCATGGCATCATACTTAATTCCTATCTGTTACGTATGTATGCAGCATCCACTTTTACAATATATTGTAGTAAATAAATGTTAAAAACATAAAATTACCTTGGAATAGTGAAACTAATAAAAAGATGCAGGATTAAATTGCAATTTAATCGAAGAAGAAGGTTGTTTAAAATTAAAAAGAAAAAATATTGAACTGCAATTTAATGTTTGGGAAGCAGTTTGAGTTTTCACAGTAAATTTTTACATAAACAAGGTGTCTTACATATACATATGTAGGTACATTTATGTACATCATTACAAATACATGATTTAGTTATGAAAATATAGGAAACTAAATTGTCGCAATCAACGTCACGCCGTCAGCACGCAACAAATATGTAAATTTTGTCAGCTGAATGGAATTTAATTGAAATTCATACATAAAACACCTGCCTCGTCAACGTCTGTGGACACATGTGCTCACCTAATCCCTTGATGATAACAGAACTTATTTTCCAATTCAGTACACACTTTAATTTGGCCTTTGATGCCTTTATCAAATCGTGTAATATTTATGTATGAGTAATTGTCAAACCTTTCAGCCAGGTGCAAATATTTTATTTGAACAAGAAAAAAGATTTTATGCGAAATGGACAAAATATGTAAATACGTAAATGGACTGATTGATGACTAATGCATACATAAGTACTTATCAAATGATGAACGTGGACATGACAATATTATTTAAACGAGCATTATCATGTATGAAATATTGTTGACCCCATTTTTCCTCTTAATCGGACTGGCCATTACGTTCGATACCTCTCATGAATCACGAGTGCGACTTATAATTTTCGTTAAGCAAAGGACACCAATCGGTTTGCGTCAATTGATAAGAAATTTTATGGTTTTTGGAGGGTGCATATTTTCTTGATTATCAAAATTAGTTAACTACTATCATGCCTCCCGTGATCAGGGTTATTGCAAATTAGACTTGAGACTGACAGGTGCTAAATACACAAATTAAATAGTAAAGTTTCTGGCATGATGGTTTCTCGAAAAAGTTTTATGCGAATATATTTCTTACTCGGAATCATTTTTGGTCCTTGCCAACCTGCCGATATGACAGGTAGGCATTGCAGATTTAAGGTTTTTTCCAGCTTGAATTTTGCTGTCAGTCTTTATACATTAAAAAAGTACTTTCTCTTTTTTACCGAAATAAATAGGTATGACATATCTAGGCCATTATGATGGACCACTGTTTACCAAAGGAGAAGATTATAGGCACTACTACGTCAGTGCGAATGGGGTGAGTTAAGATTACCTAGTAATTAATAATCACAAACTCGTATAAAATTAAAAATAATTGTGCTTACAAAATAAATTTTGTAGGCGTCCTGGACCAATGCAAATGACGATTGTCAAAATTTATTTGGAACGGATTCCGGCCTTGTATCGATTGATTCGGAGGATGAGAAAATTTACCTGGATCGCTTGCTGGAAAATTATGGATTTGGTAATTAGAGATTTTTTATAATTTTAATGTCATGTAATAAATAAGTCACAATTGTGTCAGGTGCTACCTACTGGACGAATGGACTGTACGATTCAAGCTCGAGGGTTTGGAGGTGGGCGGATAATAATGAACCCGTGGGGACATGGGCCCCTTGGGAGAATGGCTATCCACCGTCTGAACCCAATGCATTGCTTAGAATTGGTATTTCTTATAAGAATCGCTTCGACGCGGCTTGGGTCGCACGTTGGAATACGGATCTGCAAAGGTACATTTGTGAGGTGCGGCAGACAAGTACAACTCCAATCACGACTGATTTAACGACTATAACAAGCGAACCAACTACAGAAGAGACTACAACAATCGAGTCAACTACCGAAGAGCCCACAACAATCGAGCCAACTACCGAAGAGCCCACAACAATCGAGCCAACTACCGAAGAGCCCACAACAATCGAGCCAACTACCGAAGAGCCCACAACAATCGAGCCAACTACCGAAGAGCCCACAACAAACGAGCCAACTACCGAAGAACCCACAACAATCGAACCAACTACCGAGAAGCCCACAACAATCGAGCCAACTACCGAAGAGCCCACAACAATCGAGCAAACTACCGAGGAGCCAACAACAAACGAACCAAGTACTGAACAGACCATGACAAACAAACCAACTACTGATTATACATCAATTCCACCAACAGGTACCGGTGGAACTGGTGGAACTGGTGGAACTGGAGGACCAGGTCCAACTATTCCAACCACCACGGAGCGCACAACTACCACACCAGAACCCATTACAGACATATGTACTTATATCGCATTAAATTCTATTTTACACCTGCATTGTTGTTTTATACTATCTACATTCACCTTTTCCTTTAGCGACATCTTGTGGGTATGTCTTTAATGGCACAACCGGACGAATTGACTACACACCAGAAGTACGAGAGCCTATCGATTCTGTTGAAGTGTGCACCTGGATGATCAAATCACCCTCTTTGACTGACTTTACTCTAACCAACTTCGAATATCAACCTGGACGATTTTGGCGACCACATTTAAATTCATTCGAGTACGGCTCTTCTGGTATAAGTAGTAGAGGCGTGCTTGTGTAAGTGATCAAAAAGTATTCTAAATTGTGCGCAAGGCCCGTATCACTTTCTTTTGATATTTCAGTAAAAGGGCTGGCAGCTTCGCATTAAGGGGACATGTAGTCATCATTACGCTTCAAAGGGCTGTGACAGAAATCGCTCCATTTAAATTTGAATTTGTGGCACGTCGCACAGGAAGGACGATTATTTCCCCAAATAGTATACAGTCTATAGTAAACGTTGACGTTCCAAGAACTCAATTCAGATATCCATTGTCTAGTGACACACCTTACGATAATATGGAATTTACTGTGCTAGTTTTCCCCCCACCTAACGCAATATACCTTCAAAATAATGTAAATAATCGAGTACGAATAGATACGTCTGGATTGGACGAAGGTTGTAACGATTTCGTCACAACGGCAGCCTTGGTGAAGGATTATCTGAACAATAATCACTTACACACTACTGGTGACAGGTAAAATAAAATTAAAGGATAAATTGTTTTCAAGCCGGTCTGTGTGCCGAGTCAAATATGCCGACCACTGCGTGTATGAACAGCCCAAGATTTAGTAGGAAATTTGGTCTCAACCTGTCCCCCGTTGGGACTGGAAGAGACAAGGGTTTCCACTGCGATCAATGCGATTGTGTAAAGTGTAACCCTCCATTCAAAAAACAGGCGATTTTGACCAGGCGGAGGAAGCAAACCCCACTTCAATTCCTTTCCCGTGCTAAAAAATGCCTGAATAATCGTTGTTGGTATTGACATGGACCACGTAATTTAAAAATTTCAACCAAATCAGAGGATTACACGTCAAACCATCGCATTGAAACAGGGTTATTTCATTGCTTGTAGGGTTTGGGCTCGTATACGAGACACCATTTTATAACGTCTTAACATCACATTTTCATTCTAGATTGTGCGGAAATACCTACACTCTCGCATGGTACCAAATGTACGTCGTAATCTTTTATTCGGACAGTTCGACAGTCGCAAGTGGTATCACGATAGATTCTGATTGGGAATATTCGAACTGAAACATTTCAAACATATTAATACATTAAATGCGGTTAATGCAATTAAATGCCCTTATAGGTCGTATATTACGCAATATTAAAACTAATCGTCGGTTATAATATGTAAGAGACGTACACACATTGTAAAATAATAATAAAACTATAATTATTAAACCTACTTTCACACACTTTTACTTTGCACACAAAATTAAAAAGCGCTACTTGACTTAACACGTCAATAAAGCCTTGCATAATGTTTTTAAGAAAAATGGAATCTTTCAAAACTTGTAGTGAAATAGATTTCTTATCTATTAAGTCAACAGTCTTGTTCATATGGGCTCATTTCCATAATTCACGAATTATAGAAATTATAAACAAACGAATTAAAAATAACGCTGTTTTACAAACAACTGTACAAATCCGTAGACGGGGGGCGTAATTTGGCAAGAATTTCTTATCTTCCAAATGTCATGATTGACAGAAATATTGTTCAATAAAGCAATCTTTTTCTTCATTCATTTTTTTGCACCAAAACTCCATGTATGTAGATATATAATACAATTATTAAATACATCAATAAATATATGTTAAACTAAATATTGTCAGACGAATTTTCAGAAGCGTATTTATTTGAAATAGTCAATTGCAATTTGCGTGACCACCTTTTACGTCAGTCTGGACGATAAATAGATATGTTCATACATGCAAATCCTTATTCAGAATGACTCATTTGCACTAATTAGTCATAAATATCTATTTGTTGATCAAATGATTGGAAAATTGGGGGCGGAATAATTTTTTTAATGTATGCACATACATGCGTATCGTATTTAGTGTAAAGTTGCGTATGAGAACACAGGAACGTATGCATGGAAATGCGCACATACATACGCAAGTGGTTATCTATATTTCATGGATAAACGGCTGATAAGAAAAGTTATATAAGCAACAGTCTCGCTCTGGTTTTCTCACAGTTGCCTTTTTTCTCTCGTAGATTATACATCGTGCATATTCGTGTAGAAATTTTATACAAAGTTTCTAAAAGCATGAACTCTTTTGGGGTTTTTTGCATTTTTGCAACCGTTCTTTTCGACACCTCGGAGGCCTATGTCTCAAGTACTTATCTTATCATGTACACTTTTAAAAATAATATTACCCTTTTGAAAAGTAAATGCCCTTTAAATTCTATGTTAAAAAACTGCAAGAAATTCTGAATAAACTTTACTTTTGATCAGGTTAACGTTACCCTTATAATTATATTTAACATAATTTAGAATTTTTAGCTTATTTGGTTCTCAAAATAGGAAAGTATTTTTAAGAGTGTAGATAGCACAAGAAAAATGCATGGACTAACTTACTTAATATTTACTAATTCTATGGTTACTACATAATTCATATTGCAGATCGAACCGGTTTCGCAAATATAGCGGAGGAAGGCTCAAAACCCCAAATTCCAGGAAAGTCCGTTAAAGGCCGGGATGGGCTTGAAATATGTATGGGTTTATTTGTAGATTAACAGGCATGATACATATCGTCGGACTAATTCCGAAAGGGCCAAAGTGCAGTAGATACTTAATTCCGAAAGGGTCTAAGTACACAAGAAAAACTATTGAAAAGACCTAAGTGCATTTTCAATATAACTGCATATATAACCGCAATCCCTGAACTTGTGAATATTTAATTTTTAAAATTTTAACTCTACGATGGTCACGACCGACCTTTAGTCTTGGACTACTTATGGTAAATTTTAAAAATTAAATATTCACAAGTTCAGGGATTGTGGTTAGATATGCATTTATATTGAAAATGCAGTTAGGTCTTTTCAATAGTTTTTCTTGTGTACTTAGGCCGTTTCGGAATTAAATATTGATTGCACTTTGCTCCTTTCGGAATTAGTCCGACGATATGCAAATTAATTTTTTGCAAATATTTCACGTAGCCACAACTTGTGGAGATGTTCTAACAACTACTCAAGGTCGAATAGAGTACACATCCGGTTATACTGTCGGGACGGAATATTGCGTTTTTATGATCAAGTCACGCCTCTTAAACGAATTTAACTTCGACATTTTGCAAATGGATGTGTACGGGAATAGGGAGACATTCTTGGGAATTAGTACGTTTGATTATCGAAATCCAAATCATCAAACCTACCAAGTGTACGTGGCAACCTTACATACCTATATTGATTAACCTTGGGCTGATCAGAATTAAATGTTTAACCTGGTTTTGTTTTATTTATATTAGTAGCCAACTCGGAAAATATAAGTCGACCGGAAACCTAGTAATTTTAGGTTTCACGACTTCTCGAACAATACCAATTTATCGTCGAGTTTTCGTCCTGGAGTACAGCATGACTCCAATAGGGGACTTGGAACTTTCTGCCAATAGCGTGCAAAATATTTATCCAGGCGTTCATGGGAATCCACCCGCGAGATTCAGATATCCACAAGCTGACGTAAATTATGATAATCGCGAGTTCACCGCACTTGTTTTCGCTCCGCCAAATTGGATCAATTATGACACCAGTAATAGAAAAAGTCGATTTGAGGTTAATACGTCCGGACTGGAGGCCTCATGCACTGATAAGGTTTCGACGTATACTATGTCATCTACCGTTTCAGCGGTGGGTTCATCTAAAAGGTAAGTAACTGGATACTCTAAAAAATATTGCTACCATTTCCAAAAGTAAATGTTCTTTGAATTCTATATTAAGTAATGGGTCGTCCATAAATTACGTAACGCAAAAATCTAGATTTTCTGGACCCCCCCCCTTTAACATGCGCCACATACATAAATAGGCACGGTATCATTGGAACCTTAGACCACCTCCCCTCGCCCCTCATGTGTTACGTAATTTCTGGACGGTCCCTAAAGCATGACAGATCTAGAGTAATGTGACCTTAGTAAAAAGTAAGGATTACTCTGAACGGAGTAAAGTTAACTCCGAATTTAGTAAAGATTGCGTAATTTAGAATTCAGAGACTGCTTTTATTTTTCGACGGGAGAACATTATTTTTAAGCAGTTTTTATTAAATTACAACGAGATTTTGCAGATTTGCTAACAAAGTTCTAAAGTCGACACGTACATACACGTGTAGCCAATAATAGCCTTTGTCTTTTAGGGAACTGTGCAACGCGACGTCAGCCAGATACGATGCAAACCCCGTGTACGTGGTGGTATTCAAGTCGGACAACGCAACGGTGGGGGCAGGTTTCAACATTGAGTATGATTGGGGACCTGAAGATTAGCGGATGAGAAATCATCATAGGATTTTATGACATTAATTGCCTATTTATCACGAATTCACTTGTCAAAGATGGGTTAATCCAAGCGTAATAACAAAAAATAAAAATTTGCACCTGCATAAATTCGCCGGGTAGGATAATTTGGGATTTGACCAACCTCTTTCTTATTGACTGAGAAAATAGTTATGTTTGATGGACACATTCTTGGACTCTTTAGTAGAAACGTCCACATATGGTGTCATCAAAAAAGTGGAGGGTGGTTTTGGGTCGCCACTTTATATTATTCATATTGCTTATTACTCGTGTTATATAAATAAGCTTAACATGAGTAGGATATGGAAGTGGTTCGTGTAAAAATGGGCGTTTTACTGACGACGTAATGAATGAATGTTCACCATGGTATTTCCTAATGGTGAAAATGCATGCAAACCGAACCTATTGGTGTGGGTTCCCGATCTGCGCGAAGGGACATATGTATGTATGTACCTTGGTGTACGAGATATTAATCAACCCTTCCATTCCTATCTCTCCGTGGACAATACTGACGTCTAAATTTACACAAAAAGGGTCAAATACCTCGACTTTGATTCCACACTCTCAAGTGTTAACCGTCCAAAGGATGTATTTTTAACAGGTACCACTCCATCACCTCTGGACCACTTTGCACATTTTTGCTTGAGGTTTTTCATATTCTTGGTTTTAACAAAATAATTAATTAAATAATTAATACGTACGCCTTGCAGCCTAACAATACACATACAGTTTGAAATCACCGAAAAAACATATTTTCAAAACTTGTGAATTCGCCAACATGGAATTTAGCAATGCCTTTTCGAAACCCCATTTTGCCGTTACTCTCCCTGAGGTGTGTACATATTTATTTTCTCAAATAAATCGTAGCATACATACATACTTGTAATTAATTTTGACTAATTTCTGCTTGAAAGATAATTTGCACATTATATAAATAGATATTTACAATTGTTTCAAATTAAGCTGAAATTGGTATGTGTACCAATTTCAGCTTAATGCACAATGAAGGAAAAAACAACTTATTGTAAATTTTGCTACATAAAATTTTCAAAATTAATATATATGTATGCATACATTTTCTCAGATTCTGGCAAAAGTAATGACCTTTCACCCCACGTGTGACCTCATCACATTCACCAAGATCAACACAGGATGGGAAACTGAATCCCGGAAACGTCTCCTCGCTCAAAAATGGGTCACTCTCTCCCCCCAAAATATCACCTATTCCCACAGCATCATCAACCTTCGAGGGAACCGCCTCAGAAATTTGTGCATTTCCAATTTTAAAAATTCCTGTCCAGAAGTCTTGATAGATTTTCTTTCAAACAATGGCCACAAAGTGACGAACTTCAAGATCCACCTATCCATTGGGGATCCCCAATGGGTGCGATGTTTGCAATACCTTTCAAGCCTCCTCCCCAACCTGACCGCCCTCCAAATCGTTGTGGTCACACCTGAACTCAAAAATTCTGGCTATTTCCCCCTCCCCAAAAACCACATCACTTCTGGAAAGTTCGAAAACTCGGAATTGTTTCCCCTGTAACCTGATTCGTGTGTTAAAAAGTGGGTGTGCCGCAAATAAGCTCGTGTAATGTGGGAGAGCAAGGTGAGACGACTGAAAATCTCATAAATTTCCTATTACAACTTATTTATTGAACGGGAAATAAGGGTGTATGTACATGTGGGGCATGCTAAGTGCATGAAAAAGATGACTTGAAGAGTCCGAATCTAGAAACTAACTTTAGGAGTCGGAGGACAAAATCTAACTCTATGAGTCCAAGGACAAAACCCAACTAAAACTAAATTTTTCTCTACTTCAGGATGAAGAGAGCACCTCTCTTCATCCACCCTTAATTAAAATTAACTAATTTAATCTATGTCTCGTCTGCCGGACGCAGACGAGATTATCTTATCTAGAGGTGGACTACTCTGTCCAATGTCTCCTAATGTTAGGAGGGTTTCTTGGTGGCTAGCCAAGAAATCCTTCTAATTAAATATTCATTAAATATTATTTACAAGGACATGCCATCTCAGGTCGTTGATCAGACGAGCCTGGGATGGTATGTCACACCCCCAAATGGGAGGAATCTATTAAATTGGCTGAAATCTTGTCCCTCTTCCCAAATCTGGAAACCTTATCGTCCGATGGAATTGATTCTTCACTTCTGAACACATTTCTCCAGGGGGGAAATTCTCCCTTGACCGGACCCAGGGTGGCCATTACCCGGCTAGAATTAGGCGACTCTACGCAAGGAATGGGCCACCTTTCCGCCATTCTCAACCTCGTCTCTGGCACCTTAGAGCGCATTAAATTCTTCAAACTGGACAACTTCCCGCCGCACTGGCGCATCATTCAGGCCTCCATAGTGTTTCCCGCCATGCCAAAATTGAAGGTTTTCGCCATCGCGCAGTCTCCCACGAGGGCGTTTTCCTCCTGCTCCATTGTGACCCCGGGGCTCCATATGACATGGGGGGAAAGTGAGACGCTCCTTTATCCCGAGCAGTTTCCCGCCTTGGAGAGGATCATAATTTCCCGGGAGGAACGAGCAGATTTCTGCAATAACAATAACGTACTAACCCCTCAGGAGTATTTTGAGACGAGCGCGGCATTTTTGTACAAGACGTTCCTCCGCAAGGGGAATTCGGTGGGGGTGACGGTGAAAGAGTTGGACGTCCCGTTCCCCCCGGGGGACAGGTTCAGGGTGATACGAACCGCCGGCGGGGGTGGGGGGTCGGCTTGTTGTGGGCGTGCCGAGGTGAAGAAATCGACCGAATTTTGGGTCCGGGTGGTTGCAATGTTTCCGAACTTGGTGAGATATAGTGCCATAGAGGAAAGTTTGGAGAGGGAGACGGCCAGGGCGGCCAGGGTAAAGGAGTGGGTGGAGATTGGGGAGGAGCTGGGTTTTGTGAAGGGTGGAGGGAATAGTGGGGGAAGTAAGAAAAGATTGGATTTGGGGGTGGATTCGTCGAGGTGGGGGATGGGGTTAAAATTAGGCATGTTCTGGGTAAGAGCGATACCCGGAACCAGGCTAACCTGCCTCGGCATCAAAATCCCTACCGGATACCGGGTGCCGGGCCGGGTCGGGTAATACTTTAAATGAATTCAGGAATCGTAGGTAAGCAAAGAGCTACTGGTATCCAAGGTACCTACTGCAGTTTTTTTAGAATTAAGTGCGATCCCGGGTAATGAATTCATTTATATTTCCAACTTATATTCGGCGTCTTGCGCATCTCGCATATAAAGCATCTCGAGCAATATAACGTACCAGAAGCAGAACTTCCACCAGAGGAGTAAAAGGGATGAGGGTGGAAAGATTGTCTGCCTATATGTACTGTATACTGAGGGAGGGGCAACATTATGTAACGCTGTCTGACCTTAATTTTGCGCCCGAAGGACGCGTCGGTGAATTGTTTTGGTGTTTTCCACGTGTTCCCCATCCTTTTTTGATAAGGAGCAAAGTCGTCGTTTCCATGAATCGAAGACTTTTAGGCACATTTCAGGGGTCACTTTCATCCGCTCTTCAGCCAGAACTTTGCAAAATCCATCTAGCGTGGTAGCTCCCCTATTAAAAATTGCTGCTTCAAGGTTCCAAACCCAAAAAAACTCCATTGGAGATGCATCAGGGGATTCGACTAGTATCTCTTTATTAAGAAAAATTGCGATTCCGACTTTCTCTTTTAATTCGGCTGCGTACTGGGCGGTGATCCGAGCAGTATGTGATGACGCCGCGTCATGATGAAAAAATTCCTTCTGGGTCTCCCCAGGGTAGAGTTTTGGAATTTCTTGTTCCAAAAGAGGTTTTAAAACTTTGTCCACATAATAAGTAACATTTATCTTTACATTATGAGGAACTCGAATCAAATCGAGTGTTCCACGACCACTCATGGCGCCGACTATCATCACTCTGTCCGCAAACTTTTTGCTTTTTTCACTTACATATTTCTCCATCTCACTTCGGGCCTTTGAATAGCAAATCCTTCGTTTTTTTTTGCAATCCTCGATGAAGAATAATGCCTCGTCCAATGTCACAGCAAATTCAGATTTTTTCCCTGCAAGGTGACCACGGTACAGCTTCCGAGATGTCGACTTCCGTACTTGTTTGTGACGTGGTTTTAGGGCATGGACTCTGGTCTTTTTAAAGGTCTTCTTACCCAGATCTTGATGAATAATTCGCCTCACTGTACGCTTAGAGACATGATATTTCGTTGCCAACTGATTTTGGGTTGGAGGATTTTCCTTTGACGTGTCAGCATCTATTTTTCTGATGAGCGTCGGTTTCCTCACTTTTCGGGGGTATACGTTCGGCGGCTGTGGCATGTCCAAATTTCTGGCCTGGTTCCTTTTTCCGACGGAATTCGTTATGTTGGACACTGTGCCTTCAGAAATGATGATTCCTTCGCCCCTAAGTTGACTTGTTATTTCCTTACGCGTCAATCCAGCCTGGCAAAGTGCTTTTACACTATGATATACTTTGAGGTCAATTTTCGGACCCATCTTGAAAATTTCAAATTCTGAAAAATATTCACACTTTTGCAATTGATCTTGCGTTTCTGGAACTTTTTGAATTTCGCGGTTTACTTAACGGGGTAACTGGATATGAACTCGCAAACAGCGTCATATAATGTTGCCCCACCCTGTATATGTTTTGAATAAATTGCGAATAAAGTTTGCTGGCAAAATTGTCAAATAAAATTTATGAACTGTACAAATAAAGTGTTTACTGAGTTATTTTTTTTATATTTTCTCTTACTATGTAGAAGTCATAAAATGCCACAAAGTAACTTATATGTTGGCGTACTAGGTCACATATACGAAAACATAGCTTGCATTTATGTAGCTTAACGTATAATACTTAAATCTTTACAACGCATCTAAGCAAAATGGCGTAACCAAATTGATAACATTGTTTCATACTCGATAGGTTAATGGTTAAATTACCCATTGATTGATTGATTTAATTTGCTGAAGTAATCATTGTTCCCTTTGTCTGCAATTGGTTTTATGTATTTATTCGCATTGCTACTTATCGAACATGTATGCATAAATGTGTGTGGAGTAAAATGCCATCTACATATTTACATGCATGTATGCATGTATGCATGCATGTAAATATGTAAATAGATCAGCAAAATGTGTGATAAAAATATGGATTACAAAAACTGTTTTAATTAGTTTTCTGCTCTGTGCATATCTCATTCTATTAAATACGTAAATGTAAATTGATCCCTACGCCAATGTTAATTCTCATTGTCAGTAACGTCATATACTTCAATGACTTGCTCCTCATCACAAGTCAGCCCTACCATTTCGGAGTATGTAGTACCAATATGTACGGAGTATAAAATCGCCGTAGAAATAATAATGTGTTATGGGTTGTCGGTATCACTGCCGTCGGTTGTCAGACATCACTGCGATATGATCGGTTGTCACTGTCGAGCAGTTGTCAGAGGTCAGATATCACTGCTATCGGTTATCACTGTTATCGGTTGTGATATCACTGCCAATGTTTTTATATCCCCCCACACCCGAAGGAAGGGGGAGGGATCCCAAAAGTATCTCATGTTACCCCAAATGGGTCTGACGTTATCCCAAAAATGTCTCATGTTACACCAACACATTACCCCGAAACCTTATCAGTTCACCGCATGTATCGTCTTACGTTACCCCTAAACCCTCTCGTTTCACCCCAAACACTGTCTCAGGTAACCAAAAATACCACCTGAAGTTAATACAAACACGGTCTCACTTTACACCTATAAATTTGGGATCATCGAAAACCATGCTGATCTCATCAAAAATGTTGGGTTATTGGATAATGTAGTGAGAAATGGTCCAAATATGTAAATAAATGTGTGTTCGTTATGCGAGCTTTTGTGTGAAAAACGAAATCAATAGGACGGATTTATTAATATGAGAGACAAACAAAGACTGGAGCGCAAGATGCTTCTTTCTCTCTCTAGAGAGAAATCGCATCATGCCTTGGGCAAAATCACCCTTTTCAAAAGGAAGATTTTCTCCGTAAATGATATTTACTTATTTACGTATCTACCAATCATAGTCAGAGAGCAGTAAAACAATCCGTTTTACGGCTACACATAATCAGTATCGGTAATCTGAATTTGCTATAAACATGCCCCCTAATTATCAAGGGAGCGTTTGTCGGACTCAGTACAAATTTATGGTGAAAATAAATCAAATGGTGAAAGTGAATCTAAAAATACACGGTCATGTTGTAATATAAATTTGGATTTGTTCTTTGTGAGTTATGTTGCGTTATACAAGTATGATAATTTTATTTATTATTTATTTATTTTAAAAATGCTACCCTTCGTTTGCACACTGTAAAGTACTTCATACAAAGTATGGGCAATTTTTTTTCACACTCATGATATTCATTTGATTACGATTTGTTGCTAAATAATTATTTGGTTACCCAAGAGAATATAGGTAAAAGATTAGTAGTAGTACAAGGAGCGGGTAAGTGTTATATGTAGTTACATGGTTATTCACATTACTTAATATTACATAACACTCGGTTATCGTCATATGTGGGTACGTATTTCGTTATATGGATACATAATCTTACATATTAGGTTGGAATAGGTTAGTTCAACTGGACAAAGGCAGTAAATCTGCCAAACTCTACTTTCCGTTCCTGGAAACGCATAAAAAGGTTTTAGTGATACAGTGATATTTTTAAGACAATTCTTCTGCAAGTTATATATACATATGTTAGTGCCTATAGAAATGTAATCTTTGACCAAGGAAACGTATATAGAATGTACACACCCTTTTACGCAGAGTTGCAGTGCCATTTCTTAAAATTTTACAACTTTCAAACTTGTTGCAGGTTAAAAATCGGGTATAAAAAGGCGTCGAAACTGGAAAAAAGACCAGTGGTCTGAAGCCATGAACATTATAATAGTAATCTCGCCTCATCATTGAGGTCGTGCATGTGTGTAGGCGTTCAAAATGATCAATATGGAGCGTGCGCCGACGACGTGGTGATGAAGCAGGACGAGCCATGCATAGTATGTATATAGACCACGTATCCTAGCGTAGTATGTATATATTAAAGCATATATATATATAAGTATAGTATGTACATATATAGTAGAAAAAAGAACTATAAACAATTGAGATACTTATAAAGATATGTACATTTTTTAAATAGAACTTATGAGGCAAAATTGCGTGGAAAAATTCTGAATATGATGGTGCCCAAAGTTCTTGGAATTTCTTAATATAAAAATAGAATTCAACAGAAAAGCAGGTGGTGTTAAAAGATATTAAAAGCAAACATTGGTGGAATTCTTGTATTTGTCCATAGAATGCAGGTGGTTAGAAAAGTGACCCAAATTTCTAGCCAATGTATGCAAAAATTTGATTTTTAGCAAGCAAAGTTACCCTTCTCTAGTTGTTTATTATTGAATTGCAGATTCCTAATAGTTTCACAATGTGTTTTCCTATCTAATAGTAAGTTAGGTAAGGGGGCACACAATTACAACGCAGATATCCATGCACATATTTCCATCTTGAAATACTCACGGAGCTCCTCAATTTAAAAATCCTGTGTCACACGGGATACGTGCAGGGCTTCTTATTTGGAATAAATTAAGACGGGATTCTGTTGACCGGCATTCCTTCGTCACCAGCAAAGGACCCAAGCGACCTTGCGATGCTACAAGGTCAGGGGGGATAGTTAACTGAATTCTGAGGTGCTTGCGACTAGACGACCAACGCTTTCCTCACTTCTAGGACAAGCCCATCAATTGTGGATATCTCTTGCCCGGTGATGTTCATTTTTTTGTGTTGATGCGAACAACCGCATATATCACTATTTCTATACTAATTATTAATTTCTCGTGGACAGGAGAGATAAACGCAAAACTTTTATCTTCATTCCTACCACTTTTCTGCTCCTTATTATCTTCATTTTTTAGGAGGAGCTTATATGATCATTCCGCATTCCGTTACGTTGACAATGATTCACATCTTGTTGCTTATTATGACCCCAATAACTGGGGTGCAAATCGGCACATTTATGATAGAGCTTTTGCTTATACTGCTTCCGAGATCAGCAAAGTTTGAGAAGTTCAAATTGAGTTAAAATTGTCACATCCGTAAATTTTCCGGATGTGACAATACGCGTGACACCTACTCTGTACCTCGTGAAAGATGTAGATGGTCTCCGTTTTGTAAAAAAATGTTCGCAGTCATCATTTTTCCCCTATTTACAAGACAGAGGAGGTTGTGTTTTTACAATTTGTGCTAATGCTTGCTTATTTCAATCTAAAAATCCTTACATCGTAACAGATATTGTGAGATTCACAACGGATAACCGGGAAAGATTTACCTCCTTTGCCCATCTGGATCACCGTTACAATCGCGCTATTTCCTACACTTGGCCTTCCGTGCATTTAATGCGTCAACATATTTCAGGCGTAAATTATATGTTCCATCCAAGATCAAAACTCTTGGCATAAGCTGTCAAGTTAGTCGTAAAAACAGCTTGAGCCACAACTTTCATACAGCAATATTTACTTACGAAAAGCATATCCATGCACGTGCAGAACAACAAATGCTTAAAAACAGCAAAATAAATTGCAGCGAACGCTTAAACGCTCACAAACATGCTCATTTGGTTATTGACCGCTATACCAATCGCTAGACGTGTTAGAATTAATTAATACTTCTTTCAATCACCTTTACGAACGTAATTGTTACTGCTAAGCAAATACGAATTCATAATCTTACCTCTCCGATTATTATGGAATATGTATTGAAGTTTAGTGAATTTACGTGCTTAACATTTTACAATCTCACCTTACAATCAAATATGTATAAACTGTTGATAAAGTTACAATAAATATCACTTCTGTTTTAACAATTATTTTCACACGATTATTTCTATCTTTTACGCCTCGCCTAGGGTTTCAACTTCTCAGAATTATTGATCGTGAATAAAATGTTGATACATTGGCATCGTCCATTTTATTATGATGTATATTGTTCCACATATGAATATGCATCTATGTTAATTTTATTAAGGTTTCTTATGTAATATACTGGGTGTAACATAAAATCTTAGAACTTAACCTGTGGGATATAAAAACATTGGCTGTGGTATCCGCCAGGGTGACAACCGATAACAGTTATAACCGCTAGCAGAGATGTCTGGCAACCGATAACAAATGAAATAAAACCAGTTTAAGTACTTATTTGCTCTTTCGCGTTGATATACTCTGACTTGATAATTCTGTGATAAGAGTGCATGCTATGGGACTTTCAAAAATCACATCAAACTAAAATACAATTTGTTGAAAAGTTATATTCTTCATAATTTCATTATTTATGAAATTATGAAAAACACCTCTGCATACTACTTGTACAAGGCTAGTATTTAATTTTTTGAGGTAATCATTGTTTCTATTTGTTAATGTAATTATGTGCAAAGTAGTATTTGTTCGCATTACTATTTGTCAAATACATACTTATGCATAAAGTGTAGAATAAAATGACGTACATACATGCATATTCAGCAAACTGTGTCATAAAAATGCGAATTACAAAAACTGTTTTATTTGTTTTCTGTGTATATATCATTCTTGTATATACAACACACATGTATTTACCTTGAGACTACCTATTCATGCTTATTTTTTCCTTCATATATTTCAATCACTTGCTCATCATCACCCGTCAGCCCTACCAATTCCGACCAATCTGTTGCGATGAGGATGTCTTCATCCTTGATGACGACGGGGGTAACATCGTCCTCTTGAGATCCGTCCCGTAGCGTCAGGTTTCTGCTGGCATAATCGTTAAGATTCTGGCCGTGGACAGCTTCAACATCAGACTCGTCACCCGGTGAGGTACAACTGTAACAAAAATTTAAAAACTTAATAACCAAACGGTTGGCTCTGGGAATTGACTTTTACGTCAAATTTGCGGCCAATTATAAAAATATACACTTAAAGTTAAGGAAGTTTTTGAACGAGAAGATTTCAAGCTTAACAAGCCTTCAGAAAAGTTGGATGGAAATTTCTTGTCCGTATGTTTAAAATAAATTCCCTGAGCTGAGAAATTAGTTAAAATTTCTAGATTTTGATAAGCTTAAGAGGCTTCATCCAGTTTTCATATTTCAAAAAGGGATGCACATATATCTGTAAACTTCATACTACTTTTAGCTCATAGAATGTTACATATGTAATTATGGTGACATGACCTTCGTCGAGTTATACCTTAAAGCATGCATTTATAAATATGTGCAGGTGATTAAAAGAGACGGGTAAAACTGGAATGCTTAATAATTTAAAAATTAAAAACTTTAAAATTAATTACCATTCCTTTTCAAGGTGAAACTTTAACGAACGACTTTGAGCAAATGCGAGTCCACATTTGTCACAAGCTATCCTAACTGCGCGACTTGGGCCCTTGAAGCAACTAAATATTTAAATACAAAACTCATGTCATTTTGCACAATTAATTTTTTAATTGCATACCTGTCATTTTCCAAGTGCCGTTTAAGCGAACCAATTTGAGTAAACGAGAGTCCACACGTTTCACACTTTTTCTTCGCTGACCCAGGACCTCTAGTAGAGCCCTTGAAGCAACTAAAGGCACAAAATTAGTTACTCATCCGCAAATTAGTGTGTCAAATTAATGATATACCTGTCATTTTCCAAGTGTCGTTTTAGCGAACCGCTCTGAGTAAATGAGAGTCCACATGTGTCACACTTTTTCTTCGCCACTCCACCTCGTGTAGAAATTTTGAAGCAACTGTGATCACAAAACAAGATATGCACTCATCCATCAAAATTAATGTTTCAAATTAATGAAATATATACCTGCCATTTTCCAAGTGTCGTTTTAACGACCAACTTTGCGTAAATGTGCGACCGCACTTGCGACACTCTTTTCCAACTTTGGGTTTGCTGCAACTGAGGAATGTGCAAATTACATAACTGTGTAAATTGGTGGGTGCTTACTTGTGATCATTCAAACAATTAAGGTAATCAAGTATTTAATCACCTTCCATTTATTTGGTGTCTTTCAAGGGAAAAAGTGTTATAAAATGCGACCCCACACGCGTCACACGTGGATGCTCCTGAATTCCGGAACGAGTGGGCTTTGGTGTGCTGGTCGTAGTGCGCTTGAGATCGACACATAATCCCACAAACCTGACAGCGACGTGGTTTTAGTTTAGGTGGTCCGTGGCGTCGACGCCTGCGGGGACAATTTTTTAATTAAGGATACAATGCTGTATTTAATTTCATGTAAATTTAATCCATAATAAGACGTACCGTAATTTGGCCAGCTCAGCAGCCCTGTCAGCACAGCTAAAAAATTCGGAATTAAAATTAATTTCAAAAAGTATTAATTAATATGTAGCGCACTGCTAAAAATAGTGTCACCATTTTTGAAAAGTGAATACATTTTTAGGTATGTATTGTCATTTTGATAATATCATATGTAAGTAAATTACACTAAACCCAGTATAGACTTTGACGTCACTTTGGATTTAGTTTAGTTTACATGAGTGCATTTACGTTTCAAAACGATAAGATTATTTTTAAGAGTGCGGCGGTGATTGTTAAAAAGCGACCCACTTTATAATCAAGAATTGGTGTCTTTGGAGTGCATTAGTACTCGAAAAAGAGAGTTTGCATTTTTCGCAGGTTGGGCAAAGGCCAGAATATTCGGGTAGGACGTCGGGGGACGAGGGAGGTGAAGATTCGTCGTCCATGGTTTCACCTAGATTTCCTGAAAGAATGTGAAGTACAGACACAATGTATGAGTTTAAAACATATGTAGGGAATCATATGTAGGGAAACACATGAATCAGAACTCGCCCGCACGCAGATTTGAAATTGTCAAAATTCAGCAAACAAGTCAAAGCAGGGTCGGAGAGGACAACAAAGAAGGAATTTGTCCATTTTTGAAGGGGTCCGCGGCGTACGATTTTCTTGAAACTTTCAGGGAGTACTCGCCAAGTATCCCTGAACATGTTTCAGAAATCAGAACTCGCCCGCACGCACTTTTGAAATTGTCAAAATTCATCAAAACTGAGGGTGAGGGGATAAAATCGACATTTCCCAAGTTTCCCGCGTTCGACTTGGCTCCAATTTTCAGGGAATTATTAAGGAGTGGTAAGGAGCACATTTAAGTCATCAAATCATGCCCAGAAGCAGCGGGAGAGCTCAAAAATAAAAAAATTTAAATTCTGGGCTGGGCTAACTTCCTATACATATGAATTTTATTTTAATAATTACCTGAATCTATATCACCTAAGGGGTCGGCAAGGGTGGGGAAAGTTTTAAATTTGTACTTGGCCATTTTAACCGGGACGAAGAGCGGGGGCGCGAATTGCGGAGGGTCATCCTTGACCTCGGTGACTTCCGGTACCCTGTCCAGTTTTAAAATGGGGGTCGGAAATGGGACGGTCCTCCACCCAGTAGAATTAGGCTTGTCCCCCTGCCTGTAAATATTAAGAAAGCAGGTTAGAATTAAGATCATCAATTGATGAATAATTTCTAAAAAAAATAGAATATTTTACTTAATTAATTAAACTTCTCTCTCCTTACTTCATACTTACTTTTCATGCGACGTTTTCGAAAGATGTATCACGACGAGAGGTTTCGACTCAAAAAACGAGTCGCATTTGTCACATTGGTAAAAAACTGAGGGGTCTGATTAACAAAACAATTAAAAATGGTTATACATTAATTTAAATGTTAACATATATGTTAAAATGTAATTGTGGTATATATATTAAATTTAACTATGAAGTAATTACTCATACCTGATCCTTGACTACAATTTTCCCCTGTCTTTGGAGACATGATGACGGAGACGGATAACAGAAGGAACTAAAAGTAAATCTTTCTATTTTAACCAGGTTATCAATTATTTCGCAAGGTTCCTTGCCTTTTCATGGAATGTGTTTTACAAAATCGAAACACAATTTTGTTCGTTTAAAATTATTTAAACGAGACGAAAAGAACGGAAAATGGTAAAGTGTTGTTTACTCTTCTTCTCGTGATTTGATTATGTATAAGTATTTTCAATATGTTGAATGTCGGCTGAATCGAGACCCGCCGTTTACTCAAGTACCTTTGTTTTTGACTTTGTTCGTGTGAATAACGCGTATGAAAATGGAAATCGGAAACCGCATGCTCACTAAAACGTTGAAATGCAGATGAGAAAGTATTTTATGAAATGTCGAATGATTAGTGTGAAGTTGGCCTCTCCTTTTTTTATTATTTTGAATGAAGTTAGCCGACTGAGCCGACTGATATCCGACTGCCGCCCATAAATCCCACCTTTGTGGGGCAACGTGAGATTCGCTCCCCATGGTCCCAGAACTGTTCGAATTCAAATCTCGAGCCTTCCCGCCCTATTCTAAGGGGAAACTTGAGATTCTTACCCATGCATTTGGCTATCATCGACCCTATTAAGTACAATGGTCACGTAAACGATACCTTCAGAGGAGTGGGAGCCTAATTTAGCATTTAGCCTATTTAGCATTAGTGTAACCCCCTGTATCCCCACACATAAAAGCATATATTCATATTTCATCCTAAATACCCGGGTAAAATTCGGTATATATGCATACCACATATCAAAATTCTTAGATTTTCAGAATTTATTTCTCGAAAACGGCGTCTAGCTTTTTGACCGGACCGGTCTTATTTTCAAGCTAGAACAGTGCTCTCCCAAACGTATAGGGTGGCTGGTCATGCACCTCTAAGATAAGTGCGAAATACCCGGGTTAAATTCGGAGTTTATGCATATCACATATCAAAATTCCCAGATTTTCAGAATTTATTTCTCGAAAACGGCGTCTAGCTTTTTGACCGGACCGGTCTTATTTTCAAGCTAGAACAGCGCTCTACCAAACGTATATAGTGGGAAGTCATGCACCTCGAAGATAAGCGCGAAATACCCGGGTTAAATTCGGAGTTTATGCATATCACATCAAAATTCCCAGATTTTCAGAATTTATTTCTCGAAAACGGCGTCTAGCTTTTTGACCGGACCGGTCTTATTTTCAAGCTAGAACTGTGCTCTACTAAACGGCGTTTGGTAGAGCACTGTTCTAGCGTTTTTTAAAACCGATTTTTAAAAATTGCTTTAAAACGATGAAATCCGGCAGGGTTATACTTAATGGCTTCTTATGGAAGGATATGAAGTTAAAAGTGAGCAAATTGCAACCAGGGTAGCCCTGGGGGTGACCCATACCGTTTTTTAAAAGTCGTGAATACCATCTGAAATTTGGTATGTAGGCTAAAAACCACTTCTTGATACCACATATAGCTTGTTAAAGATGCCCACTAAGGAGGTTCGCATTATTATGTCGGTCAATTCGGAGAAAAATTTAGAAACGGGCTAGGACTCAAGGAGTCAGGACCCTGTCCCTGAGTCGGGCTATATGGAGTCTGCACTGCAGGTTTTCTTAGGTGAGGCTATGGTTACTGAAAAAATACCTAAGTAAGAATTCAGTCGGGTTCTAAAAAGTGACAACAGCCCATAGCTTTATCATTTCTCAACCGACTTCGATGAAATAAAAACCCAGAGTCAATAATAATCATGAGGAATCTAATTTTCAGCTGCCATGCATGAACGCATTAGCTAAGTAATGAGACATAAACCACTTCCATGGCAACATTTTGTATTATTACACAGAGTATAAGCATTTAACAGAAAATTTGCGTGGATGGAAATGTGACAAATATAGCTATCTTTAATTTAAAATTATAATCATCAACATCGGTTCAGAAATGGAAAAGTTTTCCCTTTGACGAAAAATGTAGCATTGGGTTCAGAGCTGGTAACTGACGGTAACTGAATAAGTGAGGTCGCCTAGCAATTTAAAAAGCTAGTTATGCGTTAAGCCCACTAAGTTCAACGATGGATGTTCTACCAAAAGAAAAAAATGTACACCTAGCTCACTTTTTCCCTGAAATCCTGAGGATCATCAAGAAACTCACAGCAGCTGAGGTGCAACAAGACGCAATGGCCAAACCCATAGCTGATCAACTGGTGTCCGGATTAGAAACACGATTCTCGTGGTTATTATTGTTTGAAAATTCCGCGGAGCAGCATATTCTAGCTTCAATGTCGCATCCATTTTTCAAGCTGAGGATAAATTGACAACATGCAAGAACGTGTTGATGAAATTTATGAGGAATTTTCATGAAAACAGCAACTTGTCAGATGAATGCAGTTCAGCGTCCAAATCAACTAAAGAGGACAGATATGGATTCGATGAGACTGATCATAATGAAAATATTGACAGTAACAGAGCCGATATAGAATGCTTGAAGTATTTCGAAGATGGTCGAAAAGATTTGGAAATGCTGCATTCCTATCTAACCGTTCTGAAAATATTCCGTAGGTTCAACACAATCTTGCCATCCTCAGCACCAGTTGAACGGCTATTTAGTTATGGTGGCCTCATAATGCGTAATACTCGAACCTCAATGAGAGATGATTTGTTTGAAGCTTTGGCAATGTTTAAGTGTTGCAATATTTAAATCAAAATACTGATCTCGGTTTAAATTAATTATTAAGTTTAATTACAGCATATCAGTAGGATAGTAATTAATTAATTGTTGCTTCGCCTTGATACATAATTACCAGTTGTTAAGTAGTTAAACATTGTTAATGGAAAATAAACCGTTACAACGCATGTAACCAAGGGGTGAAAGTAGTGCGTCATACGTCAAACTGAACACAATATTGTATTTGCCCGTTCAAAATCTGTTAAAATGGACATGTCTCACGTTTCTTCAATTTATGTATCAAATAAATTGAACTGTTGTTGAACTTTCAATGACCTCTAAGTGACATTTCGTGATATGTGAGGTTAAAATGGAGGTCACCGTTGAATTCGAGGTTAATTTCAGTGCAAATTGACATACATATGACCTATGACCTTTAGATGACCTCTGAGGTCAAAATGGAGGTCACCATTGAATTCCTCAATGAAAAATAGTTAACAATGATGTGTCACAAGCCAAAACTAAAATGTGACACTTTTTCGTCACTTTTCGTCACCGTGACGACGTCATCGTCACAGGTGACGATGTCACAGTGTCCATCTTCGAACTCATCCTGTCCCATGACGTTAAGAGTTTACGTTCAAAATTTAAAGTCTCTAGGGCTTTTCGTTCAATAGTTATCGGAGCTACGGACAGACAGACAGACAGACGGACGGACGGACATAACGATCTTATAAAGGGTTTTCACCCCTTAATAAACGACAAAAACAAAATTTACTGGATTGCAAATTTTGATCTAATTAATTAGCTAATTAAGTAGATCAATTTTTTGTTTAATTACTAATTAATTAGATGAAAAATTGTGTGTCTAATTACTAGTTACTAATTAATTGGATCAAAAATTTTCAGGCTAATTACTAATTATTAATTAATTAGAAAGTCGACCAATTAGAAAGCCCTGCAAGATACAAGATCAAGATACTTTTGGAGAAAGTCCAGGATACTCAATAATGACACTTTATTTTCGGTTTTTGCACCCTGGTAAACTATACAAAATTCAGGGTAGACTTTACTCATATTCCTTCATATAATTGAATCCAGAGTACATTTAATCCTCAAAAGGGTATGATTCATTTTAAGAGAGTTTCTGCCTAAGGGGCCATCCATAAATTTAGTAACGCAATTTTTTTAGACCCCCTCCCCTCCGCCCTCTACCATGTGTAACATAGACACGATATCATTGTGCCCTAAGACCCCAGCCCCCTACCCCTTTTGCGTTACGTAGGTTATGGACAGTTGACAGTCTTTAATCGTAGCATTTATGTAAGTCATAAAATGGAATTTCAGTTTCGACATCCTCTTAACTAATTAATTATGGCCACTTAATTAAATACGGATTAAATTATTAACACCAGGTCATATCCGAATGTATTTAAATACATACATCAAAATTTCCAAATGATGTTTTCATTCAGTATGAACCAAAATTTAGAAAATAATTTCTCTCGACTTTGTATGTACTTTGTTGGAATTCATTCTGCCAAAAGTGTCAAGCGAGAGATCCTAAGTTGGGCATAGGATAATTTTACCTTTTTACTAGGTTTTACCCTTATTCTTGCCAATGTTCCAGGTAAACCTGAACTCCGACAAGTTTTCAAAAATGGGGAGAACTTCAGAAAAATAGTCATCCTTAACTCGTAAACCTTACAAATTCGGCGCTACGGGGAACCGCAAAAATTTCTGCTGTTCATCCGAAACGTTGGAACGTCATAATGTTTTTATGTGGATTTTTAACGCGCATATTTTAAGAGTAATTGAAAACTCATGATATTTAACTAAGTTAATGAACAATCATATTTATCTAACTTACTGAATAATGTTTGATATAAGAAGTAAAAGTTTTACAAGAATTTTACATTGATAAGATTTTGCAAAATATATGTAACTCGCTAAAATATGCACTGTCGAAAAATCGTTCATATTATTTTTAAGAGTGCCTTGCATGGAACGAGGTATCAAGTACGGTTTATTTTATGACATAAATTAGTAAAAACACAAGTTTTAAAAAACCTTGAGTTATTTTTCCCGCCCAAATTTTCCTTCCGTGGTAATTCAGTCTCGAATGGGGAGCCTCTCCTGGTCTAAACTGGTCTAAATTTGGAAACTGTAAAAACAATGTTACAAGTTCTAATCTTAATTTCTTATCTTATAAGTTATTCACCGCAAACATACAATAATTTAAATCATAGCGTTCCTACAGGGCCCTAGAGAGGGGGAAGCATGCGGACAATTTGAACAAGAGGGCGTCGCGGTCAAATTATGATATATGAAGTACTTTATTAATATTTTGAATATCATAAACATAATAAGAGTTGCCCGCAGATCGAAAGTGTCAAAGTTCCCTCAATTGGATCAACCATTTAAAAATTAATTTTGCATATGTAAAAAGCGTAACAATGGGCAAATTTGATGCGCTTTCCAAAACTGAAAACATAATTTGATTATCTCTTTGCGTTAGAAAATGATAGCACAAAATTTAGAGGAAGTGGAAAAATAGTTTGCCACCCGTGCGAAAAAGTTTTTTTGTCGGATCGGAAAATGGCTCGTCATCTGATGACGGTCATCACATCATTCTTTAAGGGACGCACCGGAAAAAATTAGCCGTACACTATACAGATATAATGTTCGTGAAGGCTGATGCCCTTTTGCAAATCCATGCATTTAAGTTTGCATACATACGTACATTCAATGATTTAAGCCACTTAATTAATTTTAATTAATTGGAATTTAAATTTTTTGTGAGGAGGAAATTGAATTGACCTGATTTTTGTCCAAATTTAAGCAGGCTCTCGGTGAAAGTCGCCTAAATCATTGAATTTGAATGAGAAATGCAATTCCTTTACATATGTATGCAGTTTGTTTGGAAGTATTATCTTCCAGAGTCTTTGGCAGGGGGAAACCCTGCCAACTGATGCTGATGCATGTCAAATATAAGTTAACAAAAGTTGTCATGTGGGGCTTACATATGCCGAATTACTGGAGTAGAAGGGAATAATTACGTTGTCCAATTTCCGGGGCCTTCTAGTAAGTTGTTTCTCAAAGTTATAATCTGTTCGGTTTGTAAACTACAATTATAGCCCGTGGTGGAGTAAACTATGTACTAAATATTTGACTTATGTCACATGCTCTAGAAGCTGTAACCAACCTACCAAATCTCGCAGTGAGGGGATTTGAATTCGGTGGAGTAGGAAGGAGGGAGTCATTAGGAAGGAGATAAGACGTATAATAAGCATCTTTGCCAGTCCGGAGACTGACTACCTTTAAAAACTTGCATTGGTCGTTTAGAAGAGTGGGCGAACTCGGAAGACACTCTTAAATTCGTCTATTATGTGAACGCAGGTGTGTGAACAATGACTAAAGGTCGACACTCTCCAATAGTAAACTACAATATGCTTTGAATTCTTTTGGAAGCGTGTGAGAAAAATGATTGTAGATTACCAACTGCTGGGTAAAGGGTCAGTCAACCTTTAAATACCCTCCACCCTCCAGGCTCATACCTCTGGGGTGGTGGTTCACTCTATTGGCCTATTGACCTATGTTAAACAACCCATAACTCGGCCATAACTGTCCAAATATGTCTACCCCGGGGCCTGGCGGTACACATCAAGGTATAATTAAGCATACATAATTCACATATGTAACTGCTCGCAAAGTAATGTACCTCACATCCGAACTAATTCACCAAGACCGGCAGAATTATGCTCAACCCTATATAGAAAGACGTCTATCTATATAGCTTACTATTAGTGCGTACACATTACTCCCTGTCAAGCAATGAGGACTGCCAATTACTTAGCGTCCACTCACTTGCCTTGCTCACCAAGTCGCTGAGGTCGAGTTGGATTTGACCCGAGATAATACCCGATTCATTTCAAACTGGTTGAGTTGAACCACAACGAGCAGTAGTTGACTACAAATATTATATTTTGGTATTTCATATACATAAATCAAACTTTACTCAGGCTTTAATCCGTTTGTTGGTGCATAACTTCGTACCACGTCCGCTTCCAGCCAAACCTGGCCTGGCCAAAAACTTACACGCCGCTTTCGAGAACTTCCCAGTTATCCTAGAGGTGCATGACCAGCCACCATATGCGTTTGGTAGAACACTGTTCTAGCTTGAAAATAAGACCGGTCCGGTCAAAAAGCTAGACGCCGTTGTCGAGAAATAAATTCTGAAAATCTGGGAATTTTGATGTGATATGCATAAACTCCGAATTTAACCCGGGTATTTCGCGCTTATCTTCGAGGTGCATGACTTCCCACTATATACGTTTGGTAGAGCGCTGTTCTAGCTTGAAAATAAGACCGGTCCGGTCAAAAAGCTAGACGCCGTTTTCGAGAAATAAATTCTGAAAATCTGGGAATTTTGATATGTGATATGCATAAACTCCGAATTTAACCCGGGTATTTCGCACTTATCTTAGAGGTGCATGACCAGCCACCCTATACGTTTGGGAGAGCACTGTTCTAGCTTGAAAATAAGACCGGTCCGGTCAAAAAGCTAGACGCCGTTTTCGAGAAATAAATTCTGAAAATCTAAGAATTTTGATATGTGGTATGCATATATACCGAATTTTACCCGGGTATTTAGGATGAAATATGAATATATGCTTTTATGTGTGGGGATACAGGGGGTTACACTAATGCTAAATAGGCTAAATGCTAAATTAGGCTCCCACTCCTCTGAAGGTATCGTTTACGTGACCATTGTACTTAATAGGGTCGATGATAGCCAAATGCATGGGTAAGAATCTCAAGTTTCCCCTTAGAATAGGGCGGGAAGGCTCGAGATTTGAATTCGAACAGTTCTGGGACCATGGGGAGCGAATCTCACGTTGCCCCACAAAGGTGGGATTTATGGGCGGCAGTCGGATATCAGTCGGCTCAGTCGGCTAACTTCATTCAAAATAATAAAAAAAGGAGAGGCCAACTTCACACTAATATGTCGAATGGATATCCATAAGACAAGCGTGTATGTATGCAATGTTCTAATTCTAACCATTAGACGTAAAAACATGTACCTTAAGCTTCACCTTTAAGTATGTGCCGTAGAAATCCAGTATTAAAACAATATGTACCAAACAGTATTAATATTTAAATGTAACTCAACACCTCGGTATTAAAATATTACCAGATCGGTGGCAAATGGTTGCGGACCTATGTGTGCATGTATGTATATATGTACAAATGTATGCACATATGTACATTCATATGTGTTTATGTTGGAGCCACGTGGATATGCATGTACATATATTTCATGCATAATACTTATCAATCATTTTCAATGTTTTGTCATAAAAGTCCGCCTTACTCATTTATTTACAGAATCCTACAGTTATTTAATTGCCAGCTCATGCAGGCCATTTATTTATGTACATTCAATAAGCTGTACACCAGTCTTCATATCTATTTAACGGAATACATAGATTTACCCAAATATGCATGTGGCATATTATGTAACAAGCTCAATTTAAATTTATAGGGTAAAATCGAAATCGAAGCATTGATTTCCCTCAGAATGCAGAGGTTTGTGTCATGTCGAGTTAATCATTATTAAGAGGTGAAAGCCCTTTATAAGATCGTTATGTCCGTCCGTCTGTCTGTCCGTCTGTCCGTAGCTCCGATAACTTTTGAACGTAAACTCCTAACGTCATGGGACAGGATGAGTTCGAAGATGGATACTGTGACATCGTCACCTGTGACGATGACGTCGTCACAGTGACGAAAGGTGACGAAAAAGTGTCACGTGTCAGTTTTGGCATGTGACACATCATTTTTAACTATTTTTCAACGAGGACTTCGAAAATTCATGTCATTTTGACATTGGTCGTCACCTGTGACGAAGACGTCGTCACAGTGAAAAAGTGACGAAAAAGTGTCACATTTCAGTTTTGGCAAGTGACACATCATTTTTAACTATTTTTCAGCGAGGAATTCGAAAATTCATGTCATTTTACGTTTGGACGTCACCTGTGACGATGACGTCGTCACGGTGACGAAAAGTGACGAAAAAGTGTCACATTTCAGTTTTGGCAAGTGACACATCATTTTTAACTATTTTTCAACGAGGAATTCGAAAATTCATGTCATTTTGACATTGGTCGTCACCTGTGACGATGACGTCGTCACAGTGAAGAAAAGTGACGAAAAAGTGTCACGTTTCAGTTTTGATATGTGACACATCATTTTTAACTATTTGTCAACTAGGAATTCAATGGTGACCTCCATTTTGACCTCAAAGGTCATTTGAAGGTCATAGGGCATATGCATATCAATTTGCACTGAAATTTAACCCCGAATTCAATGGTGACCTCCATATTGACCTCATAGGGCACAAAAGTTCACTTGAAGGTCCCAGCAAGTTCATCAACTGTTAAATTGGATACATATGTCAGAATTGTTGAAAACACGTCAGACATGTATATTTCAACAAATTTTGAACTGACAAACGCAACATAGTTTTCAGTTTGACGGACAATACACTGCTTTCACCCCTTGGTTACATGCGTTGTAACGGATTATTAACCTATAATGCGATGGTGCCAGGTGTCACCCTCCTAATTGGTTGAAATTTTGGAATTAGAATTCTATGTGGTCCAAGTCAAAACAATCGTTTGCTGAGGGAGTTAAGAAATCGCAAATTCTTCAAATTTATACTTTTGATAAATTTCAGCCATCACACAGACAACCAAATCGAAGAGTTATAATGTACACCAATGCATTGCTAGTGTTAAGATCGATTGGCATTAAATAGCGTATTTTCCCTAAATATTTTACTGCATACTTTAAATCACAAGCCGAAAGTTATAAAAAATTGCAAAATTCTCGTGGAAATCCTAATAAGTTATACGTGAAGGATGGGTACGTTTATGGTTTATAATGACCAAAATAAAATCGGTCCAATATAAACCTGATATAATATAAAACCTGATATTATAATATATTATATTATAAACCTGATAATATTTATAATATAAAGTTTGGTATTTGACGTAACTTCATTGTGACCTCGATGCCATTTTTTGAGGGATCCATATGGCTCTCAGCCAAAAATATTTTATTCCATCTACACCTTAAAAAGTAATATAATCCCCGGCATGCACGAAGGTCTCTTTTGAACCACCTTTGTGTAATAATTATAAGTTAACAATAAAATTAAAATTTTTTACTTCTACGTCTCCAAAGCGGGCTTATCGGCATAAAATGTATGCTAAAAATAAAAATGCTAATCATACTTATATACATAGTACATTTGTATGCATTTAAAAATTTGTATATTTTAAGTCGATAATTCTATAGGTAGATACTTAAATAGATCAGTGAAATAGGATTGATCCTAGATTGAATATATTTGATCCTAAATACCTATATTATCCTTCTAGGTGCCCAACTATGTTATTACTCATTGTATACATAATAAATATTTCTTCCTAATTTATAAACTTCCTTGCAGCCACCAAGCAAAGTGACATGGTTTGGTTCATACAGAAATTTTGGATGACCAGTGGCGTCCCATTGTCGATGAAATTTGAACCGAATTTAATTTTCAGGACGCCACAGCCCACAGGACCTCAATTCTTTCAGTAGTAGACTCCTCTTCCTCCCAACCTGAGATCCAACTGTGTTCTGGATCAGTGCGTTAATCACCCTCTGTGACGAGATATTCACCATGGAAGGTAGCGAAATGACGAGAGCGTTGTTTATCCCAGCACAAATTGCCAGCAGGGGAAATATTGCGAATCCTGGGAGTGAAATTTCACCACGGTAAGTTATGCATACGAACAAGGCGAATATTTGAATGACTGGAATGCAGAATATTATCGTGGGTACGATCCTCCTAGTGACGACAGCGTTGAATGATTTCTCCAGGGTTTGAATATAGCGGTATATGCGAATACAGGAGGTGATATCTATCCCGCTCCTGATTTTGGAGATTTCCCTGACAACAAAGTACGGTAAATTATATCGCCCGAACTGGGATATGGAATATATCTAAAGTCGTTGATCCGATAACTTATAATTATTTAATTGTTTAATTATGTATCATAGATTTGAATCATTAATTATACCCTGAATTAATATTCTTCGCCGTTAGGACGTACCTGTTCAGAAGTTGGAAGCAATTTAGCACGTTACTTATCCCGACAAGGAGAACATATGTACACAATCAAAGCAGTTCCAGAATATATTATATGGCAGCCCATCCAAGCTTCAAAGATGTGCACTCCAAGCCCTACACCATGACGTATCCACACAGCTTCTACCCTCCGACAGGTTGCAACCATTGACAAGATGAAGGGTGGCTTGCAAGGGACAAATCGTAACAAAAGAAAGAGAAGAATGGGGTACACGAATGCGACGACTTCCACCAAGTAGATGAATATCTTTATTGCCTTGGCTCCCATGGAGATTGGTATTTTTGGCAGACCTGCATATTTGTTGATAATAAAGGCATGTTTAATTCTATAATTTCGAGAAAATCGTAGACTAATTTCATATGATAATATACTTAATTGCAACATTGCTAATTTACCTAAAAAATAAAAATCCAAGTTGGACTATTAAAAAAATAAAGCTTCTGATAAAAATTTTAGTGCATCACTTACTGTCAATTATTCTTGCTTCGAAATCCAGGAAAGTATTTATTACTTGCATGGGACCAACATCTATGGAATAATTCCATCTTGACAGACGCGCAATAAAAAGTCCAAATCCTTGCAATCTTCCCGACGTTGTTAGAGGTCCGTGATTTATTTTTGTAATTGATAAACTTTGTCCATCTTGAATTTTTTCTTCTATTTACTGCCGATTTTTTTCCTCTCGGAAATTTCACCGGTTGTACGATCTACGTACTTCCGAATGTTACATGCAAATCTTATTATTACGTGCCACTTTTCTCGTTTCAAACAAAAAGATTTGTATTTGGTTCCATTAACGGCATGGAATGACATATTTTTGAAATTTTATTTAGTGCTGACAAGCTATCCGCACGTACAGATAGCTTTATCAGGCAATTTTGATAATTCTGTTAAAAGATTAACACCTTCGAGCCCTACAAACCATCTGGACGAGTTAAATTAACACCCTTTACGTATTGATATGAAGAATGTAGATATTAAGTATGTATACAGATATCAGGACATCAAATCTTCAGAAGGATCAATATAAAGACACTGCCGTTAATTATTTTTCATTGATATCTGGGTATCTAGAAAATCTGTGGCACGTACAAAATTCTCTGCGTTTCATAAGCGTACCAACGCTGAAAAAATCCATTTTCAGTTTACGTAAATTGTTGACGCGAAATTCATCAAGTCACCTTATCCTAGATCTATTTAATTAAGTTTCGCATATTATGTGCTTAGTTAGTCGTATACCTGATTCCACGTCAGCCTCAAAGATTTTGGGAGCGTTAACATGAGATGAAGGCTGATTCTTAAACGAAACATTTTCGTTACAAAGTAAACAGCTACATGTTTATCGAGATAGAAATTAAGGAACAACAGCGTTTTCGGTTGAAGTTGAAAGTGATTGTAACGCAAGTCATGCAAAATGGTGGCGAAATGAAATTCTCAAATTTCGAAGACATTTAAATATTTGCAAGGTTTGAGTTTAAATTGATCATACATTTCAATCCTTTAATTAAAAATTATAATTACATTCACACAATTTCAAAAATGATCGTACTTACATATCATTTTGTTCAATTATGAATAAACTTGTTTATTATTGGGCTAGTAATCATTAGTAGGTACAGACGATGTTGATTTCCGGAATATTTTGTGTGCTGCATATGTTTGATCTACCACTTGAACCAAGTTTTGACAATTTTATTGCAATTATTGAATTAGAGAATGCGTCCCAATGTACATGTTTCTCAGTAAAATATTAATTTTCTTAAACTTATTTAACTTTCAGTGATGATTAAATTAAATTTACTCACTATTCAAGGTTTAGCCATTTTGAACCATTCAAGGTTTAGCCAAGTAGGTAAATCTGTATATTTTCTGTTGAGTTGAAGCGGAAGTGAAGGCACCAGGATAATTTTCCCCATCAGTAAGCCAAGCGAGTTATTTTCGATGTCCCCATCATCTACCCTCATTGCATATATATATCAACTCCTCTCCTCCCTATTTTGTCAACGTAATATGTCCCCACGCCTCCCGCGAGCAATGCATGTATGAATACGTTGCAAGAAAGTAAAAAAAAATGTATGCACATACCCAAATATATACCTTACCAAGGATTATTATCTAGAACTATCTATATGGTAAACGTCAGATGGTGATGTATGTACATATGTATTTCGAATTAGCTGCATTTTTTGGCCTTTTTTAAAAAATGTAAACTATAAACTATAAATGCTCTGCGAAAACAATTTAAATTCAAAGGAATAAAGCATAAGTAAACTTAAAAAAAATTAGCTGCATACACGACATATACATACATACCTATTCTAAAAACCATCAAATCATTAATCCTCGCCGTACTTGAGACTTATGCTTTACTAAAAAAATATCAATTTAATCGAGAAAATTACCGCTTTCCTAACTACATATGTCACGAACTTATACACCCCCGTTTTCATTTAGCTTGAGTCAATTATACATGATCCAACGACTTCCTCGTCGATACCAAACACATAGACACGGTTTGGCTTATGCAGAAATTTTGCATTACTAGTGGCGTCCCCCTGTCGATGAAGTTTGAACCGAATTTGATTTTCAGGACCCCAAGGGATGTCAATTCTCTCCGCAGTAACCCTCGTTTCCCAACCGTGTTTTGTGCCAAGGCGTTCAGTACCCTCTGCGACGAAGTGTTCACCATGGAAGCCAAGGAAATCACCAGAATGTTATTTATCACCGCGCAAATTCCAAGTAAAGGGAAGATTGCGAATCCTGGTAGTGCAATTTCCCCATGATATGTGATACACACAAAAAGCGCAAAAATTTGAATTGCTGGAATGCAGGATATTATCGTTGGAACAATTCTCTTGGTGAGAAATGCGTTGAATGATTTTTCCAAGATTTGAACATATCGATACATCCGGATGCAGGAAGTGTTATCGGTGGCATTTTGGATTTTATAAATTTCCCTGAATATAAATAAGATAAGAACTTATGATTTAATCCCTCGAACGAGATAATCGATATGAATCAGATATCAGTCAACCTATGTATCATAACATTAGATACAGAGACTATGTTATATTAATTGCTCATGGCACCTGTTCAGAAGTTGCAAGCAGTTCAGCAAGAAAGTTACTCCGACCAATAGAACATGTACAATCCAAGCAAGTGCAGAATATTGTATATGGAAAGCCATCCAGGTTTCGAAGATGTGTATGCCAAGTTCCACTCCGTAGCGAAGTGTCATATCTTCTAAGCGCCCACAATTTGTAAACATTGACAAGATGAATGGTGGCGTGCAAGGAATAAATCGCAACAGAAGAGAGACAAGAATTGGATACAGAAATCCCCCGAGTTCCACAAGGTAGACAAATGTCTTGAGTGCCTTTGTTCCCATGGAGATTGCCATTTTAGGTAGCCCTGAATTTGTCGACAAAAAATTTACTTAATTAATCTTACAACGAAATATGAAATCTTCAGACAAAAATATAAAGAATTATTATAACGAACCACTTACTTTCAATAATACTTGCTTCGAAATCCAGAAAAGCGTTTATGATTTGAATAGGAGCGATATCTATGTAATAATTCCACCTTGAAAGTGATGATGCTAAGGTTGCAATAAAAAGCACAAATCCTTGCAGTCTTCCCGATGTTGTTAAAGGACCTATGCTGATATTTAGAAACATTGCCGTGCAGTAACTAACTGACAGAACGCATTGCAGACGGAACATGCGGCGCACATGGACAGATTTGACTTGCCTCATGCGGCTCGATTTTTTATCAAATTCAAATGGGATGCATTTCAGAAGGTTACAAATCCTAATATGAAACTTCAAAAGAGGAAGAAATTCTGCCCGATACATTGTGCTCGCTGGGAATGCGGGGAAAGTAGTGGGCGATGTGGTTTAGGGATTTGCTATATTTGACGACGCAAATTTACTAAAGCTTACATGGAATTAGACTTCCTTGGGAATCAGTGTGGGTTGATCAATTAATAGAATTATCTAGACATGCAATCTAGATAACTTGTTTAATCTAAATCTAGTGGCCTTTGTCCGAAAACTACGCAGCAATTGGATAGAGCAACTGCGACGTACAATTGAAACTGATACAATTTGCATATTCCAAAATCCCCTGGGATTCTTTACACGAACAGAATACATAGTCAATTTATTTATTACAATATTTCCTTATCTGCGTCACCAAATTCGCATAGTTTTACATTTGAGGAAGCTACAATTATACGGCAAGAATCACTGTATATCTGTGTTGAGCATAATTTTATTTATCTTAATTATGCGTATAGCATAATTCGGTTTTGTTTAATCACAGCCAAACTTAAGGAAAATAGGTGACTGGACACGTTCTACATATATAAAGGGTGTTAATAAAGTCCGATCCCATTTTTCCTATAAAAAAGTGAAGGCTAGTATAAAAAAAACTACCCGTGATACTTACAAAAAATGTTCGACATATTTACCTTAGTATTTGGTCTTGTTACCATTTACTTTAACCATGCCCTCAACTCTTTGTTTAAGGCTCTGTGCTAATTTTTCCAATGTGTCTGTGGGAATCGAATTCCATACATCTTGAACTTTTTTTACTAGCTCTTCCCTCGTCCGGGGTTGTGGTTCTTTGTATACATTTTCCTTAAGTATGGACCACAGGTTCTCCAGGGGATTCAAATCTGGGCTGTTTCCGGGCCACACCCCCTTGCTCCAGACCGTTGAAACTTGCGTCTTGATGAGACTCAAACTCGCTTTTGCTGTATGGGCTGTAGCACCATCCTGCATGAAAACTATTTTTCTTTCATTCGGAAATATTTCCTTGTTCCCCATGCTATCGAAATAGATAGGTAATATTTTTTCCATATAATACTTTGCATTGACTGTTTGGCCTTTTGGTATGATATGTAGAGGAGTCACGCCACGTGCACAAAATCCACCCGCTACCATAACTTTAAGCCCGAATTTTGGGACTGCTCTTGATGGTACATCCGATTTGTTTTCTGTCCTGTAACGAACATTTTGTTGGTTCAATTTTGGATATAGCTCAATAATAGATTCGTCAGTCCAAAGGATGTGACTGCGCAATTCTTCACCAAGTCTTTTTTCACTCAAATGGCCACTTTTCTGAAGGAGTTCTCCAAATTTCAGACGGTCATCGATATTTTTTTGTGACATGAGAGGTTTTTTGGTTAGTTTGTAAGCTGTGTGACCCCACCTCGTAGATTTCACAAATTTTTGCACGGTCACATAGTTAATTTGCTTCTTCTTCTCTTTATAGCGTTTTGAGTCATTTAACTCCCTTGCACAATTACGTAATGAACTACCGGTTTTCTTGTAAAGTCTGTTTTTAATCATTCTCTTTGTGGTAGGTGACACCTTTCTGGGTCGCCCGGGTCGCTTTTTGTCGTGGACAAAATTTTTGTTCTTCCATTTCCAAACAGTTCTGCGGCTGCAGCCCAATTTTTGCACAATTTCTGCAGGTTTAAACCCCTGCTGATGCAATGTTTGTATCTTAACTCTAAGATGCTCATGACTTACACGTTTAGTTGTTCCTCCCATGGTAAAAATTTGAAATAAATAACTTCACTGGTTCAAAAGTTCCAGCTGAATTTGTAACAACCGCGCTCCAAAAAATTCATGGGATCGGACTTTATTAACACCCTTTAGATATCAGTCCATCAAATCTTTGTCGATGCCAAAATTAAGACAACGCCGTTAATTAAACTTGATTGATAGGTGACTACCAAGCTTTAGGCGCAGATATTTGCACCCTAAATAATTCGAAGACACAACTACGCCCACTGGAATGCTACAACACTGCTCAAGTGTCTTGTAGAAGAAAAACCGTGCAAAGCATAAGGGTTGATTGATAAACCGTGACACTGATTTTCCGTGTACTCCTAGGCTAAAATGCGAGTCACAGGCGAAATCCGTGGTAATGTACCATTACATAATTAACAAGTTCACTCATTAACTATTGCTCTGAAAATCTTAAGTTATATACAAATGTAAATCGATCTTACTTATATAAATTTTTGCGCTGGCTTGTAATAATAATTTATTGCTTAACATTTTCACAAAGATTGGTAGTATATGGGATAGATAGAAGTTTTAGGAAATCGACAGATTTAAATTATCACATAATAACGACTTTAGACGACGGTTTGTGTATTCTTGTTTCTGCTTTGTCCTTAGGTAGTGGCAAATTGTCTTTTTTGATGAAAAATATATCCGCATACTGCAAATTTAGGCAGGAGACGGTTATGCTAAATATTTAGAGTGTACATATTTATGTACAATTTCATGGCGCTCATAAGCTTATGCATATAAGCACAAATGGAAATGTATGTAAATTACGTCGACTCTTAGCTTACGTAAATTGTTTACGAGAAAGTATCGTATTTATTAATAAGGTTATTTTATTCCAGTTAGAAAGTTATAATTTCTAGAAGTTACCATATGTAAAGTTAGCTTAATTTCTCAAGATTGGAAATTAAATTACTTCAAGATAAATCAATGCTTATTTGAAATGAAATGCGACTTCCGTATAATAGATTCTTATTTATTCATATATAAAATATTCAAATTCTAACTTGATTTAATTTTCAAGTGGTTCAGAACTTGGAATGTTATTTAGTAAATTACTAATTTAGTAATACGCGTTTTGTAAAGGTAAATTAAATATCTAGCAAAGTTGAATTAATAAAAGTTTAGTTTATATAAATCTTCCATGGCCCACATGCTATGCCTTTACTTCCTTTAAGAACATTTGAATACTTTCTTACCCGTGAATTTGAGGCGATCTGTTTTATTTTATATTAATCAGTAAAATGCTTGGCTATTTCAAACTAGCAAATCCTTCTAGTCCATTTTTATAAGTATTTGAGCCAGAGGTCGACGGCATCCAATTATATTGTGGCGGCAGCCGAACTTCTGGCGATATTTTGGCATCATTGAAATAATGGGAAGTCGGATTGATCGGTGAAATCAGAAATGCTATCCGCGGTGCAAAAACGCCGGCGTCGACCTTTGATTTCAAATTAATATAGGTTTATGACCAACAACATAAATTATTTAATTGCGTGGTCCTCTTAAACGTTTGACTATGTGGATATATACATACGGGAGACTAACCATCAGGTAGAATGTTTATGTCCCAGCCAGTTGTTCTTGGTGAGTTCGCATAGAAATCGGATAGTTCTCTAAATTTGTATGCAATAATTTGATTTAGATCGAATTAAATTCTAGACTTTCTAATCTCCTCCAAAAATTCGTTCTCCAACAATGGAATTTTCCCCCACAATTAAAAATATCCTCAAAGCGTATGACATCCTGTTCCAGCAATGGTGCACTTATCCCTTCTTCAATTAATCCGGATACTTGCAAAGTTACGCACATAAAAAGCAAAAAAGACTTGAGATACTTCTATTTTAGGCTGACGCTCCTATTTCTCGTAGTTTTCTGCCTAACATTTTACTTTCTTCGGGTAATTATGTCCCCAGGTAGCGTTCCACCCCCATTAAGGCATCCCTTCTGGGTCGTCTATCTGCAAGCATTTGGATATGCGGGGACAGTCATGGCCGCAGTGGTGGGCCTGTCGTTCACCAAGTACAGCGACGAGTTCGAGAATGGATGAAATCACGCGATCGGGATTGAGAATTCGCAAAGGTTTTTTTATACAATAATGTTCTGCTAAATTTCTGCAATTATTTTGAATCTTCTTTTGCACCAAACAGACGTGACACTGCTTAACATGGCGAGAGAGACTTTATGATACGCATAAAAATCATGTTATTTTTTTGAAAAGTAAATTCACGCTCGATTCTGCATTAAGTGCAATAGACGAAGTAAGTAAGCAAATCTATGGAACTTTACTCTTATAAAATTTAACGTAGCTATGAATCTCGTGAAATTTAGGATATATGAAATTCTGAGCAAAGTTAATCTTCGAAACCATTATTTTAAAAATAATTCAAATGAAATAAACCGTAGTAACGTTAGAAGTAGCTCACCCTGTAATAACTTTGCACCAAAGATGCGGAGTAACCCGACAAAGTTGATCCACGGTTTGTATACAATTCTGCACCAAAGGTGCAGAATAAACGACTAAGATACATACAAATGGGGTATATTATTTTGCACCAATAGTGGAATATAAGCGGGGAAAATTGATCCATGTAAAACCATGCAAATAATTTGAAGTAATAAGCACGTTTGACGAGCACCAATGGTACAGAAAAAGCGAATAAACTAGATACATGAGAAACAATCGCACCAATGGTGCAGCAGAAATGGGGAAAATTGGTACAGAATTTTGACAATATTTCGAGGTTAACTTAAGACGAAATCGCGTGTAAATAACTCCTGGATAAACTGCCCCACGGATGCGAGTTGCACCGCTTCTCCCAATTATTTCGCACCATTGTGCGGTACCGATTGTTTGACAACAATGGTGCTAATAATTTCCTAAAAAATGGTCAAGGGCCTATTTAATTAGCATCAATTGATGCAAAAAACTCATTAACAGACAGACGGACAGACAGACGGACAAGAGGAATTCAATAGCTCTCATGCTACGCAGGGCGAGCTAATAAACCGTAGTAACGTTAGAAGTAGCTCACCCTGTCACAATTTAGAGATAACTTTGCACCGAAGGTGTTTACTAAGCCGACAAAGTGTATCATAATTTTTAGATATGCTTGCACCAATGGTACACGGAAATATAGCCACAATTGCCACAACCGTTTGCACCACCTTGAAACCTTGATGTCAAAAGTGTAAGATTATTCTCCCGAATATTCTGCACTATTGGTGCGTTTTGCATCCCTTCACCCAATGATTTCGCATCATTTTGTGTTCCCGATTGTTAGATACCAACGGTGCTATTAAAATGAACCATTTTAATTAACATCGAAATAGATGGACCAATGGTTTTGATTTGACTTCTGCACCGATGGTGCAGGATAATCAGAGAGAATAGACATTCGCAAATCATGTAATTTTGCACCAAAAGTGTAGTATAAGGCAACCAAATAAAAATCCGATTTTTACACAATTTCAATTTTTGTCAAGAAACCATGAAATCGCAGTGTCAAATTTATTTATTTAAGTTATTCTGCAGTTTTGGTGCGTTTTGCATCGATTCCCCAATTGATTCGTATCATTTTGGATAACCGATTGTTCGATACTAACGGTGCTACCTATTCCAAAATTGTATCCCTTTCTCGATCTATGTGCACAATTAATTCGCATCATTTGCGCCACGACTTGTTCCATACCAATGGTGCGCATAACTTCTTCAATAATGATCAAGAGGATTTTTAATTAGCATCAATTGATGCAAAAAAACTCGTGAACACACGGACGGACAGACGGACAAGAGGAATTCAATAGCTTGCAAAAATGCCAGAAGCGTTGGATTGCTTGGCTGGTAGTTGTACAGAAGTCAGGACTAGGCCCAATCCTCAAAAATGTGAAATATTATTGGTAAATTTTGGTGGACGAAGGATTAAGTACGAACCGAAGTTTTTCATTCATAATGTAGTGGTGCCTGTTGTCCAAGAAATCAAAATTTTAGGGGTAACAATTACTGGTAGTTTTAAATGGGACGCACACATTCAAAATATTGTTGGTAAAGCCAATTCAAAATTGTTTCAATTACGTAAACTTTTTACAGCAGGCTTTAACATTAACGAGCTGGTAAGAGCTTATTGTATTTATTTACGATCCAATCTAGAGTATTGTTCAGGAGTTTGGGGTCCCGGACTAAATATAAAATTAAGGAATAAGTTGGAAAGGGTGCAAAAGCGGGCACTATCAATTATTAACCGTAAAAGGGTTGATAGGTTCAATTATGAAGAAGTTCTAGATTTGCATAAAATCGAGTCACTACAAATTAGGAGGAATACTGCACTTCAAAAATTCGGGTTCAAATGAGTTATCGGCAGATATAATCATTTTTTACCATCATTTAGTAACAACCAAAATATGAGATCATTGAGGTCACAAAAAGACATTATAGTTCAACCGTATATTAAAAATTCGCTGTATCAAAACTCAACGATTAATGTAATTATCAATAAAATTAATGAGGAGTACAAAGAATCTCAAACAATTTATGGCTATAAATTAGAAACAATTGTACACCTTAGAAATCCAAAACTTGTAGAGTAATTAATTAGGCTGTGTTAGATTGTGGGTAATATTAATTATTTTAGTTTGTTACTGTAAGCTCATGAAAATAGTTCTAGTTTGTTTTACAAAAATCATTTGGATAATATGTTTCTTACTATTAACCCCGAATTTTGTAATCGCTAGTATTAGTAAATGAGGATAATAGATGCTTATTATTATTATTATTAGTATTAGTATATATATCAATATCAGAGCTGGCCAAATTACGCTGTATTGTTTGCCGATATCTCCAACACGCTTTCCCAACTGTGCCGGTAAAGCTGTCCCGTTTCGGAAGGAGGTAAGGGAACGTTGAAAATTGATATGCCAGGTTGACTAAAATAATCAAAATTACATAAGTTAAAGTCCAAAAAACTCAAAACTTGTCAGAACTTCAACGATTCGTATTGTAAATAAGTACGTATTGTCGTTGAATTGCATTAGCTCCTATCTCCATGGCCTGAAAGATTCTAACGATGAAATGCATACAATATTTCAGTTTTTGGCTTTCTTAAAAAGCAGGGTTTTTGGATTTCCGAATGTAACGAAGACCAAGGGGTTTTAGCTGGGTTTTGCGTCGGGGTAGTCGGGGTTTTGGGGGCAAACTGAGCCAGTGTCTCATGTATTCAGTTGTGAAAATAATTTGCTTTTTCAGTAATTTTGCAGCAAAGCTGCTTATTAATCATATTTCACTAACTAATTAATGTGTAGAATTGTTAGTAATGCCCAGTTATCATATTGTATTAAATTCGAAAACCCCGACTACCCCGACTAGTAGTGGGTATCCGTCCATAAGGGTGAGTGTGGAGGTGTCCACAGGCCGGACCGTGGGACGGCCGTACCAGGACCAGGTCACGATAGAACCGTGACCAGATACTACACTATAAATAAAAATGAGTAAAATTTACTCATGGTTGAGTAAAAAAAGTGGATGAACTTTATTCAACGTTGTGCAGAATTTAGCCACCAGTAGGACAAATTTGTAGCCAATTTGAAACTTGCCAAAACAAAACTTTATTTTATTTGGGCAAGTTTTACTCAGCTTTCAGACAAATTTTACCTTCCGGTTGTGTCAACTTCTTTCTTACTCAACTTTGAGTAAATTTTACTTGTTTTTATTTAGTGTAGGTCCTTAAAAAATATAAATTTGTCTATCGAAATTGCCTAAACGCAAATACGCCTAAATTTCAGGTTTGGATTTTCCGTGGTGGCAGCTACTCTACAATTGAAACCTGTCTTTGTAAAATAAAAAATAAAGTGATTTACAAAATAAAGTTCGTTTTTATCGTACGCTGTCCCGTCATGTTATAGCTAATTTTTTTAAACGCATTTCACATTCAATAATTGAATTTCAATTGGAAATATGAAAGTTAAAAAACTTATTAAGTTTAAAGTAAATTGTTGGACGGCTTAAATTTCTTCAGAAAAATAACTATTACAATGAGGAGGTATAATGTGGATGTCGCCGATTTTGTCACGAATTTTAAATTTGTCACGCTCAAAAGTAAGCGGACCCGTATTTTTACGTTTTCCAGAATGCGCATGTTTTTCCCGCTTATGGAATTAAAAAAAACTTAAGCTCAAATCAAAATTTTTAAAAGTTGTTACCTCTCTTATTTTAACCCAATCTCAAAAGTTAAACACATTTTTTCTCTGAATTACTTTCATGAAGTTGTCAAAATTCATTTTAAAAATTTTGCTAAATTTCATAGTTTTATGCCGTTTTTGAATTTTCAAAAGGGGATAATTTTTTGAAAATTAAGTTTTTAAAAAATGATCTTTTTAAAAATAATTTCAGGGAAGCAATTCTGAGCAAAGATTATGGTGAGTTTATGAAATCGGGTTAAAATTTGAAAAGTGACAGCTTTGTGAAAAATTATTAATTTTGATATGTTTTTTTAACTCCTAACCCGACGAAACAATGCTCATTTTGGAAAACGAAAAATACGCGTCCGCTTATTTCTGAGCGTGAATAATTTACAATTAGTCCTGTCAAAATCGGCTATAACCACCACACACCTCCTCATTGTAAGTTGTGACCTGTCCGTGACAATAAAAATCTTCAATTGTCGGCCCATAATACATACATGTATTTAAATTTGTGTACAAAGTTTTAAACTTCAAAAATTAGTGGATCATGTCGAAATAAAAATTTCAACACACCGGCCGTACTTTTAGAAATTCCACAGGCCGTACCAATCCTAGGATACCCACTGCCGACTACCCCGACTACCCGTGGGTATTGCTAAAATTTACTACCCAAAACCCACCAATACCCCAATACCCCAAAAGCCCGGGGTAGCATACCCTGCTTGTTGGTAAGTTTGTTGGAGCCGGAACTCATGTCGAGATGGGTGATGGATCTGGGGTCGTGATAAGTCGGGATTTCGAAGCAGTTCGAACGTTTTAATGTGTGTGAAGGCTCTGGTTGGAATAGTGAGGTTGATGGAATGCTTGGCTCCGTAAGGAATATGCAGGTGCAGGCGAATGTAAATGTGGAGTGGACCCCATAAGAGTGGAGGCCTTTACTCTTATTGGGTCTCCTTCTTCAAAACTTGTCAGAATCTAATCTGCAGATTTTTAATAAATTGGTACCGATCTGGTCTACAAGTGGATCGGACGTAATTTAAAATTAAATTCCCAGGACCGAGAAATGAGTAAAAATGTGCAGATTTTTAGACCTGCGTCGTCACAGGTGATGAGTCACCTAATCCTACGTTCATTGACACAATGAGAAAGCCAGCCCGACCGGAAAAACATGACAGTGTCATATTTATCTGTAGATCTTGGATCTCAAAAAAAAACGTCAATTTTCATAAAGTTTTAATCTCATGAAAAAAATGCATGTGAAAAATCACCAATATTGCAAACTCATTACTCTATAGAGTAATGAGTCAATACTTATTTTATAAAAAAAAGTATTGATACTACGAAAAATGCTTTCACGCAATGGTGCATTGAACACTTGGGGTGTATTTATTTATGTAACTACCTTCCTGGAATTATGGAAAACTAAAAATAGGAAAGGGTTACATGTTCAACCAGCCACTTTACTCAAGCTTTTGATCCTTCTCACTTTTGTGTCACTTCACCAAATGACAGACTCCTCAGCTCGTTGCAGTATTTTGATTTGACAAGATATCATCAAGTATTTATTTGTAAAAGGGTAAGATTTATTTTTCTTTAATACACATCAGATAATTTTTTCAAACAAATTGCCAAATTTAGGTGACCATTAAGCCCTCAGCATTTTTCATGATTTTAATTTGATCTCGTTGTTTTAACTAGATTATTTTCCTTAAATGGAGGGCCCCATCAATTTCAATCTTGCAGTTAACTTACCTGAGGTAAATACTTAAGTGAATCTATTTACATATTAAATTAATTTTGCATGAACTTATTAACCTTCGCAAACATTAGGGAGATTGAAAAAGTCATATATTTACAATCTCATCACAACATAATTTGTTTAACTTTGGAAATTTCCTAAATCAGTCATGATGCTAAATATTACGTTATCGCCCATTTAATAAATTAGAACGTAAACCCTATTTCCCTTCACGGACAGATTATCCGTTCCGTGCTGACCTTTCTGCCCACATCTGACCTCGTCTCCTGCACACGGGTCAACTCCACATGGGAAACGGAAGCTCGTTCCATTCTCCTATCTCGAACCACCGTCATCCTAACGAAATCAAATTTCTCATCCTACCTAAAAACAATGTCGGTTCGGGGCCATCACTATTTTCACAAAAAACTCAATGTGTCCCTCCTGCTCGACACGACAGCCGAAATGGGCGATTTTATGCAAGAATTGACCCCATTTTTGGCCTTAAATTCAAAAAAAGTGACCTCCCTTAAAATTGATCTCGTCCTGATAGAGTACTCGTCCCCCATTCCGAGAGAAATTTTTGAAGTGTGCAAGACCCTAAAAAATTTGAAATCGCTCGAATTACGCCCCACATTTTGGCACAGCATGAGCCCAGCCTATTTGGTAAATTTCGCCAAACTGGTGACCACCTTTTCCCGCGATTTTCCTCACGTGACTAAATTCTCGGTAAGACCGCACCCAACCGTGGGGGATTTTCACCCCAGAAGAAGAGCGGCTCTTTTGCAAATGGAAATTTTTCAAGTAATGATGCCCCCATTGATCAAAATATTTCCGAAACTGGAAGTTCTCAAGTTGGAGAACGCCATAAGTTTTGATATGTATCAAGTTCCCGCCAAATTGTCTAAACTCAGCCTTCGAAGGACGGATGGGGCATCGATTAATTTCTCGACCCCGAAACTTCCCTTGAACCTTCCGGTGACCTTGACCCGACTTGAGGTCAATCTTACCTTATTCGCGGAACCGAGCTGCCCCGAACTTCTGACCCGACTGGCGCCTACTTTGGAACACTTGGGCATCCGCTGGGTTACTAATTGCAAGCCGGGACCGATTTCTACGACCACTTTTGAATTCCCGATTCTACCGAAACTTAAGGTTTTTGAGATTAGGAGGGGTCAGGACTTCCTTCGGGATGGGGTATGTAATACCAGTTCATACTCATTTCTTCAGTGTATAATAATTAAATTATTCATTCATTCATTATTCACTAAATTCATGAATCATGATTGAATAGTGTTTTCAAAATTTTTGAATGAATGAGTTTTGAGTAAATATTTATTCCTTCCGCGAACGATGAAAAAATAATTGTTTTTCTTATTCATTTTTTATGTCATGCTAAATAACACTAATAAGACGAATTTAGACTAAAATTCGCAACGAATGTTAATACAAATTTTGAATTATTTCATAATTTTTGAATGAATGAATAATGCATGATTTTCCTTAATTTTTAAATTGAATTAATCAATGTCTTTTGAACAGGTTTGGCTTCAACCAAACCTTTATTTCCGGTTTGCCACAGCGGACAAGAACACGGAGGTGAGGGTGGAATATGCAAAACAGTTTCCGGTCTTGGAGAGGTTAATTATCGGGAAGGAGAAGATACGCAATAAAAAATTTAAGGAATATTCAGATCATTTCCATTTTGAGACGATCTTCCCCTTTCTACTCGACTCCTTCTTGTCCAAGACCAATCCGCCGTGCGAGACGCTGAAGCATTTGGATATTCCGTTTCCGACTGATGATAAGTTCCGGTACAACGATAAGAAACAATCTGGTGAATGTGGGCATGACGGTGAAACCTGCAAATGTTGGGGGTTGATGGAATCGTCCACTTTTTACGTATTGGTGACCACCATCTTTCCCAAATTGGAGATTCGAAGTGGAGAAAGATGTAAGACAAGAGGTTTAAACGAGTGCAAGTAGTGATACATGAATATAATAAAGTGCATGAAATTTACTTATTTTTAACTTCTTGTTCAATGTAAACATAGTTACATAACCATTAAGTAGGGATATTTATAACTAGATCAAATTTTGGTTTCCCCCACCCAGAAATTCCAATAAGCGCATTCGGAATTAAAAATCTCAAAACGTTGGAGGGCCGAAGTATGTATAGAAATATCAAGGAGCTTCTCCACATTAATTATTATCAAGTTTTAGAGAAGGTATTACACTTAGAAATTTTGGGTTACAAGAGTTTGTGAGTCTAAATCATAGTTGATATAGAAGAGTGTATGTATTTATTAATAATGGTGAATAAATTATATAATAAATTAAGTTTCTTCAATTCGACATTTGAATTTATATATAGATACGTATTTGTTGAGAATCAGTTGAAACAAGTATTTGTAGATTTCATATCATGACTGTAAATAGGTATTATTCGTAAATTCACTGTTTTGACTGGTCCAAAAAAACATAAAATCAAAATAGATATAATAATTTAAAATGCCGGTCTGGCTTCGACATGGGTAAATTAACCGCACTTTACCCACACAAATCCATGCCTTATGAAGGAGAACTACAAATTTGAAACCTGCATAGAATAAAGTGCGGCTCACATGATCCAAGTCTTCAAATGGAGTAAAGATAGCATGCAAATTTGGCACATTTCAACGATTATTCCATGCTTATATGTCAGATGAGATCAATATTTACTGATGTACTCATAAAGAAATTAAGTCACAAAATTAAAATGACAAAAACTGAATAAAGTAGGACAACGTTGTGCATTTTACTTCAAGATAGTATTGTGGATGTGGAACAGCTATAAGATATCACCTAAATATATTGCATCAACATTTATGAAAGTGTTTGTTCCTTGGCTTAGGAATAGTTAGTGGGCGAACCGCCAATGTCGAGGATGAAATGAATTTAGAACATTCGACAGGATTTTTCTTCCCTTTCTCATTGCCTTCGAAGCTCTACCAGGTAGCTTGCCGCAGCGGGTTTTCCAATCTCTTTTACCGATTGATTTGCTCCTTTTCTTATTTGTGCAATTCTTATTAATTTTGGGCATTGTATGAACAGTTTCGTTTACTGCTTTAATAGCTTTTTTCCTCAGGGCCGTATCTTCAACCGGGTGCTAGGGGTATACAATATGTAGCACATGTCTAGCGACGATGCCAAAATTTCTATTTCGACATGAATCCACAAGTTATAGAATTTCAAACTCTTATACAAATGTAAAGGGGTTTATCGATTTGTAATATCCCTTATAGGTCAAAGGTCAGAATTATTGTTCTGAAAAATCATGTTTCGGGCGTTGAAAAAAACTGCGTGCATAATTGTTCAACTATGTAATATTTTTGATTGGATACGGCATGCCACAAGAAGAAGAATGATCTTATGTACACATGTATATAAATACGTCTAATTGTGTACGATTGTTCTGACGATTTTTCAAAAAGGACAGGTTTCCTGTCCAAAATCGCCACCTCCTCGAAAAATCGAATACTGAAATATACATTTACCACCCAGCTTGTCAGCGAGTTATAGGCATGTGAATGTATATTTCAGTTTTCGATTTTTTGCAGCGCTGGCAATTTTAGACTTCAAATCTGTCCTTGGCGAAAAGATCATACCGCCCTTAGAAAAATCGCGATGCGATGCGATAGTACGATAGCTCAATTTTATTTTCAAAGCATGGCGCATCACATAAAAAACACTGCAAAATTTGCAATAAATTATCCACAAAGTGTTTTTAGACGCCTCAAATTTTTTCGGAAAAATACTTCTGACCTTTAACCTGTTGGCAAGGTAGGAAAAACCTCGGGGTTTCGCTGTTTACAACTTATGCCCAGGGGTTTTACCTGGGTTTTGCGGGTGGTCGGGGTAGCCGGGGTTTTTGGGGTAAACAGGGTCAGTGTCTCATGCATTCAGTGATGAATGCAATTTGTGGTTTCCTTAATTTTACAGCAAAGCTGCATATTACTTAATTTGTAGAATTGTTAATAATACCATGTTTTATTAAATCTGATAAGCCCGACTACCCGTGGGTATTGCTCATGTTTGCTACCACAAAATCCCGGAGTTAGATACCCTGCCTGTTGGAGATCATAAAAATCGCCAAAGTGGAGATTATCGGCAGATACTATTGGCGTTTATGTACAAATTCTTCAGATTTTGGATGCCCGTCAACGTTCAAATTTTGTCATCGTCGCTAGACATAGGCTATATACGGTCAGGAGCATATCTTTAAGGCCACCTATTTTTTCGCCGCCATTTCCACTAGGGTTATCGACAAACCACCAAATGTGCCTAAAACGTATATATTAATATATAAATCACTTGAGATAAGCCATGGGGCGGAAATCCACTTCCTATTACTTTTATACCAAAAAGTCAAAAATACAGGTGGAGAAAAACTTTAAGGCCACCTAAAATATTTTATTAATACAAATAGATACATTGATTTTAGAATTTCTACAATGGCGTATTTGACGTAAAATGCTCCGTAGGGCTTCCAAATTATGAAATTAATTCGGAAATAAAACTTGGTGCGGAGTCAACGACATTTGGAAGGGTTCCATCTCCACTTTCCTAAATGTGGTCAAAACAGTTAAGTTTAAAAGGTTGATCGTTAGACCTCATTTCTCATGGTTATAATCATAGCTGCCCAACATGTTCTGAGTTTTTTTCAAACTGATACCCATGAGATTTCTGCCTGGAGAAGCACAGCAGGCTGATTTTCTTCAGATTGATCATTTATTTTTCCGATTTCGGAGGGGATCGTCGGCATTAGTTTCTCCAAAAATATAGCTCAACACATTAATTGGGGTACAATAATTTAATTAGTAGTCGGGGAACAACTCAGAATGTATTATCCCAAGACTTCATAGCACATTGCCCCGCACCATTAATTAAAATATTACTCAATCATACAAGAATCGAAAATTGCTACTTGCTTGTACAAAAAATGAAGGTTTCTTGTGATAGACTTCGAAATATGTATGAAATACTTCTGAGTAGTATAGATAAATTATTTAAGATTAATAGGGACCATTAAATATTCATGAGGTACTCATAGCGTGCTTCTTTGCCCACACTTAGCAGTTACATTTGGAGAAGCAGTTAATTGCGGTTTGCCTATGTCCTCCTCGTCTGCACATTGTATAAAAACTGTTCCCCTGCCACGTAGTAAACTATTGGAGCGCACTTAGTGTTTGGAATTATATTTGTGAACGAGAGAATGCCAAAAATCCCTCCTCAAACCGGAAAAATAAATGATAAATCTGAGGAAAATCAGTCTGCTGTGCTTCTCCAGGCAGAAATTTCATCGGTATCAGTTGGCAAACACTCAGAACATGTTGGGCAGTTACGATTATAACCTTGAGAAACAAGGTCTAACGATCAACCTTTTAAACTTAACCATTTTAAGGGGAAAGGGGAGAAGGAACCCTTCCAAATGTCGTTGACTCCACACCAAGTTTTATTTCCGAATTAATTTCATAATTTGGAAGCCCTACGGAGCATTTTACGTCAAATACGCCATTGTAGAAATTCTAAAATCAATGTATCTATTTGTATTAATAAAATATTTTAGGTGGTCTTAAAGTTTTTCTCCGCCTGTATTTTTGACTTTTTGGTATAAAAGTAATAGGAAGTGGATTTCCGCCCCATGGCTTATCTCAACTGATTTGTATATTAATATATACGTTTTAGGCACATTTGGTGGTTTGTCGATAACCCTAGAGGAAATGGCGACGACAAAATAGGTGGCCTTAAAGACATACTCCTGACTGTATGTACTGTAATTTTGGTCAGTTCGAGCTCATCCGAAAATTCTGTCAATTTTTCCTCAGATAGCAATCCATTCTTCACTTGAACCTTGAGACCAGCTAGGATTCCAGGTTTATAATAATCAAACAGTTCTTCGTTATTTCCACGATGTGTTTTGTCACCTAAACTCTTGTTGTATTCCAAAATTGATAGCCGAACCACTTCGTCGTATTTTCCTTCTCTCATTAGCTTAGAGAGTTCGGTAACAAACTCCCCACGATAACCTTGATTTCCTACGACAGCACCAGTTGTTGTAAAGTCTTTGTGTAACCTATATGGTATTGACAGAGCTGCCATATCTGCACGATTTATATTTCTTATCCAGGAATCTTTTGCAAATTTGTAAACGGATTCTGGTGGGAAATGATCAGATTCGACAATATGCTTCTTTGACGAGACAATTTGTAAGTCTCCATAAGTACCCCCAATTCCAATAAGTTCTTTTTGATACTCAAGATCTGTGATAAAATTCTTGTGTGGTTCCTTATTGCTCTTCAGAAGGCTAGACTCAAGGCCCACATAAATGTTCTTAGGGGGTGGAGGTTCATCCTCTGATGTATGTAGGCCTTTTTTCTGATGACTATTGAGGTATGCGGTCAGATTCACCGGCTCATTGGCACCCGCTGGCTTGCATCAAGGCCCATTTTCCACCCAAATTTACTTGCACCACTTTATAAGTAAGTTGCACTTAAACTCCGTTTCACATCTCGTGAGTTCATAGCATGGAGTACATTAGCCGAATTATTTTATTATTTTACACCAGTTATTTTTATTTTGGCGTTTAAATTATTCAATTTCGTATGATATTCACGCCAAAATAAAAATGAGCATAGATCAAATATTTTCCGTACTCCGTACTTCGCGTACTCCGTACCCCAGAAAAAGTCGCGTACTCCGCCCTCCGGAGTACGCGAGTACGTACTCCAAGCCCGGAGTACTCCGACCTATGAAAATGAGTGGTGTAAAATAATAAAATAATTCGGCTCATTCGGCTATGAACTCAAGTAAATTGAAACGGAGTTTACAAAGGGTGATCATTTTATTCTACTACTTTTCTTCTACTATTTTTATTAGGGCATCCATATAAAATCAGAAGATTTAAAAAACTGGATATCGATGACTCTGATTTAGGAAATTTTGGGTAAAATTGACCTCGGATTTGGAAATTTTCTTTTAAACGGGTTTTAGATACTGCACAAAACTGGTTTTAAACCGAAATCCTGTAATACCGAGAAGTCAAGAAAGTTGGCACATATTGTACATATTTGTGCATGTGTACCTAGGTAAAAATTTAATGTCAAATTAAAGTTAAATATGAACTAGTTAATAAAGTTTAAAATTTAAAACCACATTTTTTTAAGTGTTTAAATGCTATCCCAAAAATGTGTTTTCGGGCGTACGGCAATACGCTAGGTTGGGGGAGTTGATAAACTACCCTAGGGCTTTGATTTTTACAGAGTACTCGAAAAAAATTGATCCAGGTGATGCAAGATCATACATTGAAGGCGGGCTACATACTTCGAACTTTGCAGCGGTTTAGTGATAAGATCTTCTGAAAAAATTGAAACCGCTTGCTAACAACCAAAAAGTGAATAGTTCAGCGTTCGCTCCTTAGGCCCCTACCTTCTCACTATGCAAGTACATAAAAGTGGTGACAAATTTTTGACCCACGAATGTGGTCTCTAGGGCTTGGGAAACAATCAGGAGCATAAATAAGCTAGTGCAGACGAACGGGTGCAAGTGCGTTTAGATGATAAATGTACAGGAGTGAATATGAGCGGGAGCAAATGAGCGGTTGGGAATGAGCGGTTGGAGATAAGCGGCTGCATTTAGCCGCAATTCGTTGGAATTGCGGAGAGAATTGTTGTGCATCGATGGCTTGATGGACGACGAAGAGGACCACAAGTAGTTTTATTAGGGTTGCAAACATATTGACCGGTGTTTGTTTCGCTGTTTGGATCAAATGTTAAGGATAAATCAAATTAATGCAATGACTGTTCAGAATTTTAAAACTTAAAGTAGGTATTAAAGTTTAAACAAAAAAATTAAACTTTAAACTATTTTTAGCCGACCATGTGGTCGGATCGATACTTGTCAATAATTGTCATGGTAAGAATGGAATGCAGATATTCGATTCTAAGTAACGCACCCACCTTTAACGAAGGAAAAATTGATTTTGCTCTTAAAGCAACGTAGCTCCCCTAATAACCTCCTGTCCAGTCGAGGAGAACGGGAAAGTTGATCTGAACTGATCAAGGACAATGAGGCTTGCTTAATAAAGAAATTTAGAGATAGATATGCATTATTTTATTTTATCACCTTATGAGCAATTAAGTACGTCATAAAATATGTACATAAGTTTATTAGCGGTTGAATATTTCGGCTTTTAGTGATTTGATGCCGTAATAAAGTAGTTCAAATAAATGTGTAAAGGCAATAATCTGATTATCAATAAAAAGAACCGCCAACTAGTTTGGATTGTAGTCCTCATTGACGTACATAATTCATTTGTATCACTGAACCGATGTATCTATATATGCTATTTTGTTAATGACTGCACTAATATTTATTGCCGTTAGTAATCAATCCTAGGATGAGCGCAGAGCGGATGAAACTGATCGAAAAAGCGTGTGGCTCCGCATGCGGATTTAAAAACAATAACTTATGTTGACTTGAAAAATCATAATGTATTATTGTAAATAATTCTTGCAGTTTTTTTAGGTCGAATTAAAAGTGGACCCTTTACATAACATTTTTCAAGAAATATGCTCAAAACTAGACTCATATGGATTACCAGAATAGAATTTAGCCGAACTTTCAAGTGGCCGACCTCCTATTCAGTAAAAGGGCCGGAGGCGTGATATGACTTCAAATTTATTTGTCAAATTTGTCAAAGAAATGGCCCTACATACACTCTTCACCATGCATGGCCCCAGTGACCAAAATAAGACCTATCTAAACAACTACGTCAAATGAATTTTAGAATCCGTAGTCATTGGTCATCATCTTCTACAGAAAATAATTTGTTGGCTGGACGTAACTCGCTGCCAATACGCGAAAATAGGTAAAATTTGCTAAAAAAAATGGAAAATCAGCAATGTTTTTTTCGTGGAGGAAAATGCCCCAAATTATCCCCCATTAAAAAAATCTGGACACATTTAAAAAGCTAACATCCTAATGAATCAAAAACACCGAATGGAGTTTTCCGGGACAAGGCGGAGGTGGTGGCTACACGCGAAGCCGAGCAAACTATGGATGGGAGTGATTGTAGTCTTAGGTCATTAGTTTATTATCATACACTTTTGGGAAACTTGGTCTGCCATATTTCCAGATATCCACGTTTTTATTTCAGTCTCAGGAGGCGAACTACCCTATTTACATAGTAAGTAATGTATGTATATCTAAGAGAACAATGGTTGCGGAAAAGTGCCGGCAATGGGCCCACGATTATTCGATGTCCTCGACATCTGCCAATGTTATAATACGTTTCCATTAGAAACCCCTCCCCTAGCGTAGAAGACTATTGTCACCATGGTTTCCGCGGGTACTGAAAGGGAGCCACATTCCTGGGGTCTGACAAACCGCACGATCATACATATCAAGTCGAACCAACTTTGTCCTTCGCCCATGCTAACCGTTTCCGCTGGTTCTTCGGGGATATCCACGGCTTTTTCTTTGCGATTTTAGCAGATAATCCCACCGAATTAAGTCTGTTTCGGACCTAGCACTGACTACTATTCCATGTTCATGTCCGATCTCTGCTGCTATTTTTGAAGAGGACAGTCGGGGGTTTATCTTGACCTTCCTTAATATTGCGGCGTCTTGCCTTGTTGTTGTTTTTTTCTTTCGGCCTCGTCCTGGGTAATTTTGAACGGTTCCGTGAGTTTTCCATTTGCGGATAATGTAGCTAACTGACGAATATGGAATTTTCATTTTTTCTCCAATTTTTCAACAAGTTAACCCTGCGTCATGATAAGCGATTATTTTGTTTCGATCACCAACACAGATCTCACGTTTCTTCGCCATAGCCGATGAGTTTAGGGTCAAGTGTTTGTTGATATGTGGTCAGCAGCACGGTATTTACTTGTTTGCAACAGCAATTAATAAACAATATGATCTTAGATGGTGAAATGGAGAAAACCGTTTAATCAAAAGCAGTGAGCAAATAATTATTTCCCGCCCGAAGTCCTCTATGATATCGTAAAATATTTTTTGTAGGCGTACCTTTGTTTAGATTTCTTTGAAAATTTGCAGTTATGTAGCTTAGAATATGGGGACTAATATGTAAAAATACTGTTTTGATGTTGTGACCTTTTTTGAAATATATGAATTTGAATACGACCCGAAAGTTTGAGTAAATAATAACTGCCAATAGTGTATATCTAAACTATTGTAGTCACGTAGATGAGTCCAACGTCTTAAAACGTTCAGTCAAAAAATAGAAAATATTTTTTAAAGCCCGGGGGAATTTGTGTACAAATTATAGAGGACAATAAGCATTGGAGCAGGATTGCAGAGGTGGCGATAACCGATTTAAAATGTTTTTGGAACGTTTCCTCAATTTGGGACACAGGGGGGTCCAGAGAATATGACTATGTGACTTTTTCAGGGACAAAATTGGCGTAATAAGGATATGCTACGAATGAAAGTGGCAGTTGGTCTATTGTCTGTAAAAAATGAATGGTAACAGGAAATTTAGTGAAACTTATATAAATTATAGATGGGTATTGTAGCTACTTATAATTGTCCACCAATGGTCCAAACACTCCATTCCTTCCGATTGAGCCAAGCTTTTTGCGAACGGTCGCCATCAAAGCTTTGCCACTGTTTTCCCCAACGAGTTTTATCATTGCCGTCATGGCCTGTATACATACTCGCAAGTTTTTGGGTGGGCTTTGTCTATTGGATATTCCTTCTTGATTAGTGCCCAAAACCGTCCAATTGGACGAGATTTAGGGACTTTTGGAGCGTCGTGTTATTTTTCAGCAAAATCGATTTTTTTGCTTCGAAAGAAGTCGGTCACAATCTTGTCAAAGTGGGATGTCGCCATGTCCGGCCAAAACAAAACATGCTTGTTTTTGATGAAGGGGGTCAACCTCTTTATGATACGCTCTTTCGATTAATTCGGGGTCTTTTGCTTCAGCATTTTTTCATAAATTTTTCGAAGTTGGTTTTAGCTAGATGGTTTTGACTTTCGTTGTATCTTGGGGCGGTTTGTGCTTTGCACGTCTTGAAACCCAACTTCTCCACTTTAATTTTCTGTACATACGATCTTGATAAGCCCACCGTAGCTGAAACAGCACCATCCAAAGTGTTGGAGTTCATGAGAAAAGCTTTCTCCACTCTCTTCACTACTTTCTCCGATCTGAGGTGGGAAGGTTGGATAACTGATTTTTTGAAATGTGCATTTCCGCGTTCCTCGTATCTGTCCAGTACTCGGCTAATTTTGTTCCGATGTATTCCTCCATTGGGAAAAAAATTGTGAGTGTTTTTTCGATCCCTGAAAAGAACTTTTTCGTACTTTTGGCAAACACGTTCTTCGACTTAGTCGGAATTTTTTGCTCTCATTTTAGAACGAATAGAGATAATGGATTTTGGTTTTCGGATTCAGAAAGCTGATTAAATTCCGAATGAGACGTAATAGGTGTCAAAATTTAAAATGGCGCCTAAAATAATTAAGAGAGCGGGGAAAACTGCCACTTTCATTCGTAGCATATCCTTATTCAACATCTCTGCAACAACCCTACACATTTATGTGCACACAAATGTTCATATCTTTTTGCTGTGATCTATTTAGATAAGTTGCACACCGGTTTTTCCCTAACGCATGGACATATTTATTTACATGTAAATAGGTAGAAATTGCTGGATTTGCGATTTATGGACTTAACCTGGTCAAGTAATATCATTAAATTTTCGCAAAAGTGATCTTGCAAATCAGTTGCAATCGATGGCGTCCAAAATTGTATAAATTTGTTCGTAACGGTTGCGCAAAATTTATTATCAGTGTAACGCACTAATTGCGGGAGATTTTACGCAGAGATTATGCTAAATTATTGCGTCATTTTGCTTAGCATTTCTGCACATATTTCTCTGGTGATTTTCAGCAAATTATTTGCAACTTTTCCATGCTTCTTTTATGCAGTTTCTATCAACAATTTTGGATCGTTTAAACATGAAGGGATTAATTAAGTTGCAGCACACATGGAACAATCATACAATCGGAAACATATTTGATCGCTTCCAGGATCAGGGTTCGGAAAACCCCGGGGGGTTTTCTAGCAAACCCAAACCCGGGGAGTTTTTCCGGGGTTTTTGGGGTTTTTGTGAGTTTTTGTAGATTTTTGAATTAAACTCCACTAAGAATTTGTACGTAATTATCTAATTAAATTTATACCTGGAGATACGTTCTTTTCACCAACGACAATAACATGCAATAATTCAAATAAAATGGAAATAATGAAACATTTCAAAAATTTTTGCAATTGTAAACCCACGATTAAGTTAACTTTATTATATATTAATAATCGTATGTATATTATTGACAGGCTTTTCTGAATTAATCTGGCATGTCTTCGACAAATCTAAATATTCACGAGGATTGACAATTTATAATGCAATGCCTAGATTAGGTCTATCAACTTAATTTCACACCGACAAATAATTAAGTATGTACACAGCTCAACAAATTTCTCACCTTAAATCCGTAATTATTCAATAAATGCCAATCGAATATATATAAAGCTACTGAGTGATACGTACTATTGATTCATTCCAAATAATTTTTCGAAATTTATAATAATCTTAAATTAAGATTCTTAATACCAATTCAAAAAAGAAAACTGAAACGCGAAATTTAGTGCCACTAAAACGGCAAAGACTGAAAGTTAAGTGCTGTCAAGATGGTAATCCCATTCAAAGACGAGAACTGCTCTTTCCCCAGTATGCCCTTGTTTTCGCCCAGGCCCCTAATAACAATCATGGTTTGATTACTCCCATTCGCCTCGGATAGCTTTGACTCCAATACGTTGACATCTGCATGGATCAAAATTGCTGAAGAAAAAAATATATCCTGTCGTTAACACCCCATTATCTATTTCATAGCAGTCAGAGTAATTAAATGCTGACAATTAATTTCTTACACATAACTCCGTTCATGATACAGGGTGAGGTTGCGCAACTAAAGATATACACGTGGTCATTCAACTCGACGCCACCACGTAACACGAAACCATTCAGTGACAACATGGTGGGCTGACGTAAGCCTGTAAAGCCCACAAATTCATGATGACATATTCACAAAACATAATTTGCACCCAATTTGTGTTATGTATGAACTTATGTAATTTTCTGCACGTGTACATACCTGTTGAACCAACTGTACCTATTACGATACTCGGTGTTGATGACATTCCTTTCCCTTTGATTTCAACTGCAACTTCATCCAGGTCAGAATTACCGGAACTAGAGGAAATTGTTATTCCTGCCTTGGCAAAGATGTCCTCCGGTCGGAAAGCCTTACTTTGTCGGTGGACTGCTCTAAAGCCGTCATACGCCGCAACACGCAACGTGTCAATAAAGGTATTGGACTCGTTGGAATCTACATATACAACGAGAAACCAATAGTATAATAAAATTATAAGGAGGAAATTTTAGGAATAAAATTAATAGCGATGTATGTATGTATGACTTACTAAGTAGGGTGACTTCAATTGCATTTATTGAATCAAGAGAGGAAACGACTGCTGCTAACTTTTTAGTTAGAAATGTAACATCCAGACCGTTTAATTCATGTTTTCTACATACAGGAACGATCCGCCCATTTCCGTCTTGGTCCAGCGCTGCCTTTAAATTGCCTGGAGCAAATTACAATTTAATAATTTTATAACCTTAAAAAGTTCTTCCATTTTACAGCAGCCTAACGACATATTTTGCGGGCGGTTATTTAACTTTAATGTATTTTTGTGCAAAACTGAGTATGAAAATATCCAATTACAAAATTACGACGCTTGCCTGGAGGCTGAATGGAACATAATAATTTTGAAATACAAACAATAATTTGCTTACACCACCCGGCTGACGAATTGCCAGAAACTTCGCAGAATTTGTAAATCACCGTACGAGGTTTAACGTGCTCTTGGAAAAGATACACCAAAATACTGGCGATGGAATTGTCCAAATTCCACCCCTCAAAAGTTCTTTGTTCCTCAGAATTATTTAACGGGGTAAACAGTATTCCCATCCCAATACCCACAACTGATAACACTACCACCAACAAATTTAAATTACCCATCATTTCAGGAATAATTAGTTATTTAGTTACAACTTTAACAATGTCAAAAATTTGGCTTCTCTCTTAAATAAGTTGTACGGTTTAAGTGAGTACTTACATGGAATGGTGGATGGAATGAATCCAGAAAAAGTGGAGATTATGATTGTAAGTATGAGGGGAGCCGATGATAAGGACATTATTTAAAATATCTATGATTGCATACACATATGTATCCTCTCTCTTCTCCAACTGACAAGGGATACTTCCGACGTGCCCGTCGTGTCCACCGTACCCACAATGCTTTTTAAAACCTACTAAGATCCCAGATGAAGGATCCATTAATATTTTCGTGCAAAACTCATATTCCTGGCTGTGGCGCGACGCCAAATTTAAAATCCAAAACCCCTGTCAAACTTTTAAGAATAAAACATTATCAAGGCATTTCAAAACAGTGTTAAATTCAAGTTTTTTAATATTTAGAAATTTTTTTGACGAATCCCCACGATTAGGAAGATTTGAAAATATGCCCAAAAATTGAAACAGAGGACTTTTTCTGCTATCTACCCCCTGAAACATTTGCATTTAAATTTGGTTAACATTTAATATGAGCGAGTGAAGTAGGTCCTAACAATGCAAAAAATGCGTGCTAAAAAATGCACATGTCAAAGGTACATATGAAGGATCTATTACATCTTTTAAATATATCCCTTCATTGTGGGCCAACTAAAAGTCCTATCGATACGGGGCTTGGATATTTTTTTATCAAAATGTGATTGTCCAAACTGAAATTCAGTTAAGAACCGCTACGTGGCTTTTTGAAACAAAGAAGTCCTATAGTCATCCTCTCATAATTTCCAAAATCTGGTGCCATTATTCTTGTTCAAGTATTTTTTGAAGAATTGGACTTCATTCGGAAGTTGAACTCTTGTCATGATTTTATCCAAAATTTCTGGATATCCGTGCAGATAATCAAAAGATGTGGCGATGTTAAAATTTAAAACATTCAAATTTGGCGAATGTTGCGCCAAATATGAGTTTTGCAAGCAGGTCTGGAAGGATCCTTCATCTAGGATCCTAATAGATTCTAAAAACGTAACGGGTGCCCTGGACACGACGGGCACTTCGGGACTGTCCCTTGTAAGTCACGTATTTACCACCAATGTGATTTAATGGTCGGATGTTTCCTTCACTTACATATATCCAGATATCATAGTTGTCTTTGTTACATATGTATCCCTCTCTCACCTGGGCCAAGGACCAAGCAATGCACAATAACAATACCTGTCTTGTTGCATATATATGTATGTACATACGCAGTATCTCCTTTTGCTGATAGGTATACACATACATATATGCACATACGTATGTACATACCTTCATCTGATAGGAATATTAACAAGAGAAATTTTATGTATATGAAATAAATATTTTGACTAGTCTCAATATTCTAAAGCGTGTAATATTTAATTTCAAATCCAGAATACTTTGTATTTTTCATGTGGTCAGGTTTTGTCCAAAATTAATAAATGAGGTCTGCTTGTGGAGAAAAAAAGGTTTTGTAATTGCACAAAATGGAATATTCAAGATCCTCCCCGATTTTGAATTTGAGAAGAGAAATGCTTAAATACTTTGATTTTGGAAATTTCATGGAAATTTCAAACTCCTAATAAAATAAGTCGTGACCATTCAACGTAGTGTTGCCGGTGAGTTTTAAATGAGTTGAGATGAGTTGGCCTTAGATGCGCTATAAATAATTACTAACTTGTGCAAAATTTAATCTATAAGCATTTTTGGACTCCCAGATAAATTTGGGTTAGAATGGTACAAGTTTCCAATAAATACAAAAATTTTGACTATTTTAATTTTAGGCTCAACTTTAAATGAGTTTAAAACTCATTTAAAGGGGGTGGGGTCATCAGCGACTATTCTATTTTAATGGAACCATGTGATATCTCAGCTGAGTGAGGGGATCTGAACCACACAATACAAATTTCGAAACCACACCCCCCAGTGGGTGTGGTCATCTGCGACTTTTCGATCTTAACGTAACCCTAGCATGTGACACATCATTCTTCTCAGCTAAATGAGGGGATCTCCACCGCGTAATTCAAATTTGAAAAGCACACCTCCAGCGTTTATTTTCTGGTTCTTTGCGACTTTTGAGTTTCAATTGATCAATAACCGATAGGTAATTAGGTCATGATTTGAAATTTTACTACAATTCAAATTTTATCGCAAAGATCAATTATTAGTTTCAATCAACATCCTTCAATATCCCCGAAATTTGTCAAGTTTGGTGTAACGTTTGTACTTATGGTGGTTGGAGTGCCTGAAAATAGTTAAAAATTCGACTTATAGCAATCAGAGTAGTGATTGCAGCTGATGAGGAATATGCAAGTACCGGGCTTACCCAGAACGTCGACTGACCTCTAATCAATCAAAAACCTTAACGGGGCTTCGCTAAGAAAATCTAAAGAAAATATAAGGCAACCCGACACTGGGAACCACTTGAAACACGAAATATTTTGGGGTATGGTGAAAGTGTGGAAAAAGTGTGCTGACTTCATACTGATTAGAATCTGGGGATATATTTCGAAGAACCGAAGTGTTCCGAGGTTCTTAATATCAAGCATACGTGTTGCAACTGGTCATACGCTGAACAAACGTATTTGATAGCTACATTTTGCAGGCGGCCGTAAAGTTTTGCACCAATTATTTTTCACATTTAGTAGAAAAAATTAGTGGGCGGCGTATTTCGATTTCATGGCTTATGCTGGTCATAAAGGTTAGTGTTCTACGTTTAATAGCCTAATTTGGTAATTTTATGATGACCCGATCAAAGTTGATGACGAAAGTAAGGGTGGCTGTAAAGATTTGCACCTGACTGTGCATACATATCAGTATATGTATGACTGGGGTGGTTATCTGGGATGGTTATTTAGGGGTGGTTGTTTAATAGTGGTTACCTTGGATGGTTATCTGAGGGTGGTTATCAAACGGGTAATTTGGGATGGTTGTCAGAAGCGGATTATAATAGGGGAGTGGTTATAAATGAAATTTCTACAATCTCCGCTTTCACTTCCGTCACAGAAAATTATCCGTTGCAAAGGACATAATGTTTGCTTGCAATGTATATACATATGTATGTATCTATGTAATACACATAGATACATACTTGCATAATACTCACTTGCGTAAACAATAAATATACAGCGACAATTTCATATATTTAGGTATATTTGTCTTCTTACTTCAAAAAAAAGGTCACAGCGACCAGCGCCTAGGTCAAGGGTCAAAAGAGTTTTTGAGGGAACAATTTCAGCAGAGGTCAACTCAGACCAATTTTGTGGCGGGAGCGGTGTCAATTTGTGATGCTATTTCCCAATGTTGCCGGAATATGAAATCAGATTTGTCAGCGGCGGGGGTGCGTAAATGTTATCGGCGTCCGGCGACGTACAACCAGCGGCGTTGTCCTCCGAATTATAGCATCTTCGATTTCTATTTAATATTTTTTATATCAAAACTTTTCATTGCGTTATGTCTTATGGTCCATCCAGAAAAAATGGACCATTGGCCAATATTAATAATACTGATGGGCTAAATGGCGGACCACTCAGTAACTAACAACTCGTAAAGTTTCAAAATTAATTGCAGCCAACTCTTGATGGATTTTCAAAATGTTATACGTTTCGAAATCATTCGTGCAAAATATATATTCCCAGAATTTTGAAATTTTGCCACCCACACTCAATACACAGGTCACAAACCGGAGGATTTAAAAACTTCGGTCTGCTCGTCATTAGCATTGAATTGCAGATATGTACATTCGTGTATCTGTGTAAATGCAGAGTTGTCTTAAATACCTCAAAAGTATTTAAATACTTCATTTCTAAATACCTGAATATTTAAGTGGTATTTACGTATTAAATACTTTAATAACTTAATTTGTTTTAAATATTTAAATACTAAATACTTAAATACTCGAATTTTGACAAGGTATTTAAATACCCAATTACTTAAATACATGAATATATCATAAGTATTTAAGTACCAGTTATTTAAATACTCTTTAAATCGTATTTAAATAGTGGTAGCATCTGAATTACCAACTCTTAATAGTTTAGATCTATCCTCCCTAGTAGAATCGCCAAAAACAAAATGAGTTAGCATTAAAATAAATCAGTTGCTTAGTAGATGAGCCTTAAGTCTTGTTTAACTCCTAGAAATGTTCGGAAATGTTTGTGAAAATTAAAGCAAGACTAAATATATGGAATTAATAATTTGTGTTACAAGCAGAAGACGAGTAACCAATGTGAAACAGCTAGAATACAATTATTTCTTTAAATTTTTAATTTAACTAAAATTTGCACTCATATTTGATTAATTTATCTCATAAAACATGAGTTGTAATAAACTGCTTGATTTTTCCCAATAAAATTAATCTTTACCTCAGCACAAAAAATGAAATTATTAAGTCGGTAATTAACAATATCCAAATTCCGAGTTTTTCATCATGTAGGAGAAAATTAATATTTAAACAATTAATTTTTAGCCTGAGTCAGGGCTTATGGAACCGTCATGTCCGTCCGTCTGTCCATCCGTCTGTCTGTCTGTCCGGCACGATAGAGCCCAAACGGCTGAACCAATTGACTCGAAATTTTTACCATATGCGTATTGGACAAAGTTAGGAAACGAGTTCGAAGATGGGCGAAATCGGTCAAGAGGTTGACCGGTGGGGGTCATCGGAGTGAGTGGGGTATTACGCACCAAAATTTCAAAATCGTCGTTGCAAGCTGAATTTTGGTAGAGAGGTTGCTAATGGGTCTTATTGGAAGGATATGAAATGAAATTGGTAAAATTCTTATCTGGAGCGACCCTATGGGGTGATCCATACCGATTTTTAGAAATTGCTTTAAAAACATGAAATCCGGCAGGGTGATACTTAATGGCTTCTCATGGAAGGATATGAAGTTAAAAGAGAGCAAATTGCAACCAGGGTGATCCTTGAGGGTGACCCATACCGTTTTTTAAAAGTCGTTATTTCCATCTGAAATTTTGTATGTAGGCTAAAAACCACTTATTGATAGCACATGTAGCTTGTTATAGATTTGTTATAGATGCCCACTAAGCAGGTTCGCATTATTATGTCGGTCAATTCGGAGAAAAATTTAGAAACGGGCTAGGACTCAACGAGTCAGGGACCCTGTCTCTGACTCGGGCTATATAGAGTCTGCACTGTAGGTTTTTAAATACCTGCGACACTTGAAGTATTTAAATACTAATTAGTTAAATACATTTTATGCACCCAGCTATTTAAATAATAAATACTAAATACTTGAAATTCAGTATTTAGATTTTAAATAATAAATAATAAATACCCAAACCTGGTAATTAAATACTGATCTTAAATACCAAAGTATTTAAATACAACAACTCTGTGTAAATGTGTGTATGGACAAAGGTATTAATAACATGCATATTTACAAATCAGCTTCGAATTTATGCAAGCTAACATTTCAAGTAACAAATTTTGACGTTGTAAATTATTCACAAAACTTCCTCTGACGTCATATGCATGTATGTACATATTTAGTTCCTGACCTGATGCAGGTTGATTCGCGTATATGCTCATATGTAGACAGATACATACATACATACATATGCGACCTGTTCATGAGCAGAAATTGATTTGTCTTGCATACAATATTCCGAGGTTTTATTGCACATCTTTGTTAGCAGTACTGTGGATGAAGTTCTAACCCTGCAGACTTATTACACCGCTTTGTAGCATTAATTTCACGACGTCACCGGTCAAAAAAATTTTTTCCTCCAAACTGGTCCAAAATAAAAGTCTAGCATGGGAATAGTATAGAAAAATTATTTTTAGCGTTCTATGACCCCTGGGTCATGAATTAAGGGCCCCTGAAGGGTCAAATAGCGTTCCCTGATAACCCCATGCAAATGGGGTATCAAATTAATCCCCTGGACCAGGGGAACCAGAAAAATATTTTTATAAATTTTTATGACCCTTGAGTCGTGAACTAGGAGCCCTTGAAGGGTTAAATATCATTCCCTCACAACTAAAGGCAAGTGGGGTATCAAATTAATCCCCTGGACAAGGGGAACCCAAAAAATATTTTTCTGGATTTTTTTGACCCTCAGGTCAAGAGTTAAGGGCCCCCGAAGGGTCAAAATAGTAACCATGGTAACCCCATGCAAGTGGGGTATCAAATTAATCCCCTGGCAAAGGGCAAGCATAAAAATATTTTCCTGAATTTTTTTGACCTATCGGGCAACAGTTAAGGGTCCCTGAAGGGTCAACATAGTAACCATGGTAACCAGGCTTCATAGCCTGTCTCAGGCAGCATACTTATGTTTGTATAAACTGGTCCCTTTCTCATATACATATCTTTATGCACCATCTTGTTTGGGGAAGGATTGGGTTAATGGTTGGGGTGATGAATATCCCCTAAAAACTGATGCATTATAAATATATGAGGTGATGGGAGACCCCTTATCCTTGCTGGCTTCTCCAGTCGACATTTTGAAATTTAAGTTTTGGAGTTTGTACTTACTGGTATCCGCTCAATTATTAATTTTTAAAATTGAAGATGACGTTGCATAACTTAATTTATGGAACACTGTATGTGTTATATATAGTTCATTGTGTTTGTGGTAAAAGTTGCGCGAATGCCGATAAAATAGAAATAGATAAACAGGTTAAAGTTGTGTGTGATGAGACGGATAACCTGGGTGGATTGGTTATCTGGTTCAAGGAGACATTACCATCCAATTGCAGTGGATTTCTGATATGTAATCAAACGATGTGTATGGAAATTAATGAAACTGTTATGTTCTTCAGTGACACTATCAAAATTGAAGAAGTAGAGTATGAAAATAAAAAGATACGGGTATGGGGAAGTGAAAGCTATGTAACTTTTTATTTTAAAAGTTTCGTGGATGCCAGCCGTTATCTACTAAATAACATCACAATTTCAAACGCCAACCACACATTTCCATCCAATAAACTATCCGACTTAACTCAGGAAAAAATTAGTGACACTTATTGTAATATAGCGGCTGAAACGAAGAACTGTACCACCAAGCAAGCAGTAACTAAAGCTATTCAAGGCACTACTCCTCTTCCTTCTGCATGCACAGTTCTAATTCTGTGCAACCAAATATCATGCATCAGGTTCAACTACACAAGTCTCCTGCATTCAGCCTTCTTTGCCAGAAAGCACACGTTTATTCCTACCAACGAAGGTAAATTGCCATCTTGCTTTCATCTTCGTCAAGATGCATTTTTCCATCCTGGATCTCTCCGACGCCCACGTGGTATTATACTTTCCTTGGAGAAAGCTAAAGTTAAAAAGGCGCCAAGCGGATTACCTTTCAATCTCCCTGGATATAGGTAATTGGTTATTTTGGATGAGTTTTTTTATTTTTGAAGTTGCGATTGGAATCTTTATGAAATGATTCTTTATTAACATAATTTTATTATTGGTATTAATTAAGATATTGCGGGCCTGCCACCGATATTGAGAAGCAGGATGATCTCGGTGGCCCAATAAATGCTGTTGGTAATTGTTGCCCAATTTATGCTCATACACTAACCAAGTCAAATTTGTGAAAATTAATTTTATAATTTTTGTGTTGATATTATTCACAGATGCAGCATGCCGCAAACATGACGTCGATTATTTGCTAGGGGTTCTACCATCAGAGGCAGACGAGGCACTTCTAACTACTGTGCAATTACATCGAAAAGATCTGTTCCCACTTTTTGCGCCCGCAATGAGTGCCAAAAAATATTTCGAAAGTCAAATTGGAGGGTCCTATACATCCTTCTTATATTTCTACCCAGCAGGATTTTATCCCAGTTTAACTTTGCATTTTGCACATGAAACGGTGTACGATAAAACTTCAGCAGGAACACTAACAACTGCTCGTGCCATCTGGGAAGGCCAAGCTCAGGAGTCAAAGTGGATAAGTATTCTGCAAAATATTTGGCTAGGGAGCTGCTACACGGTGGATCCAGAAACTAATGTAAATCCACCGCATATCGATGTAAGATTATATTTTTGCACTATTAATGCTAGCTCAGATTCATCGATTTATTGTCTGAGAGCACAGACGCATTTCATACAAGTTTATCACTTTTAGCAAAAACAGTCTGACATGAATTCCCTCGTCATGCCATGCTCAAATGTGGATGAAATGGACACCAATGCAGACGCACTTGTGAGAAATATTGCAACATATTTATAAATAGCAGCGACGGCGGATGTTGTGGGGGACATCGTGAAATTGTTATTGTAGTAACAAGCTCATGTACGTTTTTGTTCTGATCAATACAGGAGGATGGTGATGGAGATGATGAACGTGGGCACTGTGGACAACGTGAAGAGTTAGGGGAAGGGTCAGCTCCTGGCGGTGAATCACCAATGGACACTTCAAATACAGAGTATGCATCCGAGAGTACAGAAGGTGAAGATACATGTGTGGGAACAGACATTTACCCAACGGCCCCTTACAAAGGGGGATGTAGGATGATTTTGAACGAATTTGCAACCAAGAATGATGATAACCAGATTTCGTTTATTGAACATGTTCGTATTTGCCCAGGCGCTCGTCCTCCAAAAACTAATTCACTTAACGGATTCGTTGAAATAATCCTTGTGGGCGGGATGACTATCCACCAAGTAATGTACGCATCTTTCCAGAACAAGATCTTCTCAATCATACAAGAGAAACAAACTACGCAACGCAAAATAAAAAATTTCTACTTTGTCCTCGGATCGAAACAAGTTGCACCAGATATGTTGTTTTCTGACAGCCAGATTACTAGTGACCATCTCGAAGGAATCTTACCTGCCGAGTCATTGACGTACTGCATAATTTTACTTCACTTCGGACACAATCAAGGGCAATTTCATCAAGCAGTTCAATCTTTTTCACTAATCCAAAATGTTCCACCCGGCAGTGACACGGTAGGCTATCTCCCAACCCCCATAAACGACGAAAAGATGAACCTTATAAACGAGTTCATTCAAGATGTCCTAATTGTTGGTCCTTCTTGTCCGGATTCTGAGTGTGGATATTTCTATTCCCTTCTCAGAGCTAAAGAACAGGTATTGGGGGAAGGTGAAATGCGAATTCCTTTATCTGATGTTCCTAGACGGAATGATGGAACCAAACCTTACCTTAGTCTTTCGAGGTGCAGTCCTACGAGTTTTCCTATGCAACAATTAGCCTTTGAAATTGAGAAAGCAACACCGAAAGCGAAAAACGACTGTAAACAACCAAATACTAAACTCCCATTCCAACTACTTGGTGTTTCACTACAGGCGACAGCTCAAAAGTTAATTGTCAACGCCAAAGTATTCTTTGACAGTAACCAGGTACAGTGTGAAATACTAACAGGAAACTCTGTCACCAAAACTAGCCAGATTCTAGGAATTGGAGAGAGAACAGTTTATCAGACAATGGAGAATTACAAAACGAATAGTATAAAAACACCTGGTAAGAAACGTATTAGACCAACGCCAGTGATGGATCAGTTTGACGACTTCCGAACTGAGCACGTTAAACGAATCATTCATCAATTCTATGCTAATAATCAAGCACCAACAATGCATAACGTATACACAAAACTGATGGAGGAAGTCAAGGAAGAAGAAGATGGTCGGATAGCCCGAGGAGAAACTCTTACAGCGTTCAAATGTTCCAAGTGGACGTTAAGAAAACTCATTAAGCAATTAGGATTTAGATTCAAAACTGTTGATAAGCGAGCAGTTATCCTCATGAGATCAGACATCGTGCAGAAGCGATATGAATATCTGTCCGTAATGATTAAAAATCGTCAGTCCGAGAACCCAAAATGTGTTGTCTACACAGGTTTGGCTGATTAAATATCAAAAATGTTTTAATTTAATTTAATATAATTATTAATGCATTATATTTATTCAGATGAAACGTGGGTCGATAGTTATGCTAGAACTGGAAAAGGCTGGGTTATTAATTCACCAAAGTCATTTCATGAAGCGGCTTTATACTCCTTCCAAAACCCGAAAATTTCTAGAGGACCACGTATCATTGTGATGCATGCAGGTGCAGTTCAACTATCCACATTAAATAGGAAATTATTTCAAAATAATAATTATCTTCACAGGTGGAGAGGATGGATTCGTACCTGGCGCTATGAAGGTATATCCAGTATCAAAGAAGAAAGTCCAGATGGATTACCACGCAAACGTTAACGGTGTCGCTTACATGGCTTGGTGGAAGGATCTTAATCAAAAGATAAAAGATAATTATGGTCCATGCATAATTGTTATTGATAACGGTAATATCATCCAATAATTTGTATTTGTAAATTCCATTTTAATTTGAATTTCATTTATTTAAATTTGTCAGCTCCGTATCACAGCACCAAGGAAGCCCCAAAATCTACATCCCGAAAACAAGAGCTATACGACTGGCTGAATGATAATTTAGAGGGCCCTGAAAAGCTGAAACTAAAACCTGTAAAGCAAATGAGACGACCTGAATTATGGAAAATGGTTCAAGACCTTAAAAACGGAAATGAATATTACATTGTGGATAAGGAGGCATTGAAATATGGAAACACTGTTGTCCGGTAAAGTTATTTTCTATTCATGGGTAATTTACTAATAATTTGTAATATTTATTTAAACACTGTATTTACGTATTTTCCAGATTACCCCCATATAACTGGTAAGAACTGGTAATCATAGGTAACGGTAATAAGAATATTCATGTAATAACTATTTTTAGCGACTTGAACCCAATTGAGTACGTGTGGAAAGACATCAAGCACGCAGTTAGGGCTGCAAACACACAGGGGACCGCTGAGTTTGCACAAGCTGAGGCTGAGAGAATTATGACAACATACACAAAGGAACAATGGCAGAAACACATCAAACATGTGCACCGGTTCGTAAAACCAAGATTCGCTATTATGGGAATAATTCGCAATTTCTACATTATTATTGTAAATAGATTGGAGGACGAGTATTGGAAAAATGATGGACATTTTGATGACTTCCTTGATGACTTCCAAACACGTGTAGCTTCAGCCAACCCCATTCGAGTGAGTTCTTGGTGACAGTAAACTATTAGTAAAAAAATACATAACTTATACATAATATACAGATTACAGCAGCAGATGATGTGTCTGACGACGAAGATGAGGACCCTGACGATGTTGACGAAGTAGTTGATAGATTCCGAATGCAAATACACAATGATATTGAATACTCACAGGCTGGGGAAGAAGAAGACTTGCCTGAAGAAGAATGTGCAACTTCTAGGAGGAGATTAACCTTCCCACCAGAATCAACCTAGATTTTAACTTCAATGGATTCAATACATAATAAATATTATAAATAGTGAATCCGATTTGTACATAGTGTTAAGAATTATTATTCATTAAATTTGTACGAAATTTTCAAAAATATGCCTACCCCTCTCTACTTAACATTCTTGCAAAACTGAAAACTTTAAAATAATGTCCCGTTTAGTAAAATACAATAAGTTATTATTTGACCCTTCAGGGGCCCTTAACTCTTGACCTATACGTCACAAAAACCAAAAAATATTTTTCTGATTCCCCTGGTCCAGGGGATTAATTTGATACCCCATTCACCTTAGTTACCATGGTTACTATGTTGACCCTTCAGGGACCCTTAACTGTTGCCCGATAGGTCAAAAAAATTCAGGAAAATATTTTTATGCTTGCCCTTTGCCAGGGGATTAATTTGATACCCCACTTGCATGGGGTTACCATGGTTACTATTTTGACCCTTCGGGGGCCCTTAACTCTTGACCTGAGGGTCAAAAAAATCCAGAAAAATATTTTTTGGGTTCCCCTTGTCCAGGGGATTAATTTGATACCCCACTTGCCTTTAGTTGTGAGGGAATGATATTTAACCCTTCAAGGGCTCCTAGTTCACGACTCAAGGGTCATAAAAATTTATAAAAATATTTTTCTGGTTCCCCTGGTCCAGGGGATTAATTTGATACCCCATTTGCATGGGGTTATCAGGGAACGCTATTTGACCCTTCAGGGGCCCTTAATTCATGACCCAGGGGTCATAGAACGCTAAAAATAATTTTTCTATACTATTCCCATGCTAGACTTTTATTTTGGACCAGTTTGGAGGAAAAAATTTTTTTGACCGGTGACGTCGTGAAATTAATGCTACAAAGCGGTGTAATAAGTCTGCAGGGTTAGAACTTCATCCACAGTAAATGCTCATCCTTTTTGATTCCAGTTTTTGATTCGATTTGGCCGATAAACAATGTCAAGAATTTCAAGAATTGCTTAGCATACGTGGTGAGTAAGATTTTTCATGATTTTGCAAACTTTTGAATCAACACTCTTAAAAATAAGGTAAACTGTTTGAAAATAAATGAAGTCTAAATTTTTTGTTAGATAAACTATACCTTATCCAGAGTAAATAAACTTTACACGTTGTCAAGCTAACTTTACTCTTGGTTTAGGATAATTTACTTGATTTAGAATTCAGAGTGGATTTAAATACTTATTGAAAGGGTAACATGATTATTAAGAGTGTACCTCACTATGATTTTCCAGCTGCAAGGAATTTCCGGCTGTTCTTCAATAATTTTCCGCTTTTACTCTCTCGAGTACATCACTTTGGCGGACGCTTCGGTCGTTTCCTTCTCATCGCCCGTGCTCGTCGCCATCCTCGCTCATTTCTGCCTCGGCGAAAAATGCTCCGTCGTCTCGATCTGTGTCGCGATTTTGACCGTGCTTGGCGTTGTGGTCATTGCCCGACCATCCATTCTCACTAGTGGGACACCGGACGACGCAAAGGTCAGGACAAGAGAGCATACCTGTTCACATTCAGTCATTGAATAGAAAAAGAAAAAAATACATCCATTCAATTAGTAATATCTTCATTCATGAATAATGAGTGAATATTCTAAATTTTTGAATGAATGAACTTTGAATAAATCTTTATTCATTTAAAATTCATGAAGCATGAATGAATAGTTTTATTCATTGTGCATTTTTCATGCCATGCATGGTGTTCATTGAGAAACCCTACTAATAAGAAGAATTTGAGATAAAATGAATGCAAATGAATAATGAACAAATCTTTATTTTCTAGTTTTGAACAAATGAATAATGAGTGAATAATGTTTTCCAAGATCTGAATGAATTTGGAATACTTTTTTTGATCAGGTCTGGATTGGTGTACTGCTTGCCGTGGTATCGATGGCCTGTGGGTCAGCGTTACTCATTTTAATTCGAAACATCCGCCAGACCCATTTTTCGCTCATGTTGCTCGTCGGGGGTGGTTGGGGGGTTGGGCAGAGTGGCGTCTTAGGGTGGGCCCTGGGCGTGCTGAAGGTTCCGGATACGATGTGGGTGTGGTTTTTGATGTGGTGTTTGTGTCTGATGACTTTCCTGGGACAGATTGGGATCATAATGGCGCTAAAATATGAGAATGCCGGCCCCGTCGCCGTCATCCGGAGTAGCGAAGTGTTATTCGCGTATTTATGGCAGTTGCAGTTCTTCGGGGTTTATCCGGACGTTTATTCGTAAGTGCACTCTAAAAAATAATGCTTTCCTTTTGAAAAACATCTTAAATGTCTTAAGTAAGCGCTACTAAGGATCTTAAGGAATCAAAATCCAGAGGAACGTTAACTACATAAAAAGAGCGCAGTTTAGTGTGGACTTAGTTTATTTTAATTAATATATAATTTGATATTGCGAATACAAAACTTGCCAAGTCTTATTTTCCTAATCCCCTCAAGAAGCAAATTTTTAGAGCTGTGTAAACATGCGTCACGATGACATTGTTGTTGCAAAAAAATAGTAAAACTGATATTTAAAAAATTCTAGTTTACGAAAAAATTAGTTTGTAGTGAAACATGCATTTTATGTACAGCTATTACTTAATTTAATTCACAACAATAACAGTCGTCAACAATTAATTTAATTTTAATACATTTTCATCTTTTTTAGTGCGGTTGGAGCCTCAATAATAATTTTCTCCGTGGTCGTCATAGTAACCAAGTCGTGGCTGGCGGGATTAAGTCCGGACAGCCTCCATCGGAAGAGATTGGTCTTTCTAACTAAATAAATTTACGTATGCACCTACATATTTTTCAAATTTTCAAATTTTTACAATTTTTTCTGACGAAAAAGATATTTTTGTTTTAGCCTTTCTCATATGCAGAATGATGTTAAATATTTTTTTAAAAATATTCATTTGACAAAACTGCATTAATCTATTAGAAACCAGGTAAAATTTAAGAACGTGTAACGCTTGACAAGAGGATGGTCTGGAAATCGTAATTTTTGCGTGTCATAATTTATGGATGTTCCCTAAACAACGCTACAGATTTCATAGTCTTATTCAATAAATCAATAAGTTTTTTTTTCTCAACTGCTTATTATGTAGTTTTTAACATTACATAATTGTTTTGTCCCATTCGTGATGAAACGTCTCCGTATGTACATATTCAATGCCCAAAATAGAGCACAATGTGCAGTGCCTCCGCGGGTGACGATTTGTCTCCAAATTATTTAGAGTGCACATTACATATGAACGTAACGTTCATATGCCATACGTTCAACGTATGGCATGCATCATATCTGTTTAAAAATACTATAATAATGGCGTGTCTGCCACAATAATTCACGTGCTATGATTGTTACGTAAACAAGTCGACACGGCATTAACAAAATCTTGCGTTGTTAACAAAATTCCTAAATAATTACCCAAATTTTGTTTTGTTTTCAAAATTCCGGATATGTGAAGCTCTAGTATTGAGGTCACGCTGGCTAATATTGTCAATACTTTTTCCACATCCGACCCTTAGCCAGCGTGACATATTTAATGGAACTTCCCTAAGTAACAGGCTCATTCAAAGAATCCGTTCTAATATAATACATGTAATATTAGAAATTTGCGATAAAATATTTTATAAATCGGACCTTTAAGTTCAAAGCAGTGCTGAATATTAACCAAAAAATTGATACCTTTAATTGGCAAGAGGGTTACAAAATTCAAGGTATAGGTGAATTGGTCAAACATGTATGCAAATATTAGGTATAACTGCACAACTCATAATATATTGCGTAATTCGATCGTGGAAAAAAAAATATGGAAATTGCAATTATTTTGCAATATTCAACCAATTGGAAAAGTGGGGTCCGAAATCGAGGCAGTGGCCAAATTCTAGTTAAAAATAATTTTTAAAATTATTTCCAGTGATATTTGATCACACTTGAACGATTTTTTGTGTCAAGACCCAAAATTTGTAAAATATTTGCAGATTTTGGCTCCTGTCGCGAAAACTGATTATGCGCCACCCCAATATTATTACGGATTCTTAATCTGCTCAATTTTACGCAAATTTTAAGGTATCTAACTCGAAAATCGTTAGAGCGCGAAAAAAACGCTATTTCATTGTATATATTTTCTTAAAAACGAATAAATATGCATCAACCGTAATCAAAATTACTGTCACAGCCTTATTCTTATACATATTAACATCTGTCGCATACAGGCGTGTGTTGCATACAATACATGCTTAAAAATTTTGAACAATAAATTCCAGAATAATTATCAATTAAGTAAACTGCATTATCTAAATGTAAAGAAACATAAACTTGATAGAGAGTAAAGTGTGCTCTGAATTTTATATAATTTAGAATTTAGACTGAATTTGCTTTTCACAAGGGTACATTATTTTTAAGAGTGTGCCCATTAACTCTTTACGAGTCGTTTTAGTATTTTTCATCTAATTTACCTTTATTCGTTAAGATTATGAATTATATCGCAGAGTACGTATTATAATAATACGTAATAATACTATTATTACATATTATATTTCAAAGAAAAGCTAAACGACCGGCGCTTCACAAAATTGGCCTATCTATTTTAGTATTTTTATTTTTACATATGTATGTATTTTGCAGGTTGCAAACGAAATTGTGTAGGCTGAAATATTTTATACATTTTGTTGGATCGTAATCCGCTTACCAAGATTAAACTGGATTCCGGTATTTTGCATAAAAATGAAAAATCTGTTACCTTGTCGATTATCATAATTGTGAATGAAATCCATAAAATATAAAAAGAAGTTGTAGCTCAAATTGCGCATCATTCATAAATTTGAGACTGATACCTACTTCAGAATTAAAGTCACCTATTACTGAGGGAGGGGCAACATTATGTAACGCTGTCTGACCTTAATTTTGCGCCCGAAGGACGCGTCGGTGAATTGTTTTGGTGTTTTCCACGTGTTCCCCATCCTTTTTTGATAAGGAGCAAAGTCGTCGTTTCCATGAATCGAAGACTTTTAGGCACATTTCAGGGGTCACTTTCATCCGCTCTTCAGCCAGAACTTTGCAAAATCCATCTAGCGTGGTAGCTCCCCTATTAAAAATTGCTGCTTCAAGGTTCCAAACCCAAAAAAACTCCATTGGAGATGCATCAGGGGATTCGACTAGTATCTCTTTATTAAGAAAAATTGCGATTCCGACTTTCTCTTTTAATTCGGCTGCGTACTGGGCGGTGATCCGAGCAGTATGTGATGACGCCGCGTCATGATGAAAAAATTCCTTCTGGGTCTCCCCAGGGTAGAGTTTTGGAATTTCTTGTTCCAAAAGAGGTTTTAAAACTTTGTCCACATAATAAGTAACATTTATCTTTACATTATGAGGAACTCGAATCAAATCGAGTGTTCCACGACCACTCATGGCGCCGACTATCATCACTCTGTCCGCAAACTTTTTGCTTTTTTCACTTACATATTTCTCCATCTCACTTCGGGCCTTTGAATAGCAAATCCTTCGTTTTTTTTTGCAATCCTCGATGAAGAATAATGCCTCGTCCAATGTCACAGCAAATTCAGATTTTTTCCCTGCAAGGTGACCACGGTACAGCTTCCGAGATGTCGACTTCCGTACTTGTTTGTGACGTGGTTTTAGGGCATGGACTCTGGTCTTTTTAGAGGTCTTCTTACCCAGATCTTGATGAATAATTCGCCTCACTGTACGCTTAGAGACATGATACTTCGTTGCCAACTGATTTTGGGTTGGAGGATTTTCCTTTGACGTGTCAGCATTAATTTTTCTGATGAGCGTCGGTTTCCTCACTTTTCGGGGGTATACGTTCGGCGGCTGTGGCTGAGTATCAATTCCATAATAAACATTTACATTTCTTACGTTATAAATCGCGTAATTTGCATATATCATTTTTAATTCAACTTTATTTCATAATTTCAGAAAATGCGTCTCCTAATCCTCTTCTCCCTCGCCCAATTCCTCCTCGTGGATGGAAGGGAGCTAAAAAACGCGCAAAGCGGTCGATGCATGACCGCCTATAGTGGCGACGTCACATTGCGAAACTGTAACGGGAGCCCATTTCAAGACTGGACGGTTCTGGAGGATGAAAAAATCAGGAATGGAGGATGTAATTCTTGCCTTTATTACGACAACGGGCCTGCCAACGCGAGAATCACGTTGCAGCCGTGCTACTTCAATTACGGCGACGGGATTGCGGTGGACCCTGGTCGACGGGGTTTTAAAAAATCTCCGATACAATTGGTGTGCCCGACCGAATACCGCGGCCAACAATGGAGTCTGCATGAGTACCTGTTACCCTGACTATGCATCACAAAATTGGGGGAAGATCCGAAAGAACAGGAGAAAGTGGCCGAGAAACCAACGGAGAAACCTGTGGAGATAGTTTTTCCATAAAATTTAACTCGATAGATTAAACAATTTGCATTACATACATATGTTTGTAAATATGAAAACCTTTTCGAAAAATATTTATCCATTCAAAATTAGTAACACTCAAAACAAAAATTTGTCAAATCAACACCGCCCGTGTGAATATATGACTTAACCGCTCTGGTTACAATGTTGAATCCGAGTTATGATGATTTTGATACCGGTGGTGATAATGTTATGACCGGACGGAAAAATTTCATTACCACTCGGAATCACAATTGTAACCAAGGCGGTTAAGTCATATATTGACACCGGCGGTGTTGATTTGGCAAATTTTCGTTTTGAGTGCATGAAAACCTTTTCGAAAAATATTTCCTCATTCCAAATTCTTTCCATTTGAAAATTTTCAGACAAATTACTCCTGCATTGAACATTCATTTATTTAAAAAATTAAAAATAAATACGTATTGAGTATTCCTTTTTTGCTAATTGTGTTATTAATTTTATTGATTTGACATATAAGATGAATTTATGAATATACCGAGCTATGTCATCCAGGGTTGCAGAAATCTCATCTCACCTTCATAAATCTCAACTCACTGACAATGGGGAGGTGTTAGGTGGTTATCGCCAATGTGGACCGGACTAATTTTACGTTGTTCAGGCTCAAAAATAAGCCCACCCGTGTTTTTTCGTTTTTCTGAATGGGCATGTTTACGCCCGTGGCAGAATTTTCAAAAAAAATTTCAGCCAAAATTCGGATTTCTAAAAACGCTATAAGTTTTCGAGTTTTAGCCCGATTTCAAAAATTGAATACAATTTGTGCTCAGAATTACTTCCCTGAAAATATAAAAATTCATTTTCAAAATTTTTAAAAAATTGATATTTTCATGCTATTTCTGAGTTTTTGGAAACCCAAAAAACGATAATTTTTTGAAAATTAAAAGTATTTTAAAAATAAATTTTTATATTGTCAGGGAAGTAATTCTGAGCACAAATTGTATTCAATTTTTGAAATCGGGCTAAAACTCGAAAAGTTAGAGCGTTTTTAAAAATCCGGATTTTGGCTGACATTTTTTTGGAAAATTCTGCCACGGGCTTAAACATGCCCATTCAGAAAAACGAAAAAAAACAGGTGGGCTTATTTTTGAGCCTGAACAATGTAAAATTAGTCCGGTCCACATTGGCGATAACCACCTGACACCTCCTCATTGTGAGATATAACGAGAAATAGTGAGGCATGAGAAATATGAGATATAGTGAGATTTGGGAGCCATGCACTAGCGCCATCTAACGGACGGGGCATGAACTACAAGTTTATCTCATTATTTCACGTATTTCTCACTCAGCCCCAACTGAGATGATTGATATAAATCATTAAATCTCATTAGGTGATATACACCACTTGCAACCCTGATGTCATCCTACTTAAATCACTTGTCACTGTATTCATATCTGTGACAAACTGTCTGTGACACATCTGAAACATAATGGATTGGTTGGAGCAAATGGTGAGATAACAAGTTGAAAAATTCGTTGAAATCAGATCAAGTCAGAAATTTTTAATCCTTTACTAATGGATGTGCCAATCAAACTGAGGTACAAATATGTAATTAACCATACATATATTTAAATTAGCATACATATTTACCTACATACATAATTGATTCAGGTATGTAAATTGTTCTGAGCCGGTTAAACAATACGTGATATTGGTAAATCTCATATCAATTTGACCTACTTTTATATCGTGATAAATGTTCATTAAGTCCATTTTTCAACGAATTCTGCACCCTATTATCACAAAATTTCAATCAATCCATCATCCTTCTGATGGGTAAACACTAACAAATTTCAACGAATTTATTTTCCTTAACCAAATTAGTGTCACTGATATGAAAACAAACTGATGAATGATCTCGATTAATGCAATTCTGCGTAGAGAGCTTGGTATAAAAAGACTTCATTTTTCGAACAGTTATGTGACATCAAGTCTTCATACGCACAAAATATTTTGAGGTCCAACTTCTCGAAATCAAATTTTTGTCCAAAAAATGAAAAACATTTATTCACCCTGGACTTGCATCCTTCTCCCACTCCTGGTCCTTCTCTTACACCAACCTGGTGTCGCAATTAAGGTGGAAATGACTCTTTACCAACACGCTAACTATACTGGGAATAGCCTCACCGTATCTGAAACGCATGTCGGTGTGGATTGCGTCACTGACACAGTCGGACTTGGACAAGGGTTTAAATCCTATTGTTATTCGGGATCGTAAGTTAAACATATTTGACAAATTGTAGTATAATTTACGGTATGAGGATTTGATATTCAAAACTAAATAGTTTAATTTATTAGAACCAATATTATATATTTTGTTAAATTATTGAATAACCGAAAGCAGAGCCAGTCTAGAATTTAATTTTGCCTTGTGAAAATGATCATTTTAGAATTAATAAATAAGGGGTGAAGCCCCTTTCTAAGACCGTTATGTTTGTCCGTCTGTATGTCTGTCTGTTGGTTGGATGTTTCAGTTAAGCAACAAGCTTAACCCCGAATTCAATACTTACCTCCATTTTAACCCTAGAGGTCACAAAGGGTTAAAGAAATATTTAAACTAGCCATGAGTATGTACCTCTTATTTAGAGTTTTTACCCATGCATTCTAACAGTTTGGGTCTCAATCCAACGAAAATTATATTTTGATTAGTGTAAACGAATTATTATTAAATTCCAGATGGCAACTGACCCGGTCCGGTGCGACGCTATCATTGTATCCATACTCGACTAGATTCTGCGACACGATGTCTCCCGGGTACGAAATGGTAACGAATATTTATCAGTACGGCCCCCCAGACACGACCACTCCCGCGATTGCGTTGTCCTGGCCGTACAATGGAAACCAGATCCGTCTCGTGTACGAATCCGATGGCGATTTAAACATCACTTCCAGCGTCATTGTCGTCTCTGTCGCGTACACTTCCGGCAGATCGAGCTGGACACTGTTCGAGTTAAAGAACTTTCAGGGAAGGACAAACTGTTTAACTTCGACGGCCGAGTTGCACCGGTACAGCGGGTCACAATTGGGGCTTCCATCGGTCGGTTCGGTGTGTAAAGGGTGTGGATGTACGGGATAGGTCATCGGAGAGAGTGGGGATTCATAAGATGAATAAATTTGGCGAAAAGCAGCAGGTATGTATCCTTGAATATTTTGTTTGTTACAAATTTACTTAGCTACGAATTTGTGCATCAACTCTTAATCACTTTAGCATAAAAGATACAATCTGGTTCCATATTTAGAATGTTATGACTAAAAATAAAGTTTAATCCAGTTAGGTTAATAAATTATTTGCTGAATCGTACTGAATATTGTCACACATCCCTTACATAGTGTAATTATAATTATAATTAGCTTTATTTAGTTCACATAATTTGCATTCTTAGAATACAATTCGATGCATGTATTTCCTGTCGTTAATATATTAAAATAATTGTACTAATTTTAATAATAACGGTCGTTTCTATGAGACGGGCCATCTGACCCAATAAATAAATAGTTTAAGTTATTTGTTTAATTGTTCATTGAATTTTTCAACAATGGCAGGATGCAGGCCACACGTAAGTACTTGCGTTCATATCCTGGGTTTTATACGTCGTTTAAGTATCCCGAGTCGGGATTCCCGACAAACAAAAACGAACGTGGCATAACTTAGGTATTCCAGACCTTACTTATCTAGGAGTAGAAGGTCACAGGTTGCCGGCGCCAAATTTCGATGTCCTTTGGATATGTCATAGTACTACGTGAGTCTAGAAGAAACGAAGCAGGGTTACAATCGATGGGCCCGCCACACCCCCTCAAACGCACCAAAACCCTCAGAGTTGTCGCACTAAAACCATCCACAATAATCGAGTTTTAATTACTTAGATTTGGAAGAAATTTACATTTTTGTGATCCCAGATAGTTGCTCTATCATATTCAATAGCAATCACAACTTGTTTAAATTTTCAATATTTTGCAAGATTTTCTGACCAAGGGTGTGCATGGAAAAAATTCTCCCTGGCGTAAATTTTTATTGAAAGAGAGGTTGCATGACTGCGACGAGGTAATTAATGATTTCAGGATTAATTAATGATTTGAAGTGGTCAACATTCTTTGATAATTCAGGAGTCATTCACAAGCTTATCTTTGTATTGTTTCGATTAAGCACTCAAGTTTAGAATTAAATTGTCATGCATAAACGCCAATTATTAAATTGGTTCGGGCACGGAAAACTTCCGAGGGCCCGGACAAGCAAGTTTCGGCACTGAGTAGACGTACATAACTCTATCGCCGCAATGTTAAACTTCTCAGATAGCTGACTGGCTATAAATATTTGCCAGTGGTGATAAATTTATAACGAAGTCAAGTCACAGTCATATGTATACTTTCTGGTTACAATTGTAACTAGATTTATTAGGGTGCACAAACGGTACACATAAAATTTTGCAGTAGCACGTCAGTCATACAGTAGCCTAGTTCGTAAATAGTTACACATCAAATATTTAGTGATGGACGACAGAATGAGGGCATATTTTCCTGTCTTTATTGGAACGCTGCTGGTCACAGATATTTCTGGGTACGCAAAATCAGGTGCGATGAAGATCCGCTTTGAAATACGGTAATTACGTAATTAATTAATTAATCAATTAAATTTCTCTGCATATTTATAACCTTTTATTTTTTAATTGAGGAGATTTCTATTAGCGAGAAACGAATACATAAATCTTGATAAAATCTTGGGTTTATACGCTGAAAATAAATTGTTTTTGGTTAGAAATAAATATTCTTTTTATTATTTTTTCAATTATTTCGTAACGCCCCGTTAACTGATGTGCTAAGCAAGCCAGGTAATTGTTTGAAGATTTTGGGAATATGTGCATGTATGTGTTACGTGGCAATTTTTGAGAAACTTTTACCCGGAAGGATCAGTAATAAATTTCTGTTTTAAAATATTCAATTTTTTCAGGTGTATGTTCATGAAAGACGTATTTATGTATGTATGGGTAAACCATAGGGCACATTTTTGAAATTTTTGCAATACATGCAATGAAATGTAAACTCTTAATATATTGCTGTATTAAATTATGGAGAATCACGCCTTAAAGCTATGTTTAATCTGCCAGTTCTCATGCCCTACACTAAATATAAGAATGTTTTATGAATCACATTTTATCATAATTACGAGATTTCTGCCCACTCCATTAAGAAATTAAGGATACAAAATTTTGCTAAAATTATTTGTATACATAAATTTGTAAACTTTTGTGACGTAACAGCGAAATTTTTTATTTTGTAACCCAATTCTCGTTTGTGGAAGATTATGGATTTTAGCCCATTTTCTCTAAATACGCGTTGTAAAATTTGTACCCATTATGAAGGGTTTTTCCTCCCATGTTAAATTTCAACATTTTCTTGCCCAAAATTTCCACATTACAGAACAATGTTAAATTCCTATTTTTTCGGAGTTCCCTTAAAAGTAAAACCACGAAATTCCTCCTCCCACTCGATGACCATACAAGATTCTTGTATGTAACATCCCCGAATTAATGTATTTTCTTGTAGTTAGTCTTGAAAGGGTTAATAAAAATAAATCGAATCCTCAATTATTGATTTAATCCATTAATTAATATGATGTTATTTATTCATTCAGATATCTTCCTCTCGGTGCAAGTTCGTGCCCCACGAAATGGCACTTGGATATCGGGATGCACCCGAACCACGAGCCACGTGGAGGACACGTTCTTTCCCGTCTTCAAAGAAGTGTACACTTACCACTATAACTTTTACGAGGTGAGCATTCAATATATTAGCCGAGCAGGGAGTAAATTCTTCCCGTCAAGCTTTTACCGCTAAGAAACAAATTGCTACCAATCCGGTAGGGAGTTAGTACCAAATGTTTACTAATGCAGGGTATAGCTGTACACAATTGTACGAAACGTACACTGTAAATAATGTGGTAATAAACATTACCGAAAAGCAAAAGTATAAATATGACACTACCAAAGTAGTAATGATCAGTTGTCCCGTGTGGTATCGGCTTGGTAATAAAGTTTTACCACCATGGTAACGAATTTTTACTACCTGGTAAAATATTATTACCAAATTTATAACTGGTAAATCATTACCTTCGTGACTTAACCGGATTATTAATAGTGCATGAATGCATATTTAATTATATTAAACATTGAGAGTCCCTAAACCCACAGAGTTAAATTTACATAGATGGCTTTATTTGTGCATAGTAAAGCTGGACACAGTTTGAGGTACACTGACAATGGAACGTTTTTTCAAGCTACACGAGATAAGCTTATTGACTTATCTCAAAAAATCAAGCTAAAAATTAGAAATAAGGTGGTACTTCTCTTTCCGTTGAATGGGCACTTGGAGGTCAAATATTTGAGGGCAAAGTTTACAGTAGCGGCCTGTTTTTTCTCAAGCGGGCGAGCGGAGGAGTGAAAATTTTCTCCTTCTCGCCCAGGGTCATTCCGCTGCCCTTCACTTTCGCGTTTGGACTTTCATTCAATGCATGTTATTTTTAAAAAATTTACGCAATCTCGTAAATTTTTGCATGCACATAAATTCATATTTGCTTTTTAAATGGATCTTACCATCCATCGAGCCTTAATAAAAAAAGTGATAATGGGTTTAATAAATTACAAGTGTGTCGTTAAAACATTTATCCAAATAGTACAATGCATTTTCTTAGACGATGAATTGAACCCAAATCAAGAACATTTCTTAATTTCTGAAGTTTAACTAGAAAAGCTGCACGATAGATAAATTGGTGAAATTGACTAATGGCTATTTATTTAAAACTGATGTTTTCGATAAATAAGTAATTGTATGTGATCTCGTGTAGCTTTTCTAGTAAAACTTCAGCAATTAAGAAGTGTTCTTAATTTTGGTCCAATCCATCATCCTCGAAACTAGATTGTATTACTTGGGTGAATGCTTTAGCGACGCACTTATAATTTATTGAAGCCATTGACACTTTTTAAATTACCGATCGGTGGATAGTATTGTCGATTTAAAAAGCAAATATAAAATTATATAAATGTATGCACCAATTTACGAGATTGTGAAATTTTATCAAAAATAATGTGCATGAGTGCGAACGCGAGAGTGAAGGCAGTGGAGTGACCTCGAAGGAGGAGAAAATTTTCATTCCTCCGCTCGCCCGCCTGAGAAAAAAACAGGCCGCCTTTGCCCTCAAATATTTGACCTCCAAGTGCCCATTCAACGGAAAGAGAAGTACCACGTTATTTCTAATTTTTAGCTTGATTTTTTGAGATGAATCACTAAGCTCGTGTAGCTTGAAAAAAGGTTTCATTGTGAGGCAGAATTTTACTGCGCCAACTTATCTAAAAGAGGAATTTCAAAGTCAGGGGGGTTAAAACCCTTCTGTGGATTCTGGCGAGTGTTTTAACTTCAGCTTTTAATTTTTCTAAATTACACAAATCCGTAATTTCCATTAATTTTAAATTTTTGAATTTAAATTTTGAACTACGAACATTTTTTACCGATTATCCTTGTTTCTTTGCTCAAATCTGGCCATGTTTTCTCTAAATTTATTAAGTCACAAAGCTTTATTATTCTGTTTGTTTTCCAACTTTTTTTAACATTTGCTTCACTCTAGCGCTTATTCTTCACCGTGTACGAGAAGGAACCTATCTTAATTCCGGACAAGGTTGTTACCTTAATCTGCTTTAAGGGCCGATCATATATTTAGTGAAACAGTCCCAATTTTTTATGTGTAATCGAGAAAAAATTTATTTCGACCCTAAATTTTCAAAGAAGTTACTGAATTTATTTATGAACCGTCCTTTCCATAAGCTTTAAAAAATTTGGTAACAAATCGTCACCCGCGGAGGCACTTCCTCAGGTGACAATTTGTCCAATAAAAAATTAGTAATTGAGACATTATAGCCTCTTAAAAGTGATGTGACCATTTTTGAAAAGTTGGTAAATGCAGCCTCAATTCTGCATACATAAATAAATATATTTTGTAAACTGCACGTACATACATAAATACATACTGACACGTGGAAACTATAAGAGAGTAAAGCTCACTCTGGATCTAGTATATTTAGAATCTAAATTAGGTTATCTAAATTCTAGATAACCTAATTTAGAGTGCATGAATAAGGAATAAGCATTTACTTCCTTATTTAGAAGGGTAATATTATTTGTAAGGGGATACACGTACTATGCATTTTATCTAGAGACAGAGTGTTTCCTTCGAATTTTAAAATAGACACAAAAATTATTTACTTACTTTTAGAAACTCTGTTGGTTACGGAAAGGACTGAACTTATGTGGAAGAAAATAGTAAATGTACAATAAAAGTATGCTTATTTACTTATTCATTTTAACAGTTTGATGACCCGGCTAAGTACATATTTGGATGCAGTTATTTATTCCGCACCAGGTACTGACGTCAAACCATTGTTATGGTTAGGTGCAAATTCTGCATCTATGTATGTACAGTGGGTTGCCAAAAGTATTGGTGGTCAATTTTGTGCTCTGTACAGTGAGATCTTTATAAGACAGCTGTAAGAGGTAATTTTTCTTCCTTTGTGTGGTGTGGTGGCATTTCTTCGGTGTTATGTTGGCTTGTCCATCAAAGAACAAGTTGACTTGAACTTGTTGATGATATTCTGAATTACCCAGAGCGCCACTAACAATTAGTAACAATGCGATGGTGTGAAGTGTAAGCCTCCGATTTGGCTGAAATTTTGAAATTATGTGGTCCAAGTCAATTCAACTAACGTTTCTTGAGGCAGTTTGTGCGATGGTGGGAATTAGTCAAAATATTGGAGGTCAAAGTTGAAAAACGGGCGATTTTGCCATTCCAACGGAATGGGAGTGGGTTTTGCCTCCTCCGCTTTGCGAAAATCGCAAATTTTTCAACTTTGACCACCAATATTTTGACTAATTCCCAACATCGCACAAACTGCCTCAAGAAACGTGAGTTGTATTGACTTGGACCACATAATTTCAAAATTTCAGCCAAGTCGGAGGGTTACATTTCACACCATCGAATTGTAAGATCAAAAGGAGAAGATTTTAGGGCGTAACCCCTATACGGTGAGTGGTGTGGGTAAATTTTTCCCAGTGATGTGCAACTCGCCTGTTTTGGCCCTATTTAATAAATATTCAGTGTAATAACCATAAACAAGTATTATCCTAACGTTATGACTGGTAATTCAGATGTGTGGGGCCTGTAGGTATAAAAACTAAACCACCACCAATACTTTAGTCACAATTTTTTATGCCATTTTCGAAGTTTTTTCTCAATCTCCCCCGAACGGGATAAGATTTCCAAATTATGTTTCCATGGGCAAGTATTTTCTTGCCCATTTGCTTGGCTATAAAAAATGCCTTTAGAATCAGTCCGTGGTCAACCCTCTGCAAAAATACCGTACACTGTACCGAGCACAAAATTGACCACCAATACTTTTGGCAACCCACTGTACATATGTACATAAGCAGTGCATCTGTGAATTAATATGTAATTGCGATTGTCCCGATTCCGACCTGGACTTTGTTCACGGTTAGAAAATTCGTGAGGAAATACAAACATGCATTTGTACGTAAATAGTTAAATGTACACACACTCTTAATAATTCGGTGAAGTCACGCAGGTAATGATTTCTCTATAATAAATTTTGTAATAATATTTTACCAGGTCGTAAAAATTCGTTACCATGATGGTATAACTAGCCATCACCACACGGGACAGCTTATCATTATCACTTTGGTAGAGTCATGTACTTGTGCTTTTCGGTAATGTTTATTACCAGATTATTTACAGTGCAGCTACCTACATTCGTCTTTTCTGTGGTGAAATTATAGCCTTGAAGATGAATAACATATTTGCCACTTTTCACAAATAGATCAGTGTCTCAAGATAAAACACAAACTTGTAACACATTGGGTCTAGAAAAATCATCTTACTTGTCGGCAAACATTATTTATATTGTATGTATCGATTCATCAAAATAAATTAGATAAGCCTTTATTAATAATTAAGCATTTATCAATTTCATCCACGGCATACTAAAGCTGGAAATTGTAGAGGTAAAAATTCACAAAGAACTGGGAATGTGCCAACACCACATCATATTTAGATATAAATTTGTAAATTCTGGTAAATTCACCTAAAATTTCTTAGAGTGTGCACATATCCATTATATACGTTCGCAAAGAAAAATACGCTGGTTCCAATTATAACGTATAAAAATAAAATAATTTGAAAAAAGACAATAAATGTTTACAAAAAAACAAAGAAATACAATAAATTTTTAAAAAAATTCTTAAAATACAATAATTACTGCAAACGATTCGCTATTTCATTGATTTTCTCTGCCGAAGGATGAAACGTCATTAACAAGTTGAGCGTCCAGTCCTGAATCGACATGCAGTACGTTGTCAAAACGGAGGCATCCAGTTTGTAGAAGTAGAACCCGGTAATACCCGCATAAACCCGGAGGGGTCTCATCGACTTGATTTTCTTTCGCATCCACCCATTCTCCTTGCGGCCCCCGGGTATCGAATGGGTCCAGGTGAGGAGGATGTTCTCCGAATTTTCATACACATCAATGGCCACGGGCAGCAGGGATAGAATAAGCATGATGAGCAGAGTTGCGAAGAAGGGAAATATGGCGTAGTACAGGGGCGGAATTCCAAAATCGAGGAATCGGATTGTTGCAAAGTTTAGCCCGGCACAGAAAAAGAGACCGCTCGACATCAAGAAGAATGCTTGCGTTGCCATCTGTTTTTCTGGTTGTAACGCAAGTACGGCGAGATGGGTGTATAACTTGATCCAGTTCGGGGTCAGGGCAACATCGCCCTTCCTGTAATATGTGTGGGATTGATTTATTAAATTTGTTGAACTGTTGACTATCTAATCTAATGAATATCTCATCGTTGTCCCAGCATATATAATCAATTTCTTATTAAGAATAGGAAACAACAGTCTAATACATATGAAAAGTTAGGTTCTGACACGTTTATCAATGCAATTTCATATCTGGTGCTAAAAATCTTACGAACTGGGATCAATGGCTGGGAGCAAATTAATTTGACATTGTCAATCATGAAATCCCTAGAGGATCACAATTTCCAATGAAGGGGTAACCAGGTAATATTTTTTTACCACGAAATTGCTTACAAATATTTTTTATCAAACCTGACTTGTTCCGCGTATTCTGCAAATATCCGAATATAGGTGATCACCAGCTTGCCAGATAATGCATAAAAATACAACAGAAACGGGAATATCCGCTGGCCCTCCATGTACGCGACGAAGCTTAGCGACAGCCTCAGAAAGGTATGTACCAAAAGTGTGATTGGGTTCGCGCTGTAATCCATGTTCAAATATGACCACATGTCTTCCAGCGGGAATCGGTACACATCAACCCTGAAGATGAATACAGCAGATAGTACCGTAACCAGCGATACAATGGGTAACGAGGTCAGTGCGACGAGTAGTATGAGCCCTGCACCATAAAAAATATGTAAAGGAGAGATTGCGAATGTTTTCACGTTTTCAATTGTCATGAAAACGTTAAATTAAGGATCAACATTTATGTACGTGGGAATTTAATGTGAAATCCTGTAATTCATACTAATCCAATTACGGAGATTGCGAAATTAGGTTTTACAATGCATACATATTCTTGAATTTATCATTAAGGTAAATGTGAACCTTTCGGTCTACGTAAGAATTTATTCTGAAACTTCACCTGACCATTTTCAATATACAATCCGCTATCCTACATACCTGCCCAATCCAGCCCGCCCCCCGGCAAGAAGATGCTTGGAATTCGTGCTTTTCGAAATGCCCTGTCAATCCAAGCCAGCCACTCGTTCCATTTGCCATTCACAACTCGTATCTTTTCTTCTACAAGAACCATCACACATCCACTCAAAACAAAAATTTGTCAAATCAACACCGCCCATGACTTAACCGCCTGGGTTACAATTCTGATTCCAAGTTATGATGATTTTGATACCGGTTGTGATAATGTTATAACCGGACGGAAAAATTGCATTACCACGCGGAATCAGAATTGTAACCAAGGCGGTTAAGTCATATATTGACACGGGCGGTGTTGATTTGACAAATTTTTGTTTTGAGTGTATATACAAAATTTAAAATATCTTCATGTGTATTCTAAAACCCCGACATTTTGTATACCCGTGGTCCCAAAGACTTTCATAATGTCATGAAAATCCAATATCCCATCCACAATTTGGACGGCATGCTGCCCATACGCCATCACCACCATTGCAATCCCTGCTGCCAATCCGGCCGTCGGAATTAGCAGAGCATACTGAATGCTGTGCGAAATATTTAGCTCTTTTCGGGGCGAGTAGTACTGCCAGTAAATCGTGTAGAATGCTGCTGCCCCGCTTACACCGTAGAAGAGTCCGTAGACGCAGAAGTACCACCAGAAATATTTCACGTGAGGCGACTTATCGTACGTCATCCGATCCGTTTTTCCATCCCAGCCGATCGGAGTTTTCCAAAGGAAACTGTTATACAGGAAGGAGTGGTCAATCGCGTAGAAAATTAGAGGGGTGGGCATATTTTGTAAGGTTAAAATCCGAAGGTGAATATGGTTTTAATGAATGTGTAGCCCTTCAAGGTGCAAGTTGATGTCTGATTTGGACTTGTTTTGAAGAAGAAAACTACATAGACGCGTGCAGCCTTTAAGGCTTAACGCCGTAATTGCATTATTCAAACCGTAATGACTTGTAAGCATGCATATGTATTTCCTTATTATCAATGCCACTCCTTTTTCGTGTATTTTCTTAGCATAGAAATTTTGAACAGAATTTTACTACATAAAGTTCTAAAAAATACACGTTACTAATACTTTATTATGGAAGCTTAAATTGTGATTGTCTTACAGTTAAGCAAAATTAAGGTTAAATTATTTATTTGTTTTGAGTCTTGGAGGATGTTTGCATTTGGTTTCGGCACAAATACGCTGGGTTACTTATTTATTCAGTATATGTAAAATATCCATGTAAATTCTCAAGCAGGCACTATTTTTTACGTAGAAAATTGGTAAATACATACTTAAGTATTTAACTGTAATTCTTCAAAATTATAGATGCATATGGCAATATGACCAACGCATGTACATTCTACCAGAATTATCCAAACTACTTAATTGCGAAAATTATATATAAGTCGGAAATTACAAATTAAGTGAACGAACGAATTACAGATATTCAGTATGAAAAAGATAATCTTTCTAAACATTAGATACATATGTACATTAAGCTGAATTTGACATTCTGAATCTTCAGAGCATATTTTCTTAATTCGGAGAGATTGGCTAAACGGAGAAAATTTTTTACAATTTGTCAATGATTGGATTTATTTATAGCAAACGTGTTCACTTTCATTCATGTGGCTGATTATGATAAAGAATGATGGTGAATGAAAATGAGTGTAAGATTAAGTCATTTTAGATGAATTACTCTGAATGAAAGGATTTCTCACTCCTTTCATTTTTCACCCCATGCTTAAAACATAGGACTAAGTAAGAAATGAAGCCAGCTTAAGTGAAGTGAAATGAAATGAGTTCGAAGGAAAATGACTTAATGTAAATGAAAATCTTCACTCTGAAATCGACATGACTGAACCTTGAATGAAAAATTATTGAACAGCTATTATTCGTAGTGAAGAATAGGTAAGAATGAAAATGACTTAAAAATTCCGTCATTTCAGATGAATGCGAATGTGTAGATTAAGTGAACTATGGAATGAAGTCAAATGAAGCGAAATGAGATGAATTTGTAAGAACGTGACTGAATTTGAATGACAATTTTCAATCAGGAATCGGGATAACTGACTTTGAAGGAACACATTTTTGTAAATAGGTACACATTAAATATAAGAGTTAAAATATCCTGAAAGATTCACAAACCATGCAACCTCATAAAACTGTGTTATAATTGAAATCCCTAGCCCAACCGAGAGTAGTGTAAAGTGCATCCTCAGCATTTTCCAAGACAACGGTTTTTTCCTTCCTGTTACAATGTTGCCCACGTGGCCATCCTGATCATGTTCTCCAATTCCCCATCTCACCACGTATAATCCACCCTTGTTAAAGAAAGTGTACCAACGAGTCTTCCACGTTGAGTAAATTCCTGATTCGCAAAGCCTGCGCAGCATGTTACCAAATATTTTACCAACCCAGTTCCTCGAAGAAATCCACCCAGATCTTTCACCGATGAGGTAAAAATCATCATTTTTCAGGTGCGCGAATCTACCAGTTTCCTTAATTAAGGTTGCAAATGTTTCCAGATTTGAGGAGGTTTGTAGAATTATGAATGTCTCCGATATTTGGATATCACCGACACGACCAAGATATGCTAGGGACACAATTGATCTGTCGAATAAGGTGATGTCGTTAATCTTAGGAACTATATGAATCTTAACATTCGTCAACTGTGGAACTTCTTCGATCAATTTATCAACCGATGTGGCATATCGGGCATTCTGGAATGAGTAAACTTTCACACCAGGTGCGTTCAAAATTGTTTCGAAATCTTTTGGCAAGTTCGGTTTCATGTCGCTCATTAAGAACGAGTAGAGCAAATCAGTATAACAGTTGGATAAAATTAGCATCATCAGAGACCACGTGGCGATCAGAAAAGAACCGACCTTTAACTGTTTCTTCACATCATTTTCAAATGATTCGTTGCCCTGGTTCAGAAATACGCTAATCGTCCAAAACAGGCTAGTGCCCAGTTGAGAAAACGAAGACTTTCGAACCGAGTACGCTAATAAAAGCGATAAACCTATAGCTTCGAGACACGCCAAAATCCACACGGGAATGTCGAAGGGCTTCAGAAACATCAAATTTGCCACTAAACTAGACTTATTAACGAACACGGCGTACTCGAGGCCGTCCTGAGTTTCCGCATATGGATGAATATCAATCGCATACAGATTAAATTGTTGTGAAATATTATTCAATTTCGTACGTTTTATGAAACCTGAGCTCTCATTGGTCACCCTATTCTGAATGGAGTGATTAGTTCTTATCATAAACTCGATAATCAAGCATAGATCACCTGGTAAACTAAGGTATGCATGCAATTTAGTTATGTATGCGACCTCTGCATCCGTGCAAAAGTCTTTAACCTTTTCGTATAAATGGGTTGTAATGCTATAAACGTCTTCATCCACGTCGAATGAAAGAAGGGAAATAATAGCTCGATTTTTGCCATTCTTTTCCCAGTTTTTCATATGGTAATCGTATACTGGTAATATTTCTTTGCAAGTTTCTGCCCTACATAACACTGCCAATTTTTGTGACCTTGCAACGTATGAAGTTTGAATTAAACCATTGCGAATTTGGAGCAAAATTGATTCATAAATTGGCCCAGTTTGAAGCAGAATATTTGCTTTGGAACTCTGGGACCCTGTCAGATGATCGACAAGAATGAGAAAATCTGGAATCCTTGTGTCTCGCTTGGTCCAAGGGTTTAGCAGATAGTAAATGTATTCTGGGTTAATACGGTCTAAATTAATTACTTGGATGAGATATAAATTTTTAATTTGACTAATGGTTAACACAGTTTTTGCCTTAAACGTAATACTAGTCGTCTTAATTATGTTCGTCCTTAACACCGGGACAAAAAAGGGTTCTTGTTGCAGTAGATAAATATCGCCGGAATTTACGAGTTCTAAATAACAATGTGTAAAAATGTTGAGAAAGCTGATAAAACTCAACATTATTGAAGGGATATTTGAAGAGTTGCGCTTGAGTTGCTCGAACCTCAAGCCTTAACGGTTATCGTGCACGTAAATAAATTTATTCGCTAGGAACATCATTAAAATGATTACTCTTAATTTTTGGTTCTCAAAAGAAAACGGATGTTTGTAATTTTGCAAAGGTAACGTTTATAAAGTAAAGTTAAGGTTCATATTTACCCAAACTATGAATTATCGATATCACGACGGAAAGAATAATGCCATTCCTATATCATTATTACCTGCCAGGTGAGGTGAATTAAACATGCGTTTCTGTAAATGGCAAAAACTTCCTTTTCATCATTGCAAACCACATTAAGTTTAACTTTTAATGTGCCCTGCAAATATCTGTAATTTGGTCTAAATCCAGTGTAAAATCGAAATCGCTAAGATAGGTTTTTCTAGAGCTATTCATAGTGTAAGTATCATTGGCTACTACTTGAATATCCAAGTCGACAAGTTCGTCTACTCCACGAGGAGTCCTAGGCGGGTATAGGATAGTAAGGCATGAATATATGAAACCCTGATAAAAATTAACCATGAGGAAGAGATTCACAAAGAACCATAGGGTGAATTGGATAATGGCAACCTTGCCTTTGCGATATGACCCTCCAGAACTATCGCCTACTTGGCCGAGAAATATGCATGTTATTGTGAAAACCTTATCCGCCATCATAGCAGCAGGGAGCAACATCTCATGCCATTGTCGCTTAATTATCATAGAGACGGAATCACCACGGCTTCCTTCATCCCATGCTAAATACGCTAAAAATCCCGCATCTAAGATAACGCTGATCAAGAGATAATATCATATTTCCAGGTCAAAAGGTAACACGAACGTGCCAATCCTACTTGCAGCGGAGGGTGGGTTTGTAATAGTAAAGAAATCAATTGATCGAAAATGAGGCTGAAAAAAGGTAAATAGCAAATCGCTTGAATAGGAAAGCTGTACTGCGAATGAATTCCCAAAACTCTTGATAAACTGTGAGTTGTTCAGCTTCATAAATTCCTCTACTTCGTGAGCCGTTGCTCCCAATATGGTCAAGTTATACCTTTCCGAAATTATAACCATGGGGCAGAAGTCGAAAGTTGTTACCTTGGCAAGCCCATCCTGTAATAGTTCACACTTTCCTTCCACCGGATCTTGCTGAAAGGCAAGATACTTATGAATGTCATTATTCTGAGCGTCCCACGATTGACGGATGCCGCGCAACGACAATGTCATAACTTTTGAAAACCTTAGTGGATCACACGTCAAACATGGAACAAATAACGATGAGGAGATATCATCTTGGAATATGACTGGTTTCATGGTACCCAAAAAGTCAACATGGTATGAGAGACATGACAAGTCAGTGTGACTACGAAGGTAACCAAAAATGATTTCTTGTCGGAATAACACACCGCAGAACATCATTAAGTTTTTGCAGGAAATCAGATCAACGAAGATGACTTTAGGCCGTGCAGATTTCTCCGTTCCACGATAGTAATGAGACTTAAGGTACGTTAGGTACGGGTTGGCACCCCTCGTTGAAAGTATTGATTGTTGAAGGTCCTAATATCGAAGAGGAGTGTATGAATTATCTTCCCTAATGACCTGTAAATATGGGAATTCGGTGTCCACGTAATTTACCTTATCATATCTATATGTGAATGTGAATGAGATCGGCATCCAGAAATAGACCGCTCCAAATTGTACAATTACTACGATACGACAAAGTAGAAAATGTCGCGATAAAAATGCAAATCCAGTATGGAAGCAACATGATAAGTTTGGCGGAGGAATTGTAATTATTGGCTCATACACTTTTTGTGTGGAATCCAGATATAAAAAATTCTGGTAGGGTTGAATCACGTATTCTATATGGGAGAAAACCGACTAGCTCTTCGTGTTAGATCCACAAAATCCGTTTCTCATATCCACCTTGTTAATATTAATCGGGCTTCCCACCAAACGATGATATTTCATGGACAAAACGGGATACGGAAACGTTGACTAACCCTGAAAAAGGATACACAGTATGAGTATTAAAATATGGTTGTTTCTGCTGTCATCCAATTTTAGTTTGCCTTGTATTTTGCACAGGCCGAAAACCCGTGGGATATGTATATGCACTTACAGAGAGTGTCTCACACCCATGATGTACGTATTTTGGGCAACCTAATATCTTACCAACAGCTGTATTTTTTTTATGCGAAACTCGCTGAATACAATATCCCTTGTTCTTAACTACTAGCCTGCATCGTTTTTTTCACGATGAAATAACTTCCTGTCATCTTTCAGGGGTAACTTCCTTCCAACCTAAAATTTGAAGGTTGCAAAATCCGTCAAGCGTCTTGTCGCAGGAAACTTTTTCTTTTAATAGTTTAAATCCTACAAAATCTAGGCAGGCAAGGTCATGTGACTTAACAGGATCGTCTTGTCTTATTGTTTGATACATAAGTTCAGGACCAAAATATCATACCTCTTTTTCATACGGCGAAGTTCTCTTCGTACTTTGCGATGAAGCCTTGTGGTGATGAATGTCATATTTGCATTCGTTCCCCGGGAACCATTTTAGAATTTCTTTTTTTAACCAAAGGTCGCAAAACGTGGTCGATATATCGGCCCACATTTATGATTTAGTGGTGCCAGCGAAAAATTTGTCTAGGCTTCATCCTACACGGGCAACGTGATAAGATTAACTTTGGAGTGAAAGTGGTCAAATTGACACAACTCTGAACAAGTTGCTGACCATAAGCAGCGAGCTTATTACATGCTGCATCTAGTTAGACCATTGCCTATCTCAAGTTGTGTTCACATTGAAATACCGATTTAGACGCGTGGATTAAATATTCTAACTTTAATATACTAAAGGATTTACTATTCAGGGTATCCTCATTCAGTCACGTACACCAGTATCTAGATATAGCGTTGATCGATAATTTCATTAGCACAGATGTTTAAAGTTGGTATAAATTTTTAGCACGAAACGGATTCAGTGAAAATAGCTAGTTACGGCGTGAACCAATGTTGTAGGTGATAGTTTTCGTAACGTTAACCTAGTAGAAAACATGTCTGTTCAAAAATTCACTTTTCATTCAAAAGTCAGTTAGCCTGATTTCTGACTGACTGACGGAGATTTTTTTCACATTCAATCATGTTCTTTCAGAATTGGGAGAATTATTTATCGAAATTATGGATGTATAAACATGATCTTTCAAATTCGTTTCCTTTAACTTCAACTGATTTCATTTCTTACTTCGCCGCATGTAGTGGGCATTGAATGAAAAATGAAGGAGGTGAGAAATCCTGTCATCCGTCTTAAATGACGAATCCTTCAGTCATTTTCATTCAAATTACAGGCAATTCATTTTCATTCACTATCATAACCAGTTAAATGAATGAAAGTGAATAGGCATGATGGGCCTATAGGCACAAATAGGCAGCAATAAACAATCTAAGCTAATACACATACCTATCCACGGTAAGAGCGAAAATAAAGCGTTTCCTACTATTGGCGACGTTACAAAAAAGTATCCACTAAAATATATTACTTTCCATCCATAGTGGGAGCTATTTTTAAAAGTTTCGTGTCGTGCTAGAAACTTATGTAGCAAGCTGCAACCCAAATGGCAGACCATTTTTAACATAATAATAATATAATTGAATTGAATCAGAAATGTTAAATGTGTTGGTGTTTTGGATGGAATAATAACTTGTGTGTGAACAATGTGGTGGACTTATCAAATGAATAGGCAGGGAACAACTGTGTTTACTAATTTAAAATTGAAGTGTTTACTTGGTCAAATTGGGTTTAGTTTATACATTAGGGCAGCCAGGGAAGATTAGAGTGACACGACGTATTTGCATTATACAATTTTCACAACACGATAAATTCCATTACAAATACAAACTACGTATGTACATACTCAACTTGAGAAGGGATAAGTTTCTCACCAGCTTAAATGTAATATTTCGAGTCCAAATTTTTGATACAATGGTTAAAACAGACCGGTTGAAACGCTCAGATATCACAAACAGTAAGTTCTTAATACGTAATTGATAAAACAAAATTATCAGTTTCAAGTAATTAACTATTTCGTAATTAATTAAATACGCCCACTTATAAATGTAGTCCAAGAGAGTCTCGGAGAGAGCAACCTCACACCACCACGTCTCGCACACGTCTCCAGTCCACTTTTAACATTCGTGCCAATTAAATCCACCACCCTGGATATAAATATTTATATGTTTACGGGCATCGTGGCATTGGAAGACTAACGGTGGATTTCGCGATTTTTAACACGAAATGCACATCAAATCAATATTACTCCAAAGATTGAGCGAACGTTGAACTCATTTATGTAAATTCTCAATTGTGCTGCAAATATGTGGTTGATACTATGGGTGGAACTCAATCTTGCAGCGACTTCATTGTTAGTAAGGGTTCCAATGCACTGTCTGTAATTATATGTAATGTAATCTCATGTAATGTAGTGTAATGTAATGTATGGTAATATGCAATGTAAGGTCTGTATTAATATAACATACAATTTATATTTCCGAGGTCAAGAGGGAAATCCTTGGTTTGGGATTTTACATGCGTAGACACTTTCGCCCCAGTTACCTTCCCGAAACTGTGCGCTACCAAGGCGCTGCTGCCAGCAAGGCGAAAGATAATAAGAGGAGGAGGTACGCTTTTCTCTTAAACCGTTTTATATTTGTCCCTGTCGCAATGGAAACGACTGGGGTGTGGGGCCAAGAAGGGCTCTCCCTCATTAATCGAATTGGCGAGAGGATCGCCTATAGAACCGGACAGGCTAATGCTGTCACCTTTCTCCGCCAACGAATCTCGCTGGCTGCTCAGCGGGGAAACGTTGCTTCAATTCTAGGGACACTTCCAGAAGGCAAAGAATTGGAGGTGTATTATTTTTAATGTTTTTTAATTTATTTGACTTTTTTCAGGATTTCTTCGTTTTTTATTTAGGTTAGGGATTTTTATTGTACGACTCCTTTGTAGTCAGCTTTTCTGATATGCAATTTATGTAATGTGTATGCAATAATAAGTGAAAATAAATAAAATATTTATATTCCCACATGCATACATATTTTTTTAGCTGCATTTCATTAATTATGCATAGCTAGTTAATTAGCGTCTATAATTGTATAGCCCTATCATAATGTGTCATGGTTTTTAAATCATTTTTATAAACTGATATCCATTAACACTCGAATAAAAGTTGACTTGAGTGTGTGATTGAAGCCAGAAAACTTATATAACTAATACTGACAGATATGTACATAAGTAGCTTACGCGATAACACTTTTATAAATGCATACCCACTCATATTATTTTACTCGACGTTCAACCAATTCACAATTCAGTCAGGACAGCTACACACTGGTTGCACGTGAATAAATGAAAAACAGTGATGTGTATGCTAACACATCTCAAAACTTGCTTATGTATAAACCGATACGAAATTATTAGTCATTCCGCATCCATCCCTCTACGTATTAACTCGTCATCCTTACAAGTTGTGAATCACGACTCATAAGTAAATTAACTTCGGAAAAACGAAAATCAAGAAATTCGTTTTCGCGAAGCGTTTTAAAAGTCTCAACATGGGTCTAAACTTTGCAGGGGTGTACCTAGTGTGCTAATAAATTCCCGTATTGAGTTATTCTAACTTTGTCAGGTAACTGAAATGAATTTTTATTTCAAACTTTCAGTTTGGTTAAAGAAAGTATTCATGAACAATAAAAACATATCATTCTTCAAAATTTCCTCCTTTGGCTTTTACACACTGGCGAAGTCTGATGGGGAACCGGTCGATTGCGGCACGCACGACTTCCATTGGAAATTTTGCCCAAGCTTTACGAAGGGAGCACTTCAGAGCCTCAACACTTGTATGGGGCTTAGAGCAGGCCTCCACCTCCAATTTCGACCATATGTCATAGTCCAGAGGATTTAGGTCCGAGGACGCCGATGGCCATTGTTGAGAAGAATTGAAATCCGGAGTATTCGTTGCCAACCACTTCTGGACAATTTTAGCCCCATGTGCAGGCGCTGAATCTTGTTGGAAAGTCCAATGTTCATTTTTGAACAAAGTAGACCCCAACGGCTTGACAATCGGCTCCAAGACGTTTTCCAAGTAGTTCTTCGCTCTCACTTTCACCCCTTGGGGCACGAAGAACAACTTTGCTTTCCCCTTCCAACTCCCTCCAAGCCAGACCATGACGGAGCCAGGATGATGACATCTTTTGGACTTTCTTTGTAATGGGAGGTCTTGTTTCCGTCTTGCGTAAATTCGGTCGTTTTGACGATTAAATTTTTCTTCTACCGAAAATATCTTCTCATCCGTGAAGAGGATTGATTTGTACTTTTCACCCCCGTACCGCTTGAGTAGCGCCCGGCATCTTTCCACCCTCTTCTTCTTCTGTGGAATTGTCAGCAGATGACAAGTACCTCGCCGGAGAGCCTTAACCTCTAGGTCAACTTTGAGGGCATTTCTAGTGGTACCCCTTGAAACCTTCATGTGCAGAGCAAGTTTCTGCTGAGTGCGGCGTGGATTCCTCCGAATTCTGGCCTTTAGAGCTTTCACCATAGCTGGAGTTCGGGCAGTTCGAGGTCGGCCGGATCTCTTTCGGTCATCAACACTCCCAGTCTCCAGGTACCTTTTGACGGTGTCATAGACTGTTTGGCGTTTGACTCCAGAATTTTTCAGACAATTGAAAATCTCGATCGGTCTCTTCTTTGACAAGTGCAGCTGCAAAATTGCGGCACGTTGAATTTCCTTTGTCGCCATTTTGTTACAAGATATCTTTCAAGTGCAACTTTTCTACCCTATAATCAATAATAGTGGTGCTATAAATTAGTGAGGAAAGCAAAGTAATTTTTCAATCGGTTCGAAAAATACTTACCTTCAAAGTCAAATACGGGAATTTATTAGCAGACTAGGTACATAGTCATTGCTCGTTTACCGGAAGGACGTACGTTGTATATTTGTTTTTCATAAAAATCACGTTTGAAAAACAAAACTTTGATACCTAATTTTCTCAAATTTTATTTTCAAATTAAGCCATGAAGTTACACCCGTACTTCGACTTCAACATGGGGGACACTACAATTGTTCAAGTTTCTGGGGGAGGCTACAAGCTCTCGCTTAATCCGACCTGCATGAATCGCAGTTTGGAATTTACTCTTGGTGAAGAATTTACACAAAGTATTCCGGAACTCGGAACTTTTAAGGTATGGTAAAAGTTTATTACCGAGTTGTTAATATCACTAAACATATGCATTAATTATCAATATTCATCAATACGATTCTGGTGCGAATGTTATTGGGATTATTTTATCTCTGGGTTTCTAAAAATAAATTTATTCGCATAAGGTATAACGCATTATTCACAAGTCCGAAAAAAATGGATTTCGCAATGTTTTAAAATTTTCAAAAAGTGGGCATACTATTTAGGATAAATACCTTCCATATAATATGTATTTGTTCCATTTTAGTTTTATAAAATTAGTTGCGATTCAGAATTGTAAGGAATACCCTTAATAATTATTTTCGCCCTGCTTTTCCATTTCTGTATGTAGACAACTTTTACCGTCAATGGTGAAAATGAGCTGGTCCAGACGGCAATTTCTTCTCAAACCAATGAAATCTTTGTGATTCGAAGGATTTATAATGGAAAGCCGATTTCGTTCTATGCGCACAAGGAGCAGGTGGAAATTGTGAGTGATTTATTGCAAAAATGAGTGTAGTTTGTACTTTTAAAAATATTTGCCATTTATAAGAGTAATAAATTCATACGTGTGTATTTTCTTGCAATTTTGGCAAATGAGTATTGACGGAAACGCGATTCCATGGTTCTTCGTGATGGTGACACGATGAAGGATTTTTTATCTTGAATAATTACTGCATGTTGTTTAACATGATTATTCATGCTGTCATTTCGTATATATGTACTTGGCTGATTAATAAATAAATGAAGCACACCATTAGTATCATATTTATGAGCGATTTGTTGAGTGCATTTTTTAATGGGTTCATCATACGTATTTACATTTTTGTTAAGTTTGTCAAATAAATTGGATAGACGTATTATATAAATACCGTCTTTTTTAATCCTTTTTTTAATCTTTTTTAATCCCAATGTCCACGTTTATCGCCATGTTTTATCCTGAAATTTGCAAATTCGACTAAAACGTATGCATACATACATTTGTAATACTGAATACATGCATACATACATAAATATTGGTGATTTACATGTATGTATGTAAAAGTCTTTTACACATGTAATTGGCAGTGATGTGATGATGATGGGTTTTCATAGTGACACATAAAAATCCATCTACCACTAAAATACATACTTACGCATGCATCTATTTGGAGTGATGAGGTCATACTTCGATCCTGTGAGAGGAATCCGACTGGATGTGAAGCACGAATGATTCGTTTTCCATGAAACCTGATAGCCCGAAAAGGCAATTCGTTCGATTACTATGCAAATTATTTGTTATCACATTCATGCATTCATGCATAAATGACGGCACTTATAAAACCAGAATCAGAATTGTAACCAAGACGGTTAATATTGACACCGGAGGTGTTGATTTGACAAATCTTTGTTTTGAGTGTACCCAAAATATCCCAGATATAAAGTGATAAATTTATTCACCGGGTTTTGTAATTATTCTCAAGGGATGTTATATGTGAAGATGCAAGGTGGCCTCCATGCGACGAAGTGCCAGTCCCTATTGGAGGCTTCTTCAATCACTTGCAAACCATTCATCAAATTGATTTGGATGAAATAATAGTTCAGGGACAGTTCTGCGACAGAACTGGGACAGTTCTCCCGGTTTCTGGTGGAGACCTATTTCCAGGTATGTACATATTTACTTGCTCTTGTTTTTCGGCTATAAAACCCTCCACGTTGCGGTTGCAATTCTATTATTGATAATAGTGGGTGTTCCGGATGTAATGCAACTTTGGTCAAATGCACATATAAACGAAATTAATGAATTTGTTTATGCGAAATTTTGGCTAAAAAGAGACAAAGGTTGAAGCTAATTATGTTTTGCTTCAAATCGTCCCTAGACCCACATCCGCCCATTCTGGAGAAGCTTTTGTCGGGCGCTCCCCATTAGTGCTTCACCACTGTTTTTGGTTACCTTTTTTGAGATTTTTGACCACATCTGGCAATGCAAGTTCAAATTATTGGCTGAAGTTTTTCGACTATAATATTCTTTCATGGATAAAAACTAAAATTTTTCAATAGGTCTTGTATTTGGCAAATTTGGGAACGTTCACCTCTCCCATGTTAATTGCATTTGATCCGTTTTAAGGCGGAGCGTGATACTTTGGCTTATATTTAATTTCCAGTTTTGCGTAAATGGTTTTCTTGAAGGTGGGAGAGTTGTACTATGTGCAAATAAAAGCATTTTGATAATTCCGGCAGTAACTCGTCTCGTACATGACGATTAAATTTGATTAATTTTGATTACTTCAGGTCGAGCCTTTTTTCTGTCATTTTGTTTGCTCCATCTGTTTTACTCTTCACTGTATTTATAAGCTTATACCGCCTTATAGGATTTGATGTCCAACTTCTACGCTTTAGAATAATGTACGATGTTAGGTGTCAATTTCAATTATTTAACAGAGTTTCGCTCTGACAATGCCGATTTCCCTTTGTGCGATTCTTATCCCTTTGGCAGCTGGCATACGAATGGGTCGACCAGATGCTTTTCCGCGATTAGCAGTTTTTTGTAGCTCAGACCTCAGTAGTATATGAAAAATTGTCGCTTTTGGAATTTCTTTTTTTTTCAAGTGACCACAGCTCAATTGGTTGGAGGGCGTAACTACTTTTTCCAGATAGTGGTAGACGCTTCTTGCTAGTTCCTCGCTAGTATTTGACCTCATTTTGGAACGGATAGAGATATCGACTTCAGGTTTTCAGTTTCTACTAGATAAATGTATGTACTACAATATTCACCCTATTCGGATTTGGGGCACATTGATATCCCTTCGATATATGAATTTTACCAAAGTTGCATTACTTCCGGAACACCCTCTAAGGTGATAACGTCGAAGAATTTATGGCTGAAAAACAGAATAATATGCATAATTTTATACATTGTGCATACAGTACCGTTGTTCTTCTCCATACATGCCTGGGCGAGAAAATGAACCATACATTCCTGTTCACTTTCATTCATGTGACTGATTATGATAGAATATGATCGTGAATGAAAATGAGTCACTTGAATAAAAATGAGTCGAAGATTCAGTCATTTCAGATGAGTTAGTGTGAATGACAGGATTTCTCACTCCTTTCATTTTTCACCCTATGCTTAACACATTGGGCGAAATAAGAAACGAAGTAAGATGAAGTGAAATGAAATACGTTTGCAAGAAACTGACTAAATGTGATGAAAATCTTCAGTGAGAAATCGAGATGACTGAACTTTGAATGAAAAAGTTTTTTTTGACAGGTACATATGATGCATAGTTAAATCCCACCACTTTGCCATCCAATAGTTGCAGGGTAAAGAAAACCATTGGATTTAGCTATTCTAAACCCATATCAGGGGCTTTAGTTGGGTTTTTAGGGTAGTCGGTATTTTGGGGGTAAACTAAGGCTATGTCTCATGTATTTATATATTTAGTTGTGAAAAAAGTCTAGATTCTCGTCCTTCACGAGTCTTTCACGAGTTTTTCTGTACACTTAGGTCTTTTCAGAATTAAACATCGACTGCACTTAGGTCTTTTATGAATTAGTACGATGATATATAACTCTATTTGTTGAGCCTTGGACTGAGCCGCTGGCGTCGTAATTGACATGTGCAACAACAGCTGATGCAAGTAGTATTGTCTTTCTGAAGGGAAATTTCAATAGGGTCATGTCGATATCCGTAGCACCTATATGCAATCAGCGGTTGAAAAAATAATCGAGTTCAAAGAGAGGAACTCGCGAATCGCGTTTGCCAAACCCCAAAAAATTTAAACTCATATGAGTTTAATTTGCACTTGTAAAATTTCACGTTAGAAAAATTCCAAAACGACTTTTTGTAATTATATCTACAAGTATTAGGATTGCAAAAATGTTCAGTTCAAAAAAAATTCTGCACGCAACCAGTCCCAGCATCAGGTTAAACTTAGGAGAAAGCGAAGGAAGTCTTCATTCAAAATGCTTCCCCAAAATTGGGTACTGTGGCCAAGAAAGTTGAAATTTTGAGAACGTGGTTGGGCATAATTAAGGTCAAGAAACTGGGGATCAAGGTTAGAGTAAAAAACATTGTACCAAAGTACGCCAAGAACCAAGAACCACAGGGAAAGACAGCTTGCTGAAAAATTTGCGACTTTCTGTCAGAAGCGATTCTCGTCACGAGTGATGAGACTTTCGTGCACTTGGAACCTTCCGATACACCTGGGAAGAAATATTATCATAGCTCCAAACCAGGTAAAGTGGATTATAACCATCAAGTCAAAAGAAAGCCGAGGTTCCCTGCAAAATTACTCATCCAGAATGTATTGCGCCTTATGGGGAATTTCGTCCCTCAGAAGGAAAATGCTCTGAATGTCCCCCAGTGCGGAACAACCCAACGAATTTGTACCAATTACAACGCCTGACATCCTAGGGATCTGGTAAGGCAAATGGTCTTCCAATCTTCTGAAGAATATGGACAAAAGTTAATGAGGTGGCGGAAAACTGTGGCGCGGCTCAAATCGGAAGCGTCGGTGAGAAGCCTTGCTTGCTGCCGAAATATGATGTCTGTAAAATTCTTGGATACAATGTACAAACTACATCGTATAGTGATCATTTTGTACCATATATGAATTCCATCTATTCAACATGTCACTTGTAATGATTTGGACTATCCAATCCAAGGCTCAGCAAATAGAGTCTTATTGGTTTTGAAATTAAGAATTCAAAAATCGTTTAAACCAACTTTGTGTCTGTATTTTGTAGATTGAGACGAGCGCACCAAAGCGGTATCGCGCAAGTCACAGAATCTTTGTGCTAAGTCCGTACACTCTTAGCAAACTGGTAGTAAAATCTTTATAATGATCTTTACCAAGCCTTCGGTAAACGGACTTGTTCCGAAGTAGTAATAAAACTCATTACTACATATAGATTTTTACTGTTTGGTAAAGACACTATTCCGCATGATGTTAGTAGTCATTGTTACTTCTCTGGTAACGATTTATTACTAAGGAGTAATGGTTATATATAATTTGGTAAGAATTAAGGCGCTTTACTTCTATCCCTCTCGACCAAGTGAGCAACAGCCTGCTATTAAAATCGCTTACAGCATTTTGAATAAAAATAAACAAGCTACACAGATCGAGTGTCGAATTTATTTAGAAGATATATTATAAATTCGGGGATTTTGAGGAGTTTTTTGAAAAGGTATGGTTTTAACAATAAAGTATTTTTGTTCTAGTGCGTATACCAATAATAGCAATTCATGAGCATGAAGCAAGAGAAATTAATTTTTCACTTGATTTTTTTGCAGGTTCTCAAATATTTTATAGTGAGAAATTTGAAGATACACATTTAGTCGCCAGTCCTGTCTCTCCATCTCCCATACCTGGATGAAGAATACTTTGAAATTGTATCTTAAGCTTGATTTCTATAAATATGTACATAAACCTACCAATTAATTAACTTTGGTATGTGCTTATCAAAAAAATGTCAAATGAATTTACTAGCGTTGAAAATAAATTTGTTACCAGATTATTGAAAGAATTGTTACCGGGTTAGTTTAATTTGCAACGGCGTGGTAATGATAACTTTAACCAGATGGTAATTTTTTATTTCCAAACATTATAGTTTGCATTCAATCAGGTAATGAACGGTTTTACTGCACGGAGTGAATTCATTACCGTTAAGTAATAAATTGTTACTGCCATGGTAAGAATTCTATTTGTTACCAACCCGTAATAATTCTTTACCATTCCGGTAGAGTCATATACTTGTACAGTCCGGTAATAATCTGGTAACAAATTTATTAAGAGTGTATGAATCTGTTTGTGTTACTATTGCGATCCCCTGGGGAGCTTCGGCTAGCGGCATGACCGAGGACACATTTTCTGTATGGCCGAGGGTAATTCCTGACCATTTGTTGTACACCATGGACGAAATTTGGAGTGAAGACTGTAGCAGAACTGCAAAATTGTACGATTTTCAAGGCCCTGACGAACGGAAACAAATATATCAGGTTTGGTTCATTACAAAATTCTCGAAAAATATAACACACGAATTTGAGTTTCACAAATATTTTCAAAATATTTACGTTATATCAAATATTTGGTCTTGAAATCTTGAGAATTCTTTTAAAATAGTTTTCCGTGTCAAATACTCGACGTTATGATAAGTGGCGCGAAATGTTGGTAGTACTGGAAATCATTCAACTAATGGAATGCAGCACAAATCAAATTTGTGTTGCACGCAATAAAATGGGGAATGTTTTATATTAGGGGGTAAAACAGCGCGGGAAGTTTAATTGATCAAAATAATTCTGCAATAATTTTACAGAATATAGCCAAGTGTAGCCCTGGTTTTTTGCGGTATAACTTAAAAGTTGCTGTAACGGATGCGGACCCTCCTGCTCAGAAATTTCTTGATTTTAATATTGAACAAGGGCGACCAGTGTTGGGAAGCGTGGAGCGAAAGGTGTGTTAAACTTATTTTCAATGTGAAGGACTTAATTATTCCCAAAATTTACTGTTCCTTCTCTGAATGCGGGTTCGAAGCTGTTAAATAATTGACTTACATTTTTGGAAAATTTATGAATTTTTAATCATTTATGTAGATTGAAATATATGTATGTTACACCGTCCCCGTTTTGGCGTATCACCATCACTCCAAATTCGACAAGGAGCAGATGCAGCACAACTGCGCAATGTTTCCAGTTCTACTTCTTCGGCAGGTTGGCATGAAAAGGGGTGCCGAAATAGGGCATTCGATGCCCTTAAGTTTTTCATACGGCATACTTTAAAAATTTATCTTAACATGTGGACTTCACCAAGCTTATAAAGTTGCATGTCGACTTAACTAATAAAGTTTATTTCTGTCAAGTTGCAGTGACTATTTATTATTTTAACAAACTATTACGTAGGGTTTATCATTCCCATAATTTAAAATTATTTATAACTAACTTAGCCAGGCGAATTAATGTTTTGAACATAACATCTGACCCTGTGCTTGCGATGAGACTTTACCTACAGTATGATATTGCAAAGAAAAGTTGCGCAACAAAACTCACAAATGTAAAAGCTAGCAACCAAAAACACGATGAAAACTCATCGGCAGAAACTTTTTTGGACACCCTCTATACGCCATACAAGTTTGAAATCCGAAAAAAATATAAGGGTAGCTATTAATGGGCCATCGGGGCGTGAGGATTTACCTCCAACTAATTTAACTTCAATTTTAGTAAGAACAAAAAAATACACCAAATAAATTTGTGACACCAAAAGATTGTTTATCTGTCGATCTCATTTCGTCCTGTCGTGTCCGAGCCTCAGAAAGGTGTTTTTTATAGATGCATGAAAATCAGGAAAAAATTATTAAGCTCCGATTCAAAGTATCTGCACCTGTCTTATCCGTCCGTTTGCCTGTATGTCGATAACCTATTTAAACTTATCTACAGGTATCCCGCACTATGTTATGTTAAACGCACTGATAAATTTTTTTTTAAACCGACATGTTTTCATGTGCAAATATTTATTATGAAATTCTGAGTAAATAAATCAACTCGTTTACAAAATGTACTATGTATAAATTGATGAAAAATTGTACCTAAAATCCATACGAGTAATGCCAGCAAACTGTGTGCATATACTCATCGCACACTCCTGAGGGGAAGTCGTGCTTGCTACAGCAATCCCGAATGTCAGAACTTTTGTAATAGGTGGCCTTTCCTTCACAATGCTTGTTACAATCAGGAATATAGCTGTGTGAGGCACCTACGAAAATAGATGTTTATTTTAGTATTATTTAATATCTGCTGTTCTGAAATGTTTTTTCAAGATTTGTGGTTACCATCCTTCGGCTTTGAACACTTCGGGATACTATTTTCACAGCGTCCCTCCTGATATTTGTATGACAACCGGCAGCAATCGATAATGTGATCGTTTTCATAAGTACCGAGATGCCTCTTGTTAAGTTCACTGCAGGTTGAAGTGCAGTTGGAAAAGCCTAGAGATTTAACAAGAATATAAGAATTATACAACATTTAATGTACATATTTTGTTAACCCTTTAAACTGTAACAAAGACAATAGTCGTTTTATAAGAAATTGTTTAATTCGGGAGTAAGACAAAAGTCGTCCTGGAAAATCGTGGTCATGGCGCGGAAGGAAGACAATTGTCGTTTCTAAGAGGTCATTGATTTTCACCATTTTCTCGCCTCGTCGTAAAATTTGTTGCAATTTCGAGGGATTTCTCCTATGCCAACACAATGCTAAATTTTCACATTTTCTTACCAAAAAGCTGGATATTTCCCTATATAGCGCAATGTTAAATTTTTGATTTTTCAGTTTTTCGAGTTTTATTAAAACTCCTGAATTTCTCCTCCCGCGCCATGACCACACCATACGTATAGCGTCCCCATGTTAATGCATTCTCTTGTTGTTAATCATACAGTTTAAAGGGTTAATATGGAATAAATTTTGATGTGATTTGCTTGCCTGATACTGCATCACTCACGCCAGATAATTGGCCAGATGGGTGGTCCTTGTGATGGTAATTGATCCGGTCAACTACAACCGCTACTACGTCGGTTAAATTTTGCACCCGCAGGGTCAGGTTATGAACATCTGCTGTTAAATTGCGAAGACCCAATGTCACATTCCCCAGCATGTATTTCAATTCGTTGTCGACCTTTTCCTTTTCTGCATCTGTAATCAAGAGATAAATAAAAAGTAAGAACAGGCTTACTTATGCCTTGGGTCCCTAAAATGCTTGCAAATTTTCAAAGGTACACGTCACTTGATATTTTTAGACGAGCTTAGTTTGTAAGACTCATTCATATGCAAACAAGATGGCTCACCTAAATGGCCTTTATAAATAGGTGCCATTTAAATATGTCTAGGACGTACAGCGTTAAAATTTATAAAGTCGTGAACGTATCTTTTCACACCAGTGACGATAGCGTCAGGTACTGGTTGGAGACCTTCATATAAAAAACTAAAATATCTCACTCTCAACTTGTCGACGTTCAAGCTTATTATGTTCCCAAGCGTGAGGAGCAGATGCCACCAACACCCCGACGAAAAGAAAAAGAATATGCATTATAATTTTGTTGTGCAGCAAGTCAAGTGACGCTTGAAACTAGCTACATACATACATTAAAATCACGCATTTTGTATAGAATCACATGCATATAAACCTCAATTGCTTACATATAAAATGTGTGCATTTTCCATAATATTAGAGGTATCTAACACTCATAGTTATGGTATTGGTACTTGCGTTTGTACATATTTACATTTGTTTTCAATCATACAATAAGAGTGCAATTATTTATTTATAGGTGTGGTGTTTGGGGGGCTTATTACCAACTATCAAAAAAAGTCCTAGTCGGGTTTTGGGGGGAATTTGAGACTTTTTTAACATTTCGTAAACCCCTATCCCCCTCCAGCACCACGATAACAAAGATTTCAAAGTTCAAGAAAAATTAGCCGCGGAGTTTTTTTTGCGTCTCCAATTTATTCAGAAAAATAATCCTGACCTTTCACCTGTCTGTGACGTTAAAATCGCCGACGAGGAAATTGTCGGCAGGTACTTTTGACATTTTCGTACGTTGAAAAATTTAGAAATTGCGGCATCATGTCGCTATAACTTTGCCATCGTAGCGCAATATATACATATATGTTACATACATACTGTATGTATTTGATTCAAAATTCTAAGATTAGTGATGGATCTTGTCGAACCGTATAATTTTTACTCATATTGCAGTTAGGATTTAGACAGCATTTACTGGCGAAAATAACGTTTGAACAGATTTGTGTATCTATTACCTTTCTGGAAACGATGTCGCACTGCAAAACTGAAGTTCACTCTTTCATCGAATTTGTCCACACGTTTCGGTTTCAGCAAATTTTCCAGAACGGAATTAAGATACCCGTACTCAAAATCGCCTTCCTCTGGTGGAACTGGGTTAACCCTAATATAATTAAACAAATTAAATAAAACAAATTAAACGGAAAAAATGGGATAAGAAAGGTAAGAAACAACAACACTGTGTAATTGATTTTAAGAAACTTTCAAATTTGGCTCACTTGGCAGTGAAATTCAAGTAATGTCGGATATACTTATAAGTCCAAGGAAATTTTACATCTCGACCGGATTTATCAGCTCTTATAGAAGATGATTTTTTGCGTTGAAACCTGCTTTTCGTGGCTCAAGGGACATCGACTCCGCTTGTGGCTCAAGCAATCCGGGTTCTAAACCTAATAGAGACATTCATCATTTTTTTGCAATCCAGTATTGACCTAAATCAGTATAACTTTATATGGGAGGTTAAGTTTTACATGTAGGATAGTCGGAACACCCCGGAATTGTTTGGGGGAGTACCAAAAACGTAAAACCTTTACCCATACCTTTTAGGGGGTGATCCGATTATCTTATATGTAAAATTTGACCTTCCATCCAATGTTGCAAGAATTTTGGTCAAAACTCCATTGCAAAAAGTAAAGTAGGCCCTACTGTGCTGGAATTTGAACCTGAGACTGTTTGAGCCACAAGCGGAGGCGATCCGCCACAAACCAATTAAACGCTCGAGTTTCATCGCGAAATTTTATCTTCTACAAGAGCTGATAAATCCAGTCGAGATGTAAAATTTCCCAGGACTTATAAGTATATACGAAATTAATTCCATTCAAAGTGTAACAAATGAATAAAAATCTTCGTTTCACGTGAAAAGTTCTGCTGAGTATAATGGTATCTACTACTCACAGTTGGCAGTAGTGCAAAGGTCGTTTCCCAGATGTAAGACCAAAGAAGACCAAATCCCCAGACCCAAAGGAAACCCAATCTGAGAGATACGGCCAATGATCTGCAGACAAGAAAAGGAAAGGTAATCAGTTTCCAGCTGTATTTCTATCTTAACGTACTCTTGTATGCGGGTTTTGAGTTTGAGTTTGAATTGTTCTCTCCACTGTCCATTGTTCCATATATTCAGATAGTGATTTTGTAACCTATTCATCTCCGCACCGAGATGAATTAGCTTTTATAGACTTTTAGCCTCAAAGTGTCATGGTTCTCAAACCTGTTTTGTAAACTGATATCCATTAACACTCGAGTAAAGCTTGACTTGACTTGACTTGAATAGGTTTTTGATAAATTATAACTTTTTCAAGGCTTATTTTTTTCATTGAACCAATTAAAATTTTTGAACTTAAGACATGCATGAGCAACAATTTATTGTTTCGTGGAATAGAAAGCTAAATAAATTGGTCAGCTATTATCACTGTCTGATAAACATTGGAAATATCGGCGAGCTGAGGCCCGCCGCCGCCCCCGACAGTTTTCAATGCTCAGGCCGCCGCCGATTTTGCAAAGACGTGTTGCTCTGATTTGAACATACGTATGGAAGTAGTGAAAGCTGCGACACAAATATTCAAACTCAAAACCCGCATGCAATGTCACCTCAAGCGACATAAATATGTATTTATTTACAAATCTCAAGCCCAATCCATAAACTTATCTGGACCGTGTCAATGAGCACTTTCTTCACCACGTTGGGAAAATCGTAACAATATTTCTGCAACAATATGGCTTCACGTGAGTTACAAATATCGTCAATTTGAATCACATTGTTCCAAAATGCGATCGGGTTTGCGCGAACGAGTGGCTTCGTAATCATTTCTGAGAAGTCGTCCCGTTCCAAATAATTCTTAATGGCGTCCAGAACCTCACTCCGCTTGCAAAGAGAGGATTCTAAAATTGGAAATTGTTTACCTTGAGTTAATTGAACAATACTTGAGCGGGTTTTTGTATTAGTTTTACATAAATCATATATATTATAAGCTGGAAATGTTTGTATGCAACGGAAGTAAAACAATTTTCCGTGACGGAAGTGAAAGTGAAGAAAGAAATAATATTAATAAGTGGAATTTTGAAAATCAAATTCACCCTCGCCAGGCGGGAGACGGGCTTATACGCTAGTAGTATAAAAAGACAAGACCTGATCGTCTAAAACAAGCCAATTTAAGTGAATTATGTCACACAAAGCTCACAATTTTATAGACCACCCAACCCTTTAACATATGCCGGAGCCTTCCTTAGAAACATCGTCAGGTTTCTCGTGTCACATAATTCTTAGAATTGTACATTATCGTAAACAATGTGACCCTCAGGCTGAGTAAAGTTAACTTGTAAAGAGTAAAATTTAGCATGGATTTCGTATAGTTAACTTATTTAATTCGGAATTTTGAATGCGTTTAATACTTAAATGGGTCACCTTATTTTAAGCGGGTATTATGTATACATATTTAAAACATACTTTTAGGGCAGACGTACCAGCGCTGACGTCAATAAAGGGTGGTATTATTAAATTTACAAGTGTCACAATGCTCACAATAACTGACCACGAAGGCAACATTATGTTGCAGAAATTGTTGATGATTTCCACACTATGTTTTTTGTTTGGTTGTACAAGCAATTTTATTTGTTTTAATGTTCCAAGCTTGTCGGAATTATTCAGCCACTTGTGTGTGTAGGCGTGGGACATCTGTGAAAATGCTGATGATACGAAAATAATCTACATATATATAGGTATATATCGAGGGAGAGATACATAATAATATCAAGGCTCAAGTTTTTCTATATAAGTATGTAGCCTCTGCAGCCTTGTAGTCAGCCTGTATGTTGTCAGGGTTTCGTTTTTTGCCTATCAAAAAATTCAGAAATAACATGAAAATAACAAATCGTTAAAATTTAAAAGAATGAAGTTTTATATTAGCATTTATAATTTCATGGAATTTATTAAATGTAAAAAATGTTGGGTCCAAAACTTATCACGTGCGATATGATTTTTTTACGCATGCCTGTTTCGTTTATGTAGTTAGACCCTTTAAATAAGATCATATAATTACAAAACTCAGCATAGATGCTCCAAAATTTGTACCACTAAATTTATACAAACCGATTTTAGAGGTGGATAAGAACAAGTGAGTTTATCGGTATTTCCAAGAAGGTTTGGACAAAGCACAGATACTTAAAGAATTGACTTGTTTATTCTTTTTACATATATGTTTATGTATAAATTCGCCAAAGCTTTACCGAATGGGTTTATTGCATGCAAATATGTAAGCGCAGTATTTGCGAACCCTGTGTGCCATGCTTGAATAAAGGGTGAAGCAAAGTCTTATAAAGGTCAAGGTAAAAATAAGGTTCTCTCAACAACAATGAGTGGTCTCATAAAAATGGTTGTTTATGGGTTCGGGGCCAAGCGTACTAATTCTACAACCAGCTGAAACGTGCCATCGCGTCTTAATTTTAAAAAGAGCTATGTGCAGTCAACACTTAATTTTATAACAAGCTAAGCGCAGTCAATGCACTATGTAGTATGTAAATGTATGTATGTACAATGCACGTATGTATGCATACTGCGAATAATGATGTCATACTTTCTTCGCCTGAGAACAATCTGGAAATTAAGCATGCATGATGTTCACGAATCCATGTTTCATTTATGTATAAGGAAATCTGATACCTCGTAAAATGGATTTGATTAATTCCAAATGTTCCATTCGATTCATGAGATCATTTCGTGATTCTTCTAATTTTTGCAATTTCATGAGATTTAGAAATACGCTCAAATCGATGAGAACCTTGATAATGTGGAAAACAATACATATTTACATAAGTAAAATAAATTCACTATGTATATAGAATTCAGAATACATTTATTTTTCTAAAGGATCGCAGTATTTTTAGATGTGGACTTCATTGACGACATCTTTCTTTACCGTTTCATACATAATAAGAAAATCCAGCTTGAACGTACATATGTATGTAAATTTTTATTGGTATATGCACAAATTACTGTAATGGTAAATGAACAAATTTCAAAACCCTGTATACATCAGGATAAACATTCCAATGCTTACATATCCATATCTATTCCAATACATATCTTAAATGTACATACATTTTAATATACGTATAAATGTATGTAGCATAGTATTGACATACATGGGCTACAATTACTTGTACGACATTCTTCAAGGCATGTATGTAGCTACTTAATTTCTCTTCTATATGCAAATAAGTAATGGTTGAAACACCGTTATTACATATCGACCCCGATATTAGATCGTGGCAAAACTACCCCACCCGGCTTTATGTAAGTAATGTATGCTACCTCATGTTATGTGATGTTCGCCTTAGAAATATCAAATCTGAAAAACAGGGTATTTGGTGGTTTCAAATCCGATAAAACAAACACCAATATAAAACAATATCGGTATACTCCATCTTCCTGGTTTGCACATAAATTACAAGCAAGGATGTAGTACACAGCTAAAGCTAATCGGTGTCTTTTGTAACATCAAGCAAATAAATAAGCCACAAACTTCATCTCCGATACTTGCATATGTATAATGTCGCCATTATTGTGGATTTATACGCTCTTCGTGACAAAGTCCATGTTGTCATCTTACTGCCATTCCACAGTTTGGAGCGACTTATTTCTTGATGCCGATCTCAGCTTCGTTTTTACACCTAACAGTGACAATGTATTAGATGTGGACACAAATTTTCCTTATTTTCAAGCTGTCCGAGATGGCAATTTGTACACCCCGCTGCGCAATTTCGTTCTTCAGCAATTTATTTTTTCAGCAATGGATCCCTTTAAATACTTTCCACAACTGAAAGTCTATGGGTATCGTGACACGGAGAAATCTGCAAGACCGAAAGTTATTTTCATCGATGTGGTCGCCTCACCAAGATGGAAGCTGAAGTGCGTACACTTAATCCTCCCAACGGATGCGGTATTCCGACAAGAATTCGTGTTTGGTCACTTTCATAGTCACAAAGATTTGTATTGCTTCGAACGCCACGTAACATTTTTAGGGACCGTGAAGTTAGTGTTGTTCCAGGATTGTGTAAATTCACCTATATTTGTTCCATGTTTAACCTGTAATGAAATAGTGATTTCAAAGGTGAAAACATTATCGTTACTAGGTATCCGCCTGGCGTGGGACGCTCAGAATACAAACCTCCACAAATACGTTACCTTATTGAACATTCCAATACAGGGAAAGTGCGCCTTACTACAGGATGAACTTGCTAATTTTAAAAAGCTAGATTTCTGTCCTGTGCGAACAATTGCGGAAAGGCATAATTTGACCGTATTACAATTAAAGTCAGGAGTGCTGGTTAATGATAACAAAAGCTTTAGCTATGCGCTAATGAAAATGGCCGCTTATAAAGACCGTATCAGATTTGTCTTTCATCAAGTTCAGTTTAGATCAATTAATTTCTTGGCTTAATGGTGGACAAGTTGATCATAGTAACGTGCATATTTCTCGGCCAGGTTGGGGATAGTTCTGGGTCGCCGTATCGGAATCGAAAAGTGTCCCTTATTCTGCTCACCTTATGGTTGTTTGGAAATCTCTTTCTAATGGTTAATTATTACCAGGGCTCGATATATTCATGTCTTGCAGTTCTCCTCCCGCCTCCAACCCCACGTCGAGTTGAAGAATTGGCCGACTCGAATATTCGTATGATAGCTATGAATGAATACTATAAACTCGATGGGACCGCACACACATATCTCCAAGATATTGTTATTCCGCAATTAATCAAAAGTGTTGGCCAGAAGCCCGAATTTATTAAGTTCTTAGCCAAATTTCAAGCTAAACTCTTGTCAGCCAACGATGAGTTAGTGTCTCAAATGTACCGTAAAATTCTTAATGAAAATTCAACACGCACTCACCCATTGATGGTACTATTCTTCTTTAGGGATGAGTTCGAAGCTTACGTTAGGTTTTCTAGATATTGGGGCAATCGTCATATTGCCCGAAGTACAGGAGACTCACCATTTCGAGTCATCATTTTCCATGTTTGGAACAGAAATTTGTTCACTCCTTATCTCGCGAAGGGATTGAAACGCATTCAAGAGTCCGGGTTGACACAGATGTGGCATGATATGAATAGCATAGTTGAGGTGTTTAGCACTAGAGAACTCTTATTTGCACGTGGTAAATATTTCAAAGCTGTGCAAGATTTGTTTGGACGCGTGAGGGAACAAGCCACATTTCATGAAGCGAAAGTTGTCTCACTTGACCTGATACTGCCGGCTTTCTACATTTGTGCAATTATTATCTCCCTTGGGGTGGCCGGATTCGCGACAGAAAATTGGAAACTTCTCGCGTCTTGGGGAAAAACCGTGGTGAAGATTACGAAGGGATTGGTTCGTGGAATATGTAAAGTGGCAAAGGCTTGGACGATACAGAATATATTTAAGGTGGCGGTGGCAATGCAATTGTGGAAGTATACCAATAGAGAAGATGAAAGCTAACAATTTGCTAAAAAATGTTAAAAATTTGCGAAAATACTAATATTATTACGTAGAATCTACAACATGATACTATATTAGCTCTAAATACTAAATAGCGTATTTTTTCTACTATAATTGTTGTACCAGTACTAAATCTCTCCGCTAGCCTGAATTAACGTACATATTAAATTTTGTGTTTAGTAAACCATTTTACGTCCTCAAAACGAATCAAATACGACCAAACATGTTAAAGTTGTTAGATAAAAAGTCCCACATTATCATAATGATGATGAATGCGTACGTGGTCAAGCATATCCATTTTGGAATAATACATGGCACGGACATAAAACTCTTTGATGAAAGAGAATTAAGATTACTTCACTTGATTAACGACCAGTGGCGTGCCAGCACAAAACCTGTAAATTTGCTAAATCCGCGGGAGATTAAATTATATATGCACTCCAACTTATGCAACTGGGTGGAATGGTCAGTCGCCACTTTAGAAACTAACTTTACACAGATTGCAAAGTCTACACAAATTTCTCCCATAAAAATATAGTGAAGTTTAAAAATGATTCAAGAAATGGCCGTGTATAGACCAACAGCCCCTCCCCAAATTTAGAAGTCGCCCTCGAGTGTACTATTTGCTTTGACACGCCAGCCTCGCCCATTCATCAGTGCGACAATGGGCACATCGGTTGCGTAATTTGTGCCGGAAGGATGACAGGATGTGGTCTGTGTAGAACCAAATTGGAAATTTCCATTTTGGCCGAGCGACTCTCACGACAAGTTATGTAGTAAATTATGCAAATACAAGTGCAGAAATTATTAAATCTAAAATTATATTGGTCTTTGATAATAGCTAGACCTTATGCCCGCCTGTCCTTACTCCATGGCTGGATGCGTGACAAAAGTTTCGAGAACTGAAATGACAAGCTATCCGGCTAAATGGTGCTACAGGTAATGGGACAATTTACATAGTTACCGAAATTTTGTCTCGTAATTTTGTAATTTTATTTTAATTTTGAAATTAAAAAAATACAACAATATTGATGCATTTTTACAATATTGAATACATACACTCTTAAAGATGTTTATCTTTTGGAGTGTATTCTTATTAATTTACTTTGCATAAAATCTGGTTTTAGGACACCCACAAAGATAAATCAACTCGACCACGTACTCCATGTCATCACTGTCATAAGAAATTTTTAAGTAAGACGGCCATGCAAACTCACATCCGGAAGGAGAAACAAAATCGAAAAAAGTTCCCGTGCGAATTTTGCAAAAAGAGATTCAGACTGGAGAGCAGTGTAAGGAGACATATGAAAATGGACCACCCATTAAGTCTGGATCCTGTCCGTTCGTGTGAAAAATGCGAATTCCGAACCTACTCGGAAGACTTATGGATGAGTCAAGTGGCCCAACACGAAAAACGGAGCACGTGTTACTTCTGCGGTTTCAAGTTTCAGAAATTTCAAGAATTAGTGCAACATTGTGGGAAAAGGCACACCTTGGAAATTTAAAAGGGGCAAAGTGAGATAAAACGTACCCTCCTATGAAAAGTGTCGCTTGTTCACACCAATCGAGTCCAACTCTCATGCCCCACGTGTCACCAAACGTTTGCCAAGCCGTCGTATTTACAGTGGCACGAAGCCACCGTGCACTCCGCGACGCCACGACCACGCGTTCCCTGCAGGTTCGAAGGATGCGATAAAACGTATCTCAATAAAGTGGCGCTGCGAAGTCACGTGAAAATGGAGCACTCCCATAACCCCGCCCGTTTTCCTTGCCCCCTTTGCGATAAAGAGCTTAAACTAAGGGGAAACCTCGAGACGCATATTGCCACCCATACGACCGAGAAGTCGTACCAGGGCGCCACGTGTGGGAGGAGTCTCGCGACATTGGCCAATTTGAGGGGACATGAGGTATAGTAGATATTTATGTATGTATGTATGTATTGGTGGGGTGACGATCCTGCCATTGTTGGACAGGACCGTCAGCTGCGCAAGCACTAAAGGCTTATTGCAGTCTCCCCGTATACACCGCTTTACTGTGCTAACTATAGTAGATATTTACATACATGCTCTATTTTAACAACGGAGGTTTTTTTATATTTTTGCTGCGCTAGTATTTTTTAGCGAGTGAAATATGTAGAGTCAGAAATTAAGAATCATGTGAAACTTAACTAAAGGTGAGTTTCAACAATTCAACAGAAAGTTCTTTTGAATTGCCCACTTGAAGAAAAATGTTGGGAGGGAGGGGGGCATTTTATACGTCGAGCTTGATTGGGGAAAAATGTATAACTCGCTTGAAAATATGTACTCTTTATTCGCACCCAGTTGAACTTTGACAGAAATTGAGAATTCTGAGAAACTACGCCACTGTCAGTCTCAAGTTGCCTCAAATTATGATGCGGGACTTTGAGCCTATATATGTAGCAGTGCCGTAGTTTCTCAGAATTCTCAATTTCTGTAAAAGTTCAACAGTGTGCGAATGGAGAGTAGGTCTATAAAAATGGGACGCTCTTAAAAGTAATGTTATCCTTTTTTAAAATGTAAATGCACTCTAAATTATATATTAGGTAAACTATTTATTTATACTAAATCCTGAGAGTAAAGTAGACTCGAAAAGAGCAAATCGATTTTTGGATTGGTTAATTAATACAGAATTTAGAGTACATACGTATTGTGAAATGCGTGACATTATTTTTAAAAATGTATTCTTCTTCATTTACATATTTTGTGTGTCATCTCGTTTCAGGACACGCACAAGGATAAATCTGTCCGAGAATTTCTTCCTTGTCATCACTGCAATAAGAAATTTTTAAGCAAACGTGCCATGCAAGCCCATATCAGGAGGGAGAAAGAAAATCGAAAAAAATTCCCGTGCGAATTTTGCAAAAAGAGATTCAGACTGGAAACCAGTATAAGGCGACATATAAAAGTGGACCACCCGTTAAATCTGGATCCTGTCCGTTCGTGTGACAAATACGAATTCAGGACCTACTCGGAAGAGTTATGGACGAGACATGTGGCCCAGCACGAAAAAAGGAGCCACGTGGCCCAACACGAGATCGATGAACAAAGGAGCACGTGCTATTTCTGTGGGAAAAAATTTCAGAAATTTCAAGAATTAGTGCAACATTTTGGGATGAGGCACACAATGGAAATTTAAAATGGGCAAATTGAGATAAAACCTACCCTCTTAAATGTGTGTACATGCACTCCGACAGTTTAACCAATTTGGTGAATTATTTATGTACTTAGTTGTCTCAAATTTTGAACCTCAATAAAGACATCCATACATACTTGGCATCCAGTCTGAGCAAAACAATTAGACGGAAATGAAAAATAATTAAATAAAAATAAAAACTTCATGCGTTATTGTTAACCGCGGAGGTATGTGCAATGGTAAAAGGAGACGTTTTGTCATCAACAAGAAATAAATCAAAATTTCGGGTACATTATGTGGATATTAAAAAAATTACAACTTTCGTCAAACAAAATCTTGTAACGATTCAGATAACAGTGTGTAATTTATTTAAGTAACGAATTAATTTGTGTTTGCTACACGAAATTTTGATTTAATTCCCGTTGTTTGCAAAACGCCCCCGTAATCATTACCCGAAAACGGAGCCTGGGTGACGATTAGTCTCCAAATGATTTAGAGTGTTCTTACTACATTTGTATGCTTTCAAAGTATTTAATCGTACATATTTACATCAGGGTTGCAGAAATCTCATCTCACTGAGATATAATGAGAAATATGAGATGTAGTGAGATTTGTGAGCCATGCACTAGCGCCACCTAGCGGACGGGGTCATGAACTGCAAGTTTAGCTCATTATTTCTCATATTTCTCACTCAGCCCCAACTGAGATGATTGATATAAATCATTAAACCTCACTAAATCTCACTTGGTGATATATACCACTTGCAACCCTGATTTACATATTATGTTTAAAAATATGTATGTTAGCATATTACATGTTTTGCACACATATAGAGGATCCACGAAGTTATCGGACCGACGCAATAAAATGCCCAGAACTTTACACACAGTTAAGGCAATTTGAAAAAAATTGCATATGTTTATTACCAAACAGTTTGGACTACAATGCCGTTAAAATTTTAAGGATTCAATTCCGCTGTCTGCTACAGACTGTATTTTCTTCTTCAGATTTCGCATCAAATTCCGCCCATAGACTGCACCTACTTCCAAGCTGATTTTCGTCCATCTGTTTTTAAATTATCTAAAGGTGTATGGCGTTTTCGAAAGCTTAGAATATTTGAATTTAGCTAACGCCCAGAATTTCTCAATTGGTCGCAGTTGAGGAAAATTTGGTGGGTTTTCATTTTTTGGCACAAATTCAATTTTTTTCAAATGAAGGTACTCCGTGACCTTTTTGGCGTCATTGAACCTTGCGAGGTCAGGCAAAGCAAAACTTTAATTTTTTATGATCTATGGTAATAAAGATTCCAACCACCCTTTAATGCATGATTTAAGATAAACCTCCTGGTTTGCAGTACCCTAAAAAATGACGATCGGAAACATGACCAATCTAGACATGCGTTGCAAATTTTTCATTTTTTTTGGGAAGTGCTCTTTCTTTTGGACTTTGTCTTCATATTTTACTTCACAGGGGTTGGAGCTATGAAAAAATGCCTTCCTGGAAGATTTTAAGGGTCAGCTGTGACGTAGGTCTCGTCGTCCATGATGACCACTTTTCCCCGAATCTTCTTCAGAAATTTCTTATAGCATTCATGAATTCTTTCTTGTTGGGTTGGTTTTTTCGTTCTCGCTATAATCCCTAGTTGGTGGACTTTGATTTTGCACAGATTGCGTTTTGAAATCTTTACTTTACTTGCGGCTACAGCCGAGGTCGTTGATGGATGATTTTTGAAGATTTTTGAAATCCGATTTTTGACTTTTGTCGTCGCTAGCTTTACAGGTCGACCAGTAGGGGCTTTGAATTTGACTTCATCGGATTCCCCGTCCTTTTTTATGTATGAGTAGACGTTGGATGCAGAAATTCCTTCTTGTGTAAAAAAAATGCCATGCAATTTTGGAAATACTGTTTGCCAGATTTTTATGAAACTAAATCACTCTTTTTCCAAACTGCTTCCCTTCAACCCAAGTTATTCTAGTCTTAGCCATGACTGGATAATTGGTGACATATATCATTGGACAGCTTATACTTTGGTCTATTCAAAAATATTTTTTTCGAAAATTAATTTCACTGTGTTCCCGCCTAGCGCGCCTTGTACGGGGCGGTCCGATACCTTCGTGGATCCTCTTTAAGCGCTTACATACATATGTATAAAATCTGTCGCTCCAAGTGTCCGAGTGGAACTATCACATTTCTAGAATTGTGTCTCAAGCCGTGGGTAAATTATATCAACTGAAAAAATTATTTAAGTCTGGATTTTCTGCAGAATTAATTCATGCTTTTAATGTGTATATTAGATCTGGTTTAGAATATTGTGCCGTCGTTTGGGGTCCTGGGTTACCAATCAAACTTGTTAACAAATTGGAAAGAGTGCAAAAAATTGCTATGTCCATTATTTTAAGAAAACGGGTTGATCATAATAATTATAGTGATGTGTTAGGTTCTTTCAAAATTGACTCTCTTGAAATGCGAAGAGACATTTCACTTAAAAAATTCGGGTTTAAACTAATAATTGGTCGTTATTCTGCATTTTTGCCTAAATTTGTTACTAGTAAGACGTCACGTGTGTTTCATATACAATTTGTCGGCTTATCTCCCCCTCGTGATAAAACGTCTCCTAAATCGTTACCCAAAAATAGAGCACCATGCTATCTCCGCGGGTGACGATTCGTCTCAAAATTATTTGCAATGCCGTATTTAGTTCGCAATTTTTTTTTCCATGATTGTGTTCCCATGAGAACATTTGTACGAACTCGTAATGAATGTACCCATTAAATCAGTTCGGGAGCACGGCGAAGAAGATTCACGTATTTGGAAACAATCTTCACCCTTGAGTAAGGCCCCGTCATGGGTGCAAATTTACGTGGGGGTGTGCATCGCTGTTTTGTCCGCGGTGGGAGGCTCCTATTTCACCAAGCTTGTAATGACGAAGAAGAATACGGTTGGACGGAATATGGAACAAGAAGTTAGTGTTCACTATAAGGCAGAGAATCAATAAAATATATGTTATGCGAATTTGACCTAGTGTATTTAAGTATGATGGCATCTGCATACATACGTATAAAGAGTGTCCGCATATTGTAAGTGTCAAGGTTCCCACTCTTGGTTCCACCAGGTAACATTTAATTTTGCATATATAAAAAGCATAAAAGTTGGCAAATTGGATAAGCTTTCTAAAACCGAAAACAGAATTTGAGTATCTCTTTTCGTTAGAAAATGCCAGCACTAAACGTAGCGGAGATGGAAAAATTAGTCTGCCACTCGTGCGAAAAAGTGATTTTCTCGGATCGTAAAAGGGCTCATGACCACCTCATTTTTGAAGCCATGCCCCGGACAAAATTAGTCATACACTAGACATATCTAAGGATCGTGAAAATGTGAAATATAAAATTTCGCCTTGTCGACCTGTCTGCCTGAAGACCAATAAACTCATGAAAAACGTGGAAAAATCTTTTACAGACAACTCTAACATATCCGTGAGGGTTGCACCCAGAAAACTAAAAATTTCAAAAACATATCTACCCAAGATCAAAGCCAATCAGATGGGCTTCAAAACGTACAACATTAAAACTGCGTCAAAATACAACGAAGAGGGGGCAGGAAGGGCTCGCCTTCATCCTCCAAGTTGGACAGAGGATCGCCGCCACGACGGGACAGGCGAACGCGGTCAACTTTCTCCGCCAACGCGTTTCTCTGGCCGCTCAACGTGGCAACGTCGCTTCGATTCTCGGTACACTTCCCCCAGGGAAGGAGCTGGAGGAAGTGTACTATTTGTAGTCCGTTTTTCTCTCTCCTCTCCCCTTTTTTCGGGCATTTTCTGCGATTTTTCTGCGATTTATCTGCGTTTTTTTAAGTTTAGGGACGTCTTTTGTGAGACTGCTGCACAGTCAGATTTTTGCGATACTTTTTGTGTAACATATTTTTTTTCACACACATACTCTGCGTATATCCTTTACTAAGATTGAATAAATAACTACAAATAATAACCAAAAATGTTTATGGTCATTTCCAAAGTCAATATTAAATAATTCGAGCTTCAGCGTCGCCCAACCAAACTCGCCCTCAAGAGGCATTGACTGATATGAATAAACTCGGGCAAAAGCTTTTCCTTGACAATTTCAGGAAAATCCCTCATTTTGTATGAATAAAAAAACAAGCTTTTGGCTTTCCTGGGGTCAGAGGAAAAAGTAAAAGCTGTTCCCTGGGTCACTGACCTTTTCCCGTGAGACGGGAAAAATTGTATGAATAAAGTCAGGCATATCCCTTTTCCCTTCCGGCAAATGCCCCAAAAATACCGATCAGGTCAAACCCATCCCCTACAAGGAGAGAAAAGCTAATTATAACCACAATTGGCTGTTTTTTTGCAAATTCTACGTGAGTATGGCCGCTTTTATGAAAGTGGGAGTGGTTCAAGCGACAAAAGCCTACAAGAATAGAGTGAACACACGTGATTGTGACTTCAAATCTCTTTTCCGGTTCGAGAGGAAGAATGTGGAATGGATTGCAGCACACTTTTTGGGAGAAAAACTTGAACATCGTGGAGGAGCGTTGTCATCCGAGCAAAAAATGAAGATATTCCTTCGTTATATGGCAGACCCTGGATTTCAGACCGGTGTTGGCGAAGATGTCGGTGTGGATCAAACCACCGTTAGTCGAACCATCCATGAGGTACAAGAAAGTGCTAAATTTATAGAATGTAGTAATTAGAGCTCATCATCAATAAATAATGCTGCAACGATTAATTATAGGTTAGACAAAAGATTATAGAAAAAGCCGGGTTATGGATAAAGTTTCCACGAACGGTGGCAGAAGTCCTGGAAGCCAAACAGGATTGGCAACTACGATTTAAAATTCCTTCTGTGATTGGTGTCGTCGACTGCACTCATGTGCGAATCCCAAAGCCAAACCAGGACGGCGATCAATATATAAACAGGAAAAATTACCCGAGTCTGAACGTGCAGGCGACCTGCAACGCCAAAGAGTGGTTTACCAGCGTCACCGCGCAGTGGCCTGGATCCGTACATGATAGCAGGATTATGAAAAATTCAGATCTGTTTTCTCTGATGAATAAAACACGAGATACAATTATCTTGGGAGACTCTGGATATGCTATATCTCCTTGGCTGATCACACCATACTCAAATCCTGTCGACAATGTGCAACGCCATTTCAACAAGATATACGCGAAAGAACGAGTGATCATTGAACGCTGTTTTGGGCAAGTCAAAAAACGTTTCCCAATTCTTCATTACAAAGTTCGAACTGCCCTACATACCGTCCCATCCGTGATTATTTGTTGCTTCGTGCTGCATAATATTGCCAAATATTTAAACGATAGTGACGACTTTCCAGAACTCGACGACAATAATGATAATGGAGAGCCTGAGCCAGCAACAGTGGGAGACCCCGTCACACTTTCAGACCGAAGAATTAGAGAACTTGGACAGCAGAAACGAGATCACATTGCAAATATTATATTCCACAATCAATAGTTATTTTTCAATTAAACTACAAATTATATTCAATTAATGATTGTAAATTATTAACGTGTTACTGGTTGAATTATTTAACGGAATTATTCTCGGATTTTAATTATAAAACAATTAATTTTAAATACCACTGACTTTGTTTGACACATTTCTATTGAACACAAAAATCTAAATATCAGCGAGTTCGTAATCTGGTCCATCATTAACATTAACATCAACATATGTGATTGCAGGGGTTTCTTTTTCCAATCGTTGTCGTTTCAAAGTAAGGACTTTCAATTGTTCCAATAGAACTAGTCGTTGCAATTGAGCAAGTGACAAGATTTTGGTATCATCAGTTTCCAAAAGTTTTAATACGTCATCACCGGTCTTCCGTTTCATGCAACCATTAATTGATTGGAGCTTCTTCGGTGGTGGTTCAATTAATTCGACGGTGGTTTCCGACTTGGTCAGAAAATTTGGCATTGGAATCTTAGCTCGAGCAACGCCGCTGGACACTCCAACTGAGACAGCACCCTACATACATGCATATATTTATTGATATAATTATATTATTGTAAGTTTTAAACTATATTTTTTTGTTCACTAATCGAACCTGAACTTGGGCAATGGATGGATTTGTCTTTGCGCCAATCAACTCTGCCATTACCTTTTCCCAAGATTTTAACAATAATTTTTTGTTTCCAGTCCGATTTAGGTCACACTTCTTCTTCACCTCAGACTTCATACGAGAAATTTTCTTGGAAAGAGTTCCTTTCATAAGGGCCAGCGTCAATTTTTCTTGAAGAGCGGCCAGAAATTCTTTTGTTGCCTTATCCTTTTTTTCTTTCACGCTAGGGACTTGAGACTTGCTTAAAAGTATTTGATAATCTTTTAGCATTGTTGCAAACACCAACTGTTTATCGTCTGCCTCAGCATTTTCCATTTCCTCAATATCCTCCTCCTCTGATAACGGTGACATGGTACGATCTGAAAATAAAATAACAATTATCAGATTTATTAATAGTTATTCCGAGTCTATTACTTTGTAAAATCTTACCGATCCGATCCTTTTAGCAGATAAACTTGATCCGAATTAGTTTGTAATTAATTTTATCTGTTTAAATTTAATTTTGATTGACGGTTTAATAAAACTTAATTTTAAAATTTGTAATTATTTTTCCAAATTTATTACTGCTTCAGAGAAAATCTAAGCGGCAAATGACCCAAAACAGAGGAAATCCTCTTTTCCCTCAAGAGAAAAGCTCAAGAGAAAGGCAAAAGTTTATTCATACATATTTGGGCTTTTGCCTTTCCCGATTACCTTTCCCGCCGGCAAATGCTTTTCCCTTTTCTCTTTGCCCCCGAGGATTTGCCCGAGTTTATTCATATCATTCATTGCCGCTTCAGATCGAGGGGGCTGGGCTGCTCGCACTCAAAATGGCCCGAACGTCAACTTGGTGCTGTTTGATCTCGTCCCTCGCTTCAATTAGCTAATTATTAAAATTACGTGGGTAGGTTACCCACTAAATTTCAGGAATTAATTATTTGCATGAAAAATAATGATAAGCATTGGTTACCTTACGACTTTGCTCGTTCACGTCGTCGCATAATACTGGGAAATATGTAGTCTTGACTTCTTGTTTGGATTACGAATTAGCCTCGGCGGCCATGACCAGGAATTGGGTCGAGTCCAATTTGAAAATTCCAAGCGGTTGGTATTTCACTGCGCGGACAAAATATGTATATAAAACTCGTTATATGTGATAAGAACAGGACTGTATTATTAATACAGTATTAATTTGGAAATAAACACCGCAAAAAAATGTATGCCAAACTCACGAGTATTTTCATCCTTGAAATATTTCTGGCCCGTCTTTTGCATAAAAGCTGTGGCTGTAATTCGTTCCTCAAACACCCTGACTTTTTGTGAACCGTCGTCAAGTGCTGAAGATATTCGCACATCGGAACATCATCCACTCCACATTCGACATGACAGTCGAGTCTGATCCTCCACAAGGAATGATACAATTTCTACTTGCAACCCTAACTAACATTATCTAATTAATGACTCCAATTTGAAAACTTATCGATAACCGCAAGTCTGCTGGTGCACCTTCAACTCGGAACCTAATCGGAGGCACAATTCTCAATGACTTCGTTTGATGATTCCATTATTGCAAGTTTTAAAATTATAGTTATTACGGAACAATTAATAACTTTTAGAAATCTCAGCCTGGAAACTTACTTATTAACTTTTAAGGGACAGTTTTAAGAAGACCTGACGACGTCGTGACCGAGCAGCAAACAAGGCAAGACACGCACAGGAAGAGAGCAATCGAGTGAAAGGGGACAAGCGCAGCCTTATCGCATTCGCTTACCTGCATGGCTTTACAGGGTCAAGTTTAGTATGGAATTCATGCTCAAATAGAATTTAGATCTTATTGTGTTCTTATCATTTGGTGATCACTTAAAAAACGAACTAACTTAACTTAGCCATACATATTTATAGACGGTTATCTTATTATTGTTATTGATTAGTGTGTGATGATGAATTCTAGTACTCAATTGCCATAATAATTAATAATGCGTAATCATGATGATGAAACTAATGCTTAAAATAACTCGATAGTATGTAAAATTATGCAAAAAAGGTGGAGTGAGCGTCGAATTCATTTCTTTGAAATTTATTTATTGAATTGAAAACTTTTTCAAAAATATCCAAATAAGAAGTTTGAGATATGAAATTCATATGTATGTATGAAACTGGAAATCCTAATTTGATACATTTTATCAACAATTATTCGAAAATTTGCTCTCTTTAACAAGTACAAAGGTAAATAAGTAACTACTTGTAAGACACCTTCTCCTGGGAGGCCTGCTTCCGTTGCGGGCTCCATCAGTACACGGAGCGATTCGGACCATGACCTTCAGAGGACTCGCTGTGCGACGGAGACGATAAAATCGTCGACTTCGGGGGGGGGGGGGATTTTTCTCCACTGCAACAATTAAAAATTAAGATGCAATTAGTTAAAGGCATGAAATTTAGGGACACAGTTATCAAAGATAACTGTGATGCTAACTTATCATCACAGGGCGGATATGTATTTACGCTGAAATATAGATTTAGTACTTGCGAGAAAAAAAAACACTAAAATATTTATGAAATACCTGCGGAAATAATCATAAAAATAACTATTTGCGCAAAATTTTATTACTTAATTTGGATTTTTTTGTGTGATCGAATTTCTTTAATTAAGGAAAAAAAATTCGTTTCGAGACGAACCAAAGTCTGCAAGTAATGTAGTAAATTTGTACTTCTAGATTAATGCATATTTTCCGATAAAATGGCAAGGTGATTCGTAATTATTTTGTACAAGTCTCATGTGCAAAATTAATACCAAAAAATTGTCAATGCAAGTTTACTTGTACAAACTAAGTACAAAATTAACACAAACAGGTTTGTAGAGATTTTCTAGAAATTTGGTGAAAATTAATATGCATTAATATATTGCGAATTTTGTGCGAATTGAATGCTGATTTTATGCTAATGACACGCATGAGATTGATGCCAATTAATGCCAATTTATTTATACATAATTACTACATATTTCAGTACATAAACAATTACTACTACATATTACAGTACATAAACAATTACAACTACATACATACATAGTACAAATCACACACACCAAATTCATACATGTTGTGCATATACATTCTTATACAAAGACATATACATACAATGGGCAAATTGATATAAAAATTTATCCATTATTTTAGTGTTGTAGTTATACAAAATATAATAATGACATCCCTCATTCATTAATCACAATTAATAAAAATGATGAACCTCGAACCAGATTTGCTGCTAGTCGATTTGCAAAAGGAATCTTATTACTTTTTGCAGTGTATCGAATTCTACTTCGCAGGTCATTGCTAATCATAGAATGAAGAATGTCGTATACATCCTTTGACAGCGTCGATCCTCATTTTCTCGCAAACAGAGCAACCTGAAACTGCGAAAATTGCATTGCATTATTGTAATAAAATATTTGATATACATATATGTATATGTATGTACATATGTACATAGTACTCACTTCTTGTTTATAGTAAGTCTGATTCTCCAACAACGCCTCGACAGATTCCAGTTCTTCCAATGTTTTAGCTGGCCAATTGATTTTCCCTATATTTGCCAAATTTTCCCCAGCTAGCCTTGTGCATTTTATACAAAGCTTTTCTAGACCTGCCACCCTCTCCAGCAAGACATGCTGATTACGTAAAGATTCTTCCTGAAACCTTAAAAATTCCTCCCGAAATTCTAAAAAAACAAGATAGTTTGTATATAAGTTTAAGTTTTCATATAAAAATAGAATATTAAATTTTCCCTTACTTCTGAATTCTGTCAATAGACATTCAACTTTCGGGTCCGGTTCTGACTGAAAGACTTGAACTTGTGGAGACCCGGTAATTTCTTCTTCCGTTGATGCGGAGGCTCCAAGGATGACCTCGTTCCCTGCTTTTATAAAAGTTTTAAACATTAAATTATGATTCTTAGCTATACTTTATAATTTCGCAGCTGGTTATTATTTTCTATCTTCACTGGGGGAATTAATGTCGTACTTATTATTGTTCTACTTACTTTCACAATCCAAGGAAGTAATATGTGCCTCAGGATTATTAGGCTCTGAAAACGTGCCTTCCTCGGGTACCTTGCGCTGCCGCCGCCGTGGTTGGTCATTCTCACTTGAGTCGATTGGTTTATTTGTGATATACTTTTTCAACTTCCTTATCGCTTTCTCGTACGTATCTACAATTTAAACAACACATTTGCACATAACTAGGTGATCATGACCGTCAAAAAAAGTAATAGCAAATACTCACGGTAAGTCCCAACATATAATATGTCATAACTAGTCCATCCATTATCTGGGAGCGCACACTGGTCACTTTGAACACTGGAAAATCCCTTCGGAATTGGATTTAGAAATTTGCACTTAGTTCGATCCGTGGAAATCCATGTGGATGGCACGACCTCCACCCCTTTGTCAAGTTCGAACTCGAACAACACAAACTCTTTCAAATTGTCCGACATATGATTTTAATTGTTTCACTAAGTTTGGTTAGAAATAAAATTAAATGAGGAGGAAGTAACGGCGTGGTTAACTGAACAACTGAATGCTAGAAAACTTTGGTACCACTACTGACTGCTAGAGAGCATTGATCGAGAATAGATAAATAATACTAATTTTGTAATAAAGCATCGCCAAATTATTGGCACAAATTCTGTGTGGAAATACTAGCACCTGTTTACTGCATTTTTATTTGTACAATTTCCCGGGTACGAATTGTGTAAGAATTTAATGCCAGAAATCTCATGAGAATGTTATGCCCACAAATACGCAATGAATCTTCACTAATTTCTTTGTAATCATTTCGTACTAAATACTTTGTAATAATTTAGTGCATTTCGAGTACAAGTTTGTCAACAGAATACATTTTGATACTAATTTTATGCGAGTCTCGTACAAAATAATAATTACATCTTTTTATGCACCCAAATTGCATTAACTTGCATTGAGATTTGCAGTAAATACGCATTGAGGTTCGTTGGGTCGTATCGTAGAAGTATTTACAAGATACAATTATTTTTGAAAAGAATACTAAAATATTTACCCATTTTTCAAGCAATATCAAAAATTTTTATGATTATGTCTGAAAACCCAGAAATGTGGAAATATTTTGAAATTAGTAGTTTGGTGACTTACGATTCACCCAAATGCCCAACTGCGCCTTGACGAAGCGGATGTCGTGGCGGAGCAGGTACGCCCGATGGCTGATGCTCCAGGCAGCTTGGTCATAGAGGACGCGCCGCGACCCTGCCTGGCTAATCGCCGCGTCCAAATTCTTCACCTCCCATTGCAGGCAATGAAGGGCGTAGGCCAGCCGATTCATCTCGTCGAAAAACTTGGGATTGGTGACCCTTAATTGGATCAAGGTTTGTCTGTACAAATCCAGCTCCAGATTGAGAACGTTGACCTCACTCGATAGAGTCTTTTCGATCTGGAGAAAAAAAACAATTTTTTTTGTCTAACGTAAGGCTCGATAACTCATTGACAAAATCACCCTATTTTTAATTATTTCTACTCTCTGAGAATTTCTTTTATAATTTTGGACAAATTTGTAGAGCAGGTCGTTGTCAAATAGGAGAAATATACACGCCAGATTTTGACACTTTTTGGCGGAGGAGATGTCAAGCTTCCTTCAAAAAAATAAATCGTCGAAACTGGCTCAAAACCTATCCACCATTCTATCAATCAACTCACAGAGTATAAATTTGTCGCTCGGAATTTTAAAATAAACTTCTAGAGGGAAGAAATGATTAAAAATGTATTGATGTTGATGATTTAGGCGTCCTATGTGTATTTACGTAATCTTGTTCAAGACGAGATTATGGGACGTATTTACATGACTATTTATTTTTAAAAAACAATTTTTTACCTACCGTTTTTATGAGGGAGACGTAATTTCACAAACTTTTAACAATTTGAGGAAATAGTTTTCTACCAATTTTTCTAAACCGTTTTTCTGACAAGTGTCCAATCGCGTCCAGAATTAGACTGACTCGCTGAAAAAGTTGAGACGTCGTTTCATCCTTTAGCGTCCTTTTATTATGGAGACAATTTTCATCCATTCGGAGGAACAATGTTGACGGGAAGTTGGATTGGATTCCCGAACAAGAAGAATAAATGACCATGATACAAAATGCTACCCTAAATATGTGTGTAAGCAAGCATGTGAACATTAGAGATGACAATCTTATCATGAAGTTGAGACGCAGAACATGGAAATGTGGCATAAACCAATGCAATGAATTGAATTTATCAGGTAACAACAATACTGATAAGTTGTATTCATCACTTAAATCGTGCATCCGCATTTCTCGTCTGAAATGCTGGCTAAGAATTTGTTATCGCATGATTCGTCTGTCCTTTCATCTCTCCAATTTACTCCCCATGCTAGAAATATTTACATAATAAATGCATCAGAGTCATGTTTTTATAACTTTGTGTGCTTGTCAACTCCGTCGTCAGTTTTAGTTTTTCGGACTAATCCTAAATGTACCATTAGAACTGCCGACATGGTCAAGATGCAGTATTTTGAGTTTAGTTTTCCCAAGGTTTGGATTTCCAGGATTATTACACCCACAAAAAGATGAGCATTTTCATGAAGAAAGCAGAAATAGTCACACGAAAATACACGTGTTTTGAAGAAATTCACTTTTTTTTATCTATGTCAAATACTTTATTTAAAAATCGTGAGAACAATGTATTTTGACCGCGATAAAAAGTTCATTTCTAAAAAAAACTGTATTTTCGTGTAACTTCTGCCTTCTGCTTATGCACATACAACAGAGATGACAATCTTACCATTGGTTTGAGACGCAGAACATGGAAATGTGAGCCTAAACCAATGACTCGAATTTATCAGATAATAATAAGACTGATAAGTCGTATTCATCGCTTGAATTGGGCATCCGCATTTCTTGTCTCTAATACTGGCTAAGAATTCGTTATCACATGCTTCGTCTGTCCTTTCATCTCTCCAATTTACGGCTTATTCTATGAATATTTGCACGATAAATATGTTATGTACATAAGCGTCATGTTTTTATAATATTGTGTGCTTATCAACATCGTCGTCAGTTAGTTTTTCGGAGTAAATTCACGATCAGAAATGCGGACGTGGGTAAAATACATAATGTTCTTCCCAGGGTTTGAATTTCCAGGGCTGAGAGACTAGAATTTGCATGCCGAAGACAACAGTCACACGAAGATACATGTTTTCTGGAGAAATTAACTACTTATCTCGGTCAAAATACTTTATTTATAAAAATCGTGCGAACAATGTATCTTGACAAAGATAAAATATTAGTTTCTTCACAAAACTTTTGTGAAGAAAAGAAGAAGACTTTTATTTTTGTGTGACTTCTGCCTTCTGCATGCAGATTTTCGTCTTTTTGTGGGCGTAACACCCTTGGAAATCTAACCCTTAGGAAGAAGGGAGCTCAAAATACTGTGTTTTACACAGGAAATGGCTCATTTTCATATTTAATTAGATGAAACGTAAATGCATAAATGGTATTTTTATTCAGACAAAGACAGGAAATGTGAACAAAAACATACGCAATGAATGGAATATATTAGATAAGACGCTGCATATGTAACAAGGCATGAATTGAATGGATCTCTTGTCATGAAAGATGGCTTATCTGCCCAAAATATTATCTGATTTGTCCCAAGTTTCATTTCTCCAATTTACCAACTAATTTCAGACTGACATATTTCTATTCTGCCACATTGAAGAATTATCTATTTTAAAATAAATATGCATCAAAATTCCTTCAGTACAAATTCACATCAATTATAAATATGCATGAGTACCAAGTTACAACTTGGTACTGTACAATTTATACTGTACAATGAGTACAGTATAAATTGATGTTTTAAACGCTTAAATTGAGTACTGTTAGTTGTTAGGTTTACATGTACATATGTATGAGAAAAGTACTAAAATATTTAATTATGCATATTGCATTTGATGTTGTACTCAATATAAATTACACATCTCTTATATAAAGCGTCAGCGTCACTGGCTGGCTGCCCGCCTGCCTTCGTGCCTAGCTGGCTGGGTGATGAAGCCCTATAGATTTTTAACACCCAGCATGCCCTCTCCTCACAGCCATACCTAACTACTCCGTCAAAACCATCCACAACGCACCACCACTGCTCCATTTCCACCACCACCACCACCACTACTCCACTTCCACCTGATTCTGACTGCCACCAACAACTCACTCACCAACAACAATAGTTGACCCAAGTTAGAAAACAATTAAATATATCCCTTCAGGGCCCTTCTGTTTTTGAAGCCGGTGAACATGTCACGTTACGGAATAAATAAATCCCACTATGTAAGTTTGTAATCAAATTGTTTGTGTTTTTGTAATTTTGTGTTCTTGCTCTTTTTTATTTGCTTTTTTTTAAAAAAATTTTGGATAGGTTTCTCACTTTACTTACTGACTTCATATTGCAGACCGAACTAATGGGATTCATGCATTTTGGGCTCACTGGAAGTAAATCCCAAAGGATCCAATCGTGGATAACTCGATTGTTGGAACAAGCGAATGGGACGGAAGGAGAATATGGTGTCATCGCCAACATTGCTCAATCCGAAAATGGACCGCGTTCCCTGATGGGCCCTCTACCCCAAATTCGGAACCTTTCTCCCCAAATCATGGTACGAACAAATGTATCATTTTTGTCTTTCCATGCAGTTGTTTCAATTGAATATTGTTTTCAACCAGCTATCGTGGCATGGCTAGGTGGTTTGGTGGCCCACAACAATGGGATTCGCAACGGTATTGTGGATTTCTTCCTTCGGTTAATTCGGGATTTGGAGTTAACCGTTAAGGAAAAAGCAGACCTATTCCACAGGGTGCAGAATGCTCGCCGACGGAAATTTCCCAACTTCCGATTTAGGGAAGCAATTCGGCAGCTCAATCATCCTAGGACCGAGAAACTTCCCGCCAATCTGCTCTATCGATGGGCCCGTCGGGGAGAACAACTGGGAGAGGTGGTCCATGATCTCATATTTATCGTGAGTGTATCATGATTGCTAAGTGAGAAATACTCATGTGAAATAAATCTGATCGTAATAATTTTATTCCGCAGGTTGATGAGTTGCGCCGCCAGAATGTTCCAGACGACGGAACCTTAATCTCCCTTGAACGGGCCCGACAGGGAATGAGACTGTTGCCGCAGCGTCTGCCACCTCCACCCCCACCTCGCCCAGAAACCTCACCACCAAGGGTGCCTGCTTTGATTGAAATTGTTCAAGAAGTATAGTTCAAGAAATGCGTGGAGTCCACAAAAAGTATGTATTTCAGTTTGCCCGAGTACAATTGACAATTCTATATTCAACAGTAAATTTACTCTTATGTTATTCGTTTCAGAGGAGATCCGGTCGCTTTCATTCGGTTTCTTGGATCCCCTAATTTTCACAAACGGGCCCAATGGAACCTGGAAATTGTTGGTGTCAACTACCGGAACGTCAAAGGCTTTGTTCGGAAGGCACTCATCATCTTCCATCCAGATAAACAAACTGGACGAGGATTTGAAGAATGGAAAGTTTTGGCCGAAGAGGTAACCAAATGTCTAACAGACCAACTGAAATTGGTTTAGTTCCCCCTTTGGGCCATATTATAATTTCTGTTCTACATATTTGTTTACTTAAAGAAATCTTTTGAAGCTGTTTGTAATGGTATGAATAATAAAATAAATAAAATATCAATAAAAGTTTTGAAACATGTAAAATATTTCCCACTGGAGCCAAATAGTTTTGTAACTCGGATATTTATTATTCTCAGTAAATAATAACAAAGTCATCTTCATAAATATTCACGAGTTGGTCCGATCATCAATTCCCACCCGCAGTAGTTCGTTCGGATTCGCCTTCGACCTCATCATTCCCCTTGGGCCCTGATTTGTGATTGATGACCATCACCCTTCCATCATATTGGCCCCCACCACCGGTTCCCCTGCCTCTTCCACCACCCCGCCAGCCTCTGCTTCCTCCGAACGAATACATTGTAGAATTTAGTAATTGATTGACGAAATTCATGAGCTGGTTGAGCCACGTGCACGAATCATTCAAACTGCCTTCCTCCTTTGCTCGGACGGGTGAAACGGGCCCGAAATGGGGAAATGGGCTCTTCAGCTCCCTCTCCCAGGACAAAATACAATTACCTGAGTTTATTCGCGAAACTTTCAAAACATTGCTCATTTGTCGGATCTGACAAGCAGACCGACTACACGCGACTTTATTTCCTCCTCAATTTCAATTTTTGAAAACTACTTACAATTTACGACAAACTCCAACCACCACAATTTCCTCATTCAGGACCCCACCACCACTTCCAACTCAATCGAAATCCCAGAACAACTAATTTGTCGAGATTCAATAATCTCTGAAATATACGGAGATAGCCTTACCGTTGACAACATTGCCAATTTTTCAAAAATGGCAATTTTGTGTCCAAAAAACACGGACGTTGACAAAATAAATGAAGAAATTTTAAACATTCTTCAAGGAAATTCAGTAACTTATTTAAGCACTGATTCAGTTGATGATGAAAATCCACAGGATAGAGAATTTTATCCAGTTGAATTCCTAAATGGTTTAACGCCATCTGGAATGCCAGTGCATAAGTTAAATCTTAAAAAAGGTAGCAATGTTATGCTCCTTAGAAACTTAAATACGAAACGAGGACTATGTAATGGCACCCGTCTAATCGTTGAAGACTTGAAGCCAAATTTAATAATTGCAAAAGTGCTTACAGGGTCTGCACAGCAACAAATTGTATTCATTCCAAGAATTGATTTGGCAACTACAAATCAAGATTATCCATTTGTCTTACGAAGACGACAGTTCCCAATTAAATTAGCATTTGCAATGACAATTAATAAGTCTCAAGGGCAAACGTTAGACAAAGTTGGAGTATATCTCCCTGAACCAGTTTTTAGCCATGGCCAATTATATGTTGCCTTATCCAGAGTGAGACGCTTTGCAGATGCAAAAATTAAGATAATAGACGGCCCAGAACAAGGTAAATTAATTGAGGGCTCGGACAGAATGTTTACCAAAAATGTGGTTTACAAAGAAATATTTTCTAACCAATTAGAACCGGATAGTCCTTAATTGGAGTTAATTTGAGCTAGCGGTGGCTCAGACAAATGTACCGTCCGTGCTTTCTTAATAAAATTTAGGAAGCCAGTGGGGCAGCATGCAGAAGGGGGTCCACGTCCCCTGCCCTGGGAGGATATGATATCCTGCGAACGCTTCTGCAAATATTACTTATAACAAATTGGCCGACAACAAAGGCGTTTTATATATGTAGATACGTTCTAGGACCCGTCCTTGGACGGGCTTATACTCTAGTTCATTTAATAATGTCCACGTCACGTTGTAAAAAGTCCAGTGTGGCAAAATCTTCCAAGCTTCCCCCGAACCAAAATTAAGCTTCCCCCCGATGCTACCGAGGGCCTAAGGCCCTCGGCGTACGTGCTCCCTCATAGTGATTCAAATCATGATTTTTTACGCTTAAAAATATAACATTTCAATGACTTTGATTAATTTTTAATACCTGGTGGTGCCATGTGTTTTGTAGACCACTTAAATTAATATACCCGGCTAAGTTTTCTGAATTTTGAAAAATAACGGTATCACGAGAAAGCCCATTAAATGCTCTTCAAAATAGACTAACTAGTTTTTAAAATTTCCTCCTTTCGAAGCTATAATAGCCCGAAGTCTTGGCATCCGCGCCTGATTCGCGGTACGCACGCGATCCTGGAGATATTGGTCCTATTTCTAGACGACAATTTTTTTTCCGAATCTCTAAATTTTCAAGGTTTAGCAGATGCTGAGATGCATCTGGCTCCAGGTTGGAAAATGCGACATAGTCCAAAAGGTCGAGGTTCAGTGACAGTGATTTTTTTCTTTATATAAAATTGAGTCAAGAATTTTGGATTTCAACGACCTCTTTACTATTTTGGCCTCATGAACCAGGAGGACCTGAACCCTCCTAGAAAGTCTGGTGGGTGTTTTTGAATCGGGACAGGTTTAGGGGTTCCACAATTCGCTCGAGAAATTTAAAAAATAAGTTTCGGCAAGGGATTGGACCCCCACAGTAAGATAAATCACATTTTCGACCAAATCCAACTTTTGTCCAATAAAAGAATCACAGAAGTAACGAAGCAAAGAAGAAATAGGTGGGTCCAATTAACGTTTTTGCAATTTTATGAATAGTCTGGACTACATAGGTGTGAATACGGTCGTTTTGATATTTTATTTGACCTCAATCACAAAAGTTTGCTCAGCTGTTCAAAGTAACAGTGTCCATTTTCTAAGTGCGTGCCGCATGATAAGCGTCCTGCTCCATTTGAGTCTAGTTTTACTTGGCGTGCATTTAACAAGTGTTTCTCCCCACATCTTGAGGTACCAGAATAAGAACTTCCCCTAGAAACGAGTTTGGCTTGACGCCCCGATTTCGACGGTTTGTATAATTTTGAAAATTTTAAAAATGTTGTTTTTGCCGAGCTATCATTTTGCCGCATTGGGTTGCATAAAACTTCGAAACATGTTTTCTGATGAACAATTGCATGGGGATTTCAATAAAAATAGTACAACTCTCTAAAGTTATTCCAACCAATTTTATCTTGCATTGTACATAACATATGGCACTACTATGTAGGTAAGTAAGCCACCTAGGAAACTAATATTTAAATTTAAATGATATTATAAATTCAAGTCCTGTGGCCCACCACGCCCCAAAAATCTTCTTATAGGAAATCTTAGCTGGCTTAATCACGGTGGATTTCTTCCGCATGCATAGAGATTTGTCCTCTACCTTATTTCTTATTTATTTTATTTTTTCTGATAATTTGAGCTATAAACTGCGGAAGAACAAATCTGAAAATATATGCATTTTCTCCAGAAAATTGACGCCAAATTAAAACCCGTGATTGCGTGACACAAGAAATTGACATGTTTTAGCCCTGGGAATGCCAAATGAATTGGTATTTAGCTAATTTGGCATTAATTACGTATAAAGCATCCCGCAGGAGAGCTTGGAATCAAAAACAAAACAAAAGTCCTCCCTAGGTAGCTTAAGCTTTGATAAAGGTAAAATTTGGAATATTTAAACAAAACATGTCTTCCGCCCTGTACAGGAATTCGCACAAGGTCAATATTTTTCTTGACTAACGCCAACGTATGTGTGGAGGTACTGCGTGAAACAAAAGAGGCGAAACTCTCGGAGAACGGTTGCAAACTATGTACTCAATTTTAGTATGTGAAAATTTGTATTGTGAAGAATTCAATATATACTACAAATCCATACATGAATAACTATTATCAAATCAAATGAAATAGATTAGTTGGTGCTTTCACAAGATTTACTAGGTATGTAGTTGTTAATTAGTGTGGAAAATTTCATTCAAATTCGTTAAGCCGTTTTAATAACAATCTCAATCCAACAGTTTCCGACTAGGTACTGTACCACGTTTAAGCTGCCCAGTGGGTAATTTAAATGGGCAATGCCCACTCTTCAAATCTAATTTGAAAAAGTTCTTGGGGGAAGATAGTGCTATAAAAAGAGAGAAAATTGTTTGGGGGAAGATAATGTTACAAACATCAGAAAATTCCTTGGGGGAAGATAGTGCTATAAAAAGCGAGAAAATTGTTTGGGGGAAGATAATGTTATAAACATCAGAAAATTCCTTGGGGGAAGATAGTGCTATAAAAAGCGAGAAAATTGTTTAGGGGAAGATAATGTTATAAACATCAGAAAATTCCTTGGGGGAAGATAGTGCTATAAAAAGCGAGAAAATTGTTTGGGGGAAGATAATGTTATAAACATCAGAAAATTCCTTGGGGGAAGATAGTGCTATAAACATCAGAAAATTCCTTGGGGGAAGATAGTGCTATAAAAAACGAGAAAATTGGTTTGGGGAGAATGATGCTATAAAAAATGGTTTGGGGAAGATGTTTCAATCAAATTAAAAAATTTCTTGGATGGAGGAAATCAAAATATTCTGGGGGAAGATAATCTGTATAAAAATTAAAATTAATCTTTCCAGGAAGAAAATTATATTTGTTTTGAAATTATGTCAATTAAAAAAAATAAGTCTATAAATTTACTAACTTTTTTTAGAATGTTTTTTTAGTTTTAAACTAATAAATGTCAGAAAGCTTCGTCGCCTTCGGCGACTCAGCCTTCCCCCGAAAGATACTATTTTCAACTAGCTTCCCCCGAACCCGGTTCGGAAATTCCGGAAGATTTTGCCAGACTGGTAAAAACACTTGCATAAATTAAATTTCTGTTACCAAAATCAGTACACATGTGATGTATGCACTTGATCATGTGAAACACATAAATTTGGATCATCGTAGATAACTTTAGGCTTATGAAATATATAAGCTTACAAAATCACAAGTTTAGTGACTAAACTTTAGTCTAAAATTCGTCCATTTTCCTAATGCGTATACAACGAACGAAAAAAATTAGCCAATACCTACATATTTACATACATTTCAATTGGCTATGTATTTACCAGGAATTTACTTTGAGCAGTAACTCTTCACCCAGTCGACATATTTCGCCGTGTTGGTGTACCTACACACCAGGTTGACCTGAAGTAGTAAATTGAATTTAATTAATTACCCTAGAAAATTGACTGCAAAGTTAAAAATTATTTACCTGGCCTAGCACACCCATATCCCCAACTAGTAATTCCAGCCTGTATATTACTCCACTGTCGGGTCAATGGTCCCCCGGAGTCACCTTTGCATGAATCCTTGCCTCCCTCCGGATAACCCCCGCAGATCATGTTGTCCGTAATCTTCTCGTCAGGGTACGCCTTTTGACACTCGGACCTTGAAACGATTGGAATATTGGCATATTGCAGAACGTCCGAATCCTTCCCACTTTCAGAAGTTCGTCCTATAAAAGTAATGAGGAAATCATTCAGCAATTTTAGTCTATAATACTTAAACCGTGTCATAAAATCTGCAAGTATTACCCCACCCGGTGACTACGTGGGTGGTCCCGGCTTCCGGCTCCTTGTAACTCAGACTGGCCCAAGTTTTACCGAACCCGAACCAAATTGTGGAAGTGAGCTTAATGACAAAGATAATACTCGTTAGCTAATTATTATTTAATAATTATTTTATGTGTTTTATGCCTAATCTTACTTGCAGTATGGCAATATCCCCGTCAAAAGACGCCTCCCTGTTGTAGCCCGGATTTCGAATTACTTTCCCAACTTTGTACACTTGTCCGCCTGAGCTGTGCTTTAATGACCCTGCCCGCACGGACATTGCACCGGCAGGAATTAAACTACCATCATCGTACTCGGTGCAGTGACTGCAATTAAGTAAAATTACGATTATATACAAATTTTACAAATTTCAAATTTATGCACGCATGTAATTATTTTCAGAAAAAACGCTAAAACAACTCACGCCGCCGTCAAAATGCAAGTTTCCGAGTAGCTTATACCTGAAACAGATTATTGTGCTGAGCTCTACGGAATCTCTCCTGTTAGCTTTAAACCATAAAATCGTTTCGTTTGTATCATTGGCATTTATTTGAATATCTCTTTCCTATTTCATCTCACACGGAGCTCCAACTTAGGATCACGAACCGAGAACCAATAACAGCTAGTAAGGAACGACGGTGGTTCCGGGGTAATGCATATAATTCATGTAGGTGCATATCACGATGTATAAGTATGCATTAATCCAGTACGTGACCTCGTAATTCATTACATAGGCGTAGTATTCACTACATATTCACATATTATTCATCACAACTTACATACCTTTAACACTGGACAAAAAACACGTCCTTCATGGAGCAGGTAGTCGAATTAATTCTGGGAAATGCTTCCAGGTCAAGGTAATAACAAGAGGATGTGTGTAGCATACCTTTATTAAGACGTATTTATGCATCAAGTATGTACATACGAATATAACACTGGCTGGAAAAGGTTGGGAAATTGTGCCTCCATTATTCCTCGTTGAAATTATTTAGACTGGACTTAAAACCTGAGCGAAGTTTCTTAAGGTTTGAACTACATATTTGATATTCTAATTAAGTAACTACCCTTTGTAATTCTCAGGTACGAATGGACAGGAAATATTGCTCGTGAAGTTATGCATGTTTTTAGAGTGCACGAGGCACTAACACGATACCGGAATGTATGTCTTTGGAGGAAATTGATAACACATTTTTAGGATAGAGAAGTAAACAAATTAAAGTACTACATATTTATTCTTTGAATTTATTTCTATGCATGCATATTTGCTTATTTAAATGACTAAAAGATACAAAAGTTATTGCTCCTATTCTTACAACGAACACGTCCTGCACAACTCCAGCACCCGTCACATTGGGCGTCGGAAGTGCATCTGACGTACTGCAAATCCCACGTGCTTCCCCTCGTCGTCCAACACCATTCCCGATGAGCTTCCGGTTTCGTCCCGCAGGAGTTCTTGTGACACCCGTAATTCGTGCAGCTCATAGATCGCTTGGTTCTGTTTCCATGCTCCTCCTCTCCTAAGACCCCCTCGGCGTCAAGAACACTCAACGATGGGTGGGAATTGATGTCTCGAACTATGCACAAAAGCACCGCCACCCCAACAACGACAATGGTAGTTTTCAGCATCCTGAAAAAAAGTAAACTTGAATTTGGGAGAAATTCTATAAAATATACCAATTACTGGACAAAGCGCAAACCTGAATTTTTTAAAAATGTATTTATATGTAGATTTATATATTCAAAATTGGGTTTGTAGTTGAAGTAATTTTTAGGAGATGTATGTAGAAATAATCTGATGACCATTTGCGGCTGCTTATGGCAATAAATACCCGCATCGTCCGACGTCATTTAATTAAGAGTCTAGTCCGAAATTTGAGGATCAAAATATGATTCATAAATTCCAAGTAGATTCGCTGTTTTGCCAGGAATGTGCGTTTTATTTAAGTGTTGAGATAAAAACGTGTCACACAATCTGCATGAATGAACTTGAGCAAAGCGAGCAACATTGCGACTAAATATGCTGTGTAAATGGAGTATCGGGCCAAATTTAGTACGGAAAAAAACATGGGTAATAAATGTGAATAGAAGTGTTATTAGTTTGTTACATTTTACATATGTACATATTTTAATGTAACATATCCATACAGCATGCATAAGTTTGCCATCATTGCGTATTGCTGAAAAACAAACATCATCACTGATGATTCATCAGTGCAATTTCTTCTTCTTGTCCAGCGAAAGAGTGACACTGTGGACACTTTATCATTGGACGCGTTAATGTGAATCCGTACAACTTTTACTTGGTCTCAATTAAAGTGAATTAGTCTCCAGTTATAAAAAAACATCATTTACATATGTGAATGCTTTGGACTGTTTACTCTCCTCTGCTCATATTTACGAAATGCATAGCACGATTGGTAATGAATACGAGCATGTCAAAATGTTTACACATGGGAATGAATAGGAACAACAAGTAACGAAGAAAAATGGATGAAAGTAGATGAAAATAAACTTGTAGCACGTCACACATTTTATTTTTAGCAAACCTCTACCAAGAAATTACTTACGAAAACTGGGTGTCCACTCATAGGTATTTAAACGCTCCTGTAACACTAAAATTTCATCATTCAAACAATCTTCCTCAATTCAACCTTAAAACTTTACATTTTTTGTACTACCGGGACTAAATAGTGGAAACATGTAAGTTCTTGTATATTTCCTGCTCGGTCTTTTAAGCTGTATAAAAATTTAATTGAGTTTGACTTTTCAAATTTCCAGGATGTTGACTGCTACAAAACTTATTTTGGGGGTTGCCATTTTCTGCGTTTTTGCCGAAAACAGTACCTCGTTCCCAACGGAGGACGGTCCAGATTTTCCTGAAGACGAGGCAGCCCCCGGAAATCTGTAGACGACGAGACGCCGAGCGGATTACGGGAGCATAGACAATTTGCAGTACGCGTACGGGTGTCAGGACTACGGGTGTCACAAGGGTCGGTGCTGGGCGTGGTGCGGGATTCGGCCCGACGACCACAAGCAGTGGTGCTGGACGACGCGGGGAAACATGTGGGACTTGCAGTATGTCGGATGCTCGTCCCACAACGACTGTGACGGATGCTGGCATTGTGCAGGAACCTGCTCCTTGTGAAGTGTCGAACGGAGGAATATTTGAGGGCTTCAGATTTTTATTCCTCCATTACATTAAGTTTGATTAAGCGTTTGCATTTATTGATTACGGATTAATTTGTGGCTGATATATGGCTACCGTTCTGTACTTAAGTAAATAAGTCTTAATTACCAAGTTGTTTTACCCATGACATTTTAGCAGAGATATACACATTTAAATATATATAAATGGGGCATAATTCACTATATGTAATGCAAGTAAATATATTTACCCGTAAATAAATTTTCTTCTTAATTTTTGAATGGCAGCTTGAGCTAAGTATTAACTCCCATTTTAAGCAAATAATAGTCTGCCAGCACCACAATTTCACCCGAACCTAACATCTGGCTTATCATTGTGGTATTTAGAAAATTTAATATTCATGCATTCGATTAGATGCATCAGATCGAAGTAGCCTGAATATTTTTGTGATACTGAGAAATCCAGGCCCAAATCGCTAGCCGACCAACACTGCCAGGCTTCAGTAATTATTGGTGAAAGCTAAGTAGATTCATACATACAAATGATGTATAGATTAAAACAAAACCCGATTTTGAAAACATTTCTTATGAAGAAGTATGCCTTATTTTAGCTACAACATAAGCTAAAGTACTTTTTCGGAATTTATCAACCCACTTTTACGGGATACAACCGTATTTGTGAGTGAAAGTTTGAATATAATAATTTTTTCTTAAAATCATCTTCGAACATGACCAACTATATGTAGTAAAATCACTATTCCATGAGTTTTACGAATTCGATCTAAACAAAGAAGATTTTCTGCAGAAGGCTGAAGGGTTGCACATGTCCAACCGAATAATTATGCGAATTAATCAAAATAGAATTACAATTATATGAATTACAAATAAGTCTCATGCCGCCCCTCAATGTCAAATGTCGAGTTAAAAATACACATTTAGAAATTTCAAACATGAGAATTTTTTAGAAAAAAAATTGGAAAACAATATTTACTCTTGAGAGCTGAAGGCCGAAATGGTCGAATACAGACCTTAATTCTTTGAAACCTTGAGTAAAAATTATCACAAGATGTTGTGCAAATGTTCCCATAAAAATAATTCACACGGGACCTCGTCTAGATCAGCTTTTTTGTCAGCACAAAAAAGGTCACCAAATTATACCTAAAGTGTTAAAAAAGTATGTACGCACGTTTGTATGAACGTATTTTGAGTCTTTCGTATTTTTGCTAGCTAGTGAATTGAAAATATGTAGAAATACGTGATCATAAATACTTACAGCATTTACTACCTTTCAACCATGGGTTCATGAACACTAGTATATATTTTTAAATATATGTGTTCATAATCTACAATTTACGTGAATAAATAGTCGACTATATATATTTATCTGTTTAGTAACTTAAGCACGTTGAGTCAAAAAATATAATTTTTGAGCTACCAATCAAAAACACAATTAGAATTCAATACTAAATATGTTCAAACTGAAGGTAACACTTACTTTTTGTTAGATTTGCAGGACCTATGTACATAAGTACCTATTTTTATTTACATTAGTCAAATAACAATTAAGTAGCAATTACCAGTTGCCAATTTAATTGATGGTGAATGAAAATCCAGCCAGACATTAAGCTACAAATTAATTAAGGATGACGGACTAGATTTTGATATCACAACCCAGATAACAATTCGCTCTGAATTCTCTTATGTTTCGATATTACATTCGCTTTGATATCGATATCGAATTCGCCTCGAATTTCCAACTTTCGAGATAAACTCGAGGAGATATCGAAGGGAAATGTCCGCCGATTCGACAGAGAATCGATGGAGAATCGTATATCGATTTCGCCGGTAAGTCTTCGCGATTTCGTCTTGAATTCGATGAATATGTAGGAGTTCATAACGATTTCTAAACGAATTCAATGCGACTTCTCCACGAATTTAATGCGACTTCTATACGAATTCACTGCGAATTAAGTAATAAATCGATACGATTTCTCCTATATTTCGAGTTAATCCAGCTTATAGTTTATTTTATTTATTCTAAATATCATGTAATATACATAACTGTTTACATTAAAATAAACATAAGTTGAATAATCAGATGACCCTGGTAGTGAAATTGGCCGCGATGTTAAGTCACTTCCTATTGAAAATATACTAATGTTATTTCTAAAATCTTTTCCAACAGTTATTATCGATTGTATATATTTGTACCTCATACGCTTCCCAACTCTATCTGCGACGTTCTTAAGAGATTTTTGTATTTCTTCGTCAACTGTGCCCTCGTCTGGAAAATTTGGAGTCCTAGGGTGAGCTGCTACCGCATCTGAGATTAACATATTTTTAAAATGTTTTAGAGTGTTGCATAATGAGATTGCATTATGAGGAATTTTAAATTCAAGGGACCAATTTTGGATACTATATGTAATATCGAAAGTATCAATTTCACCTTCGCTTTCTGAGCTAATTGTTTCAGTTGAACTTCCTTCACTCGTGTTACTTCCGACTTCAATTTCTTCCAGATGTTCTTCGAACACTTGTTCTAAATAAATGTTTTCCCCTTCGGCCTGGACTAGGTCACTATTTAAATTTTCCTCAAAAATTTCACTTCGTCTTTTTACAAGTCTTCTTTTTTGGCGAGCACTCAACTGAAAAAGTCGTCTCCTTCCCATGAGGAAAGATTTGAATGTGGCAGCTAAAATTACTTAAAAATATAATAACAGCGTGAAAGAGAGAAATCACAGTGAATTCTCTAAGGATTATTTACGAATTCGAGATTTAAGGCGAACAGTATGTAGTCTCCTATTCCTGTAAGAAGAATTCCTATCGAAATCGGGGAGAATTCCTAACTACAATAACAGCGAATTCGTTTAAGAATTCATAGTGAAGTCGTTTCGAATTCGATAGAAGAATTCTCTGAGAATTCGAGTCTAATTCGTTACGAATTCTGAAATGAGCGTAATATCGAATTTAGGTACGAATAATTACCGAATTCGATGCGAATTCGATACGAGAATAATAACAAAATCTGAGAGAATTCGAGTTCTCTGTTTTAACGCGACATTCTCTGCGAATTCTCTAAGCGAATTCATAGCGACCTGTTATCTGGGAAGTTTCGGATTAAGAATCATTTTTTGTGGTAAATTACAAAAAACATACGGCTGTCAGCATTGAAATTAGCAAACATGAAGATAAAAGACTAACAATTAAAAAACCAACTCGATTCTACTTTGTTGATTTTGCTAGATGGTTTGTACATAACTTTACAATTTAACCTCTTGGCTACCAATTACACACATTTATGTAACGATTTTTTATCACTTGACTACCAATCCATTTTTCGAAATATTACTTTGCCTACAAATGTGTGTAATTGGTATACCAATTACACACATTTGTGTAGCAAAATTATTTCTCTTAGCTACCAAAGTATTTTTGGAAATTTTACGTTGTCCCGCATTTTACAACTTGATAGATTTCCGTGGGCTACCAGAATTTTTAAAATCCCTGATATAATTACACATATTTGTGTAACTGGTACGCAATGGAAAACGATCTCTTGTGTAATTGGTAGCTAATGGAAATATTTTGCTACACAAATATGTGTAATTGGTAGGCAAAGTAATATTCCGAAAAATGGATTGGTAGTCAAGTGATAAAAAATCGTTACACAAATGTGTGTAATTGGTACGCAACTGAATATTCCCGAGAATTAACTGGTAACTAGGAGGTTAAAACGTAACTTAACAACTTTGTTTGATAAATGTTTAAAATCACATTTAATAAATTAATGTAAGAAAAATTACAAATTAGTAAAATGATCATATTGGCAAAAAATATGAAAGTGATTTTCAAAATGGCGACCTTCGTTGAGAGCGACCCGTTCGATACCACATGTGATTGAGGATTAATCCTAATTTTGACAGATCAAATTAATTCAGTGATCTCGAACATAATTCGCAACACGAATTTTCAATTAGCAAATAATTGCTGGATGAATCAGGTTGTTGTTTTTTCTTGAATTCAGCGTCAGCGAGTAAAATTAACTGTGTGGTCTTCTGCGTCATTTGAGTGCATTGACGTGCAACGATTTTAAAGTGACATAACCTTATGCAATATGTTCTATGCTAATTTTGAGTGAGGTTATCCCATGGCAGATTTGTGAGCACCGGCATTTCAAGTGGGTTCTGATTTACACCTCATCTTATTTATGTACATGTGTATCATTTAATCTGTGATTTACTCGAGACTTGTTTTACACATGTATGTACATATCTCATTTTTGCATATAATTATGTACGCTGAATAAAATGTTGGTGCGTAAAAATCAATACGTAGTGAAATTCCAGAGGAAAATAGTATTTTATTCTGGCAGATGACTTGACCTCTCGAAACCAATTAATATCTAATTCACAATCAATTATGTTTTTGAACACTTGACTTCGAAGTAATAATTATGGAGGTGGACAAAGACATGTGATTTTTTCATGACGTCAAATTATACGACAATGATATGTATGCGTCCACATGAGAAGTGCATGTCTGGGAAGTTTGACTGTGATAAGACCCATTTTGATAAGCTACCCCTATCTTAAGAGAGCCAAGTTGGTTGTAACTTCACTTTCTGGAAGACCAGCAATCCAACTGGAGGCAAAATGAGGCATATTGAGACTCTGTTTCTTTGTTAGACTCTTGTACATATTGGTTTTATTTTACTGTTCTGATGATTTTTATTTGACTTTCTTCTCCGTCTGTGTGAACTTGGTAGCTCGATTCGATTCATAAGAAAATGGTAATTTATTTCGATTAGGTTCAGTTATGGCTCAGTTCACGTGAATGCTGTTGATCATAATGTTCTAATTAAATATCACACATTTATTTTATACCATCTTACACATAAGAGGGCAAATTCGAAATTGTTAAAAGATCTCCAAGTAATTTGACATGGTATTTTACTTGTAGTCGTTTATAAATAGTATTTACATACTTAAATATGTATGTATGCATGCAAGTGATTAGATGTATCACTTGCAGATAATTCCTCCCTTCAAAATTGTTGCATTTGTACAATGTATTATAAATATGTACTTACCCGCATAATGTACGAACATGCTAAATATGCATGCATATACAATCGACAGACAAAAATAATTGTGCAAAAATGTATGCATTCTTTTCCATGGATGTATAGATTTTTCCTCAGAAAGCAATGTATGTATGCATGAATTTATTTGTATATTATGTATCTGGTTTTAACCCTCGATTCAAGGTTGTGTAAATACATTGTACATATAGTTATTATATCTGTATAACCACTTTTCCGGAGTTAACATTTTGCCCAACTATACCATCAATACATTGTATGTACATACATACATATGAGCATCTGCGCAACCTAACCACCCTTTCCAATCTGTTGTTAATACTCGGCTTAATTTTACCAACAGAAATATCACATTTTCTCTACAATATATTGAATATTACAAGTTTTCTAAAACACAACGTGCATGCCGCATGCATAAAGTTGCGACGTGAAAGGTGCTTTTTGTAGTTTGACTTTACTGGGTTCTTATATTAGTCGTGGGTATTTGAATCAGGTGCACGTTTTTCTTTCCTGGCCCTTGAACTAAAAAACAAATAATTAATCTGACACCAAAAAGTGATGCAAATTAATAGTCATTTATCTGAAATATACTAAACCTACTGGATGTGTGCAAGAACAAATTAGTTCCTAAAGTGCATTTAAGATTAGTAAATAAATAATGCATGCATAAGTGGAAGAATAGTGGCGGCTTTAAAAAGACTTAATTTTTATACGAAAATAGACCACGAATTAAGTGATTAACAATTAACAATTAAAGTTATGGCGCCGTCCCGCACGATATGCGGCAAGATGTTCTCGACACGAAGAATTTGTGCGATTCATGAAGTCACGGTGTGCAACATGTCACCGGAGAATGAAAAGATAACAAAACTTGGAGTGAAGTTCAAATCTTGTGGGTTTACTGGGTGCAAAAAGCTGTTTTATCAGTGCAGCGAGACAGAGTTGGAAAGGTAAGAGGATGATTGTTTTATTATACATAATTATGGAGAAAATGTAAGAATACATATTTAATTGTACTTGTCCTGGTTTTTTGACAGGCACGAGGCCAAGCATAAGGTGAAACAGGGCCCGGTAATTGGATGGTCGTCGCTTGCTAATCAACAATTTCCCTGCGCCAAATGTGGAAAAAGATTTGCACTCAAGTTTACACGTCAGCGGCATGAAAAGAGTTGCAACAAGATAATGGTGCTCGATTAATGGGACTGGTTATGCAGTTATTTGAGCTTATGGGGAAAGATTTAGGGGAACGTTGCAAAAAATATTTTTATGGTAAAAGTAGAATTATTAGAAATAGATAGCTAAGACTAGTTGAGTTTCTGAAAATGTTTAGTTTTTAGAGAAAAATCGTTGGATCTGCCTTAATAATTTATTGCTAAATGGTAGCGTTGACAAAAACTTGTTTACTTTTACTCGCAAAGATGATGACATTTTAATGTGTAGTTTTATATTTTATATGAAATTGCATACCACATACACTTATTTTGGATCCATCATCAATCTAATGTTTAGAAAATTTGTGTAAATTTTAGAAAACTTGTTAAAGTTGTAAAATTGACCTGCTCAAAAGTTGAAATGTGCTTAATTTTAGGTAATTGGCAATCATAGTTATACATATGCGTATGTATGCAATGTACGCTAACTTTATTATGGAGAAGTGGGATAAATATTTACTTAACGTTGCACGTTTCTAAGAGCTTATCGTTAGTAATTACACAATTTATATATGTATGACTTGATAAAGAAATGTTGATGTATTTTGCAAATAATCAGGTTTTGGACAATACAGACGTCCTTAAAGAACTGGATACAAATTTTGCGCAAATTAATTTATTGCCCATTTTTTAAAACGTCAAACTTTTTTAATTTCACTCATTTTTCTAATCACTTGTGGGCAATGAGGTAAATGATTAACGGCAAGATTGCAAATTTTGTTGGTAGATATTAACTGGCTATCTTTACTTGATTTGGTTCTTGCCTCAAACATTCTGGTTGCGGCATCCTCCCCAAAGCCCTCCATGTCTAAGGACAACATTTTTAACTTATTTACCCAAAAAAGTGTGTGAATTTCCACATTTTAAATATATTGCTCACCCTCCAAGTCTGCAAGATCTTCACTTTCCGTGCACATCATCGGTGCCGTTAGCAAACCGAGCATGACTCCGTAAAATTTGCAGTTTTTATACTCTTCTATAAAATTTTGGAAATGTGGGTGATTCTCTGATTCGATCCTCCATTTTGTAGCTATATTGGCAAATGATTAATAAAAATTTGCATAAAAAGCCATCCTAAATTTGTACCGATTTATATTTACCCTTTTCCCCGTAAGTTTCCCATTGCTACGAAATCATCGACTCCTCCGTTAGAAAATGACGCCAAACATGCCGGCCAATCCGCCATTATTTCGCCATCCTTAATTTTGTTCTCCTTCTGGAACCGTACCATTTCTGGGAGGACGTGGGCGTACATTTTGACCTCTTTGGCGAAGGCGGCGACTTTATTGAGCTCTTCGACTCGGAACTCATTCCTCGGCATGGTTTTAACCATGACCTTAAGTTTCTCCTCGGATGAGGAAGAATTTGTGAAGAGGATGTCAGCACTGTAGATAACCGACATGAAATTGTCACCCGTCTTGTTGCCCAACTTGGCAGAGTATGAGACGAGTTTGGCGTCTGGATCGTGGCCGTGGAGTATCTTTTTGATAAGGTTGGTTGTTATTACTTCCTCCGGAGAAGAAAGATTAGCAACGTATGGTTGACCTTCATCTAGGCTCATTTTTGGCAAATGAAACTGAAAATTTTCAGAATATAATTGCTTAGCTATTTAGTCGCAAAATCGTGAGAATGCTGTTATGTATTATTATATTCGTGGTTTTAAAATTTTATGTACTTTTCTGATTTACCTGAATGCAAGATTTTAGGATTATCTACCTTAACCTTTTGGAAGTAATAAACACAATTACAAAGAATTGTAACGAATTTATTGCGCCGGCGTGCTGCCAGTGTGTTAGTTGCACTTTTCTAATGAATGATGAGTAAAGTTGTGTCTGTTTTTATATGAAATCACCGGCTGCTGAATGATGTATACCTGTTCCAGAGTAACAGGTGAATGCATACGTATTATGTAATGCAACCATGCACTTGATAATGAGAGCCTCAATACATAAACATTTTATATACTCTTATCCATGTGGTATTGATTTATCTGAATTGAAAACGTTTAAAGTCTTACGTAACAGTAGTTAATGTTGGAAACATGTTTGTACTACGTATTTACGGATAAGTTTGACGTTATTTGTACCTATGTATGTATGGTAATAATAACGCATCAATTATACGGGGACGGGCAAATTGTTAATGATATGAGGAGTTTTTTTTTGACGCTACTTGTGCTTTATACATGCAATTCTATCTGTATAACTGATACATTTGGGCAGAATTCTTAATGCATACCGAATTTTGCTTGATGTTATTTTATGCATACGTATATGTAAATATACCAAATCTACATATGTATAACTGGTACATTTAGGTGTACATATGTATGTATATAGATATGTATAAGCAATATGTATGCTTCCATATATTTTTTATAGTACATGCTTAATGCATGTTAATCCTCTTGGTTCGTCCTCCAAGCAAGTTGGACTGGACGGTAAAATTTGGTCACCAAAATTTTGCAAAAAAATGTCTACAGCTTTTTAGACCTAGTAATGAATTTTAAACAATATTCGATATTTGGATGCAGTCAAACTCATTTGTCTCAATTTGTCTCTTCAACGACGATATTTGTCTGCAAAACCATACGTAACTAACATTGAAGTGAATTTATGATACATCTCTGATGGTTCCAAAGTCTTAAAAAATGTACTTTTCAAGTACTTATTCACACAATCGTTAATAAATGGAAAAAAGTGAATCATGCATGCGAAAATCAATATCATGCACATTTTTTATGTAGGATCGTTAGTTTTTGCCTCTGTTTGAGTCGCTCTAACAGCTTATTTCCATCTACCACGTCCAAAAAATTAATTGGCACATAGGTAGCTATTACTTATATATTTACTTAATATATAGTTCTAATCCTAATGTAGTTATCTAAATTCACATGCATAGTGATAAATGTAACTACACTGATTTGCATAAACTTAAAAATTTCTAATAATATCGAGAAAATGGAATATAGGCAGTTTTAAATTTGTTCTGATTGAAAGAAAATGCGCTAATCTTAGGATTATCACATCGGGGAAAATTAAGAGGATGTTTTGCCATTTTGAGAGGTATGCATAAAAAGTTGTTTTATAAGTATTTTTTGCGGACAAATTTTTGTGAAAATTTTGTAAAATAATTTTATACTTCAAAAATGAACGTACGCCTTGGTCGTGGTTGGGTTACAATTAATTTTCTTTTTAATCTCTTCATAATTTTCATTGTTTTTCTTCACAGTCTTTATCATGTGTGACATGTATAAGTAACATATAAGTGACATATACATTGTATGGCAACAACCCATATTCAGGGTTGCAAGTGGTATATATCACCTAGTGAGATTTAGCGAGATTTAATGATTTATATCAATTATCTCAGTTGGGGCTGAGTGAGAAGTATGAGAAATAATGAGCTAAACTTGTAGTTCATGACCCTGTGAGCCATGCGCTAGTGCATGGCTCACAAATCTCACTATATCTCATATTTCTCATGTCTCACTATTTCTCATTATATCTCACTGACAACACGAAGGCGTGACAATGGTCCATGATTTTGCATGAGTGAGCGCATCGTCAACCACACCCCACCGTCCCACCAGCAGTAAAGCGGCGGCTGCCTCCCGCCCGTCACCAATATGGTCACAGCGTGACCAAATGTCAGTTTTACACGGAAATTTTGTTACATCGTCGGACTACAATTGAAAAATGCAGCGAATGCATATAGTGGCATTGCTAGGTCGGGGTCACACTTCCCTAGTGTTCCTAGTGAGTACAGTTCAAACTTCGTATTTGCTTCTAAATGGCAAAAAATTAAGGTAAACGGTTTAATACACTAAATTTGAAACTTATATATTTTCTCCTTGATTTCCAGTGGTACAACCTTCAAACAAATGAGGAGTGCGGATGCTTCTCGCCTCAAAATCTCAGTAGCAACTGGCCCAAATTACAATATTAATGTAAAGTTGCATACATTGGAGCTTATCTACTTTGATCTTGACGCTCCGATTTATGCTTTAACATAAACTTCTTAGCTGCCGTCAAACCAATTCGTCTAACGTATTAGAGATATTTTAAACTTTTTGAATATATGTGCTTTAAAAATATAACCGAGCTAAAAAGCATTAAAATCCTAACAAAACCCATTAACAAATATATCCCATTTATCATTGTAAAACCCAATGGATTTTATTCAGTAACAACCCATTAAAACAAAACCAACCCAATAAAACGTTGGGTAGGAATACCTTGCATCTGCGTTAATCTCAATGTTAGCATAAAAATCGATTTAACAATAGTCAGTAAAGATGGGGGAGTACTCTTCCCTTGCAACAACCAGAGGAGCAAGTCAACTAAATAAATTGACAAATGCACTAAATAACTGCACTTGAAGACTTCAAATATTTACTTTGCCATCTCTACTATCGCAAGTTTATTGATTGAATACGTCTGACCATAATGAATTTAACGCCCAACTTGTAGATTATCCATGTCAAGCTTTTAACTAAATTGGAGTCTGAACTGCTAAATATGTGTTAAATTTTTCTGTCCAAGTCACTAAAGTTAAAACAATGTTACCTAAATGCAGAAATATTCTGTTTTTCACACTCTTAAAACTATTTGACCCCTCAAACGGTGATCGAAATACACTTCCTGAAATCATTGAAAGTTTCCATCCATGCCTTATAATACTAATCGACTTCTTGGGCACTAACGTCAGCTCGCTCTCCGTCCCCACACTAAGAATTTTCCCCCGCGGTCCAAGACTTCCAAATGAAAATGTTTTAGCAATCTATGGCCCAGACAGGTTTTCCCACACCTATTACCTCCGGACCTTCAACACAAATCACTTGAAAATTCAGAAGAATCTCTACTGCTTCGTGGAATTCCATCTTCACCCCCCGATAGACAAAGGACGCATCGATTTTGGCTACCAGCTTGAATCCTTAGTGGAATTCTTAACAGAGAGAAAACTACAAACGGGAAATCTTGACTTCGACCAGAGGACGGGGTACCAGATCTCCGCCAATTATTTATATCGTATCCTTATAACTACACTGATAACTGAAAAGAATGACTGGACACGATGGCTAAAATCCAGCTTCTTTGCTAAACGCTACTACGTCCAAGCGCCCAGCAACTTAATGGTGATGCTGTTTAATGAAACTTTATCCGAAATTTATTTAGTTTGCGAGGTTTGTATCCCGTGCAGCATAAAATATGTTAGATATGATTATGAGACATTTGAAAATATCAATTCTGCCATTGCAATTAGCAAACTGACATCTGTCTTCGATTCACTTACTGCTCCGGTCTTCTCTAGGATGTGGCGGGTAGCGAATATGGGTACAAGATTAGATCAGATTTCTACATACAACGACGAAATTTCATCGGCAATAGAAAGAAAAGGAAAACATTTGTTTACCGCGCCCTACTTTACATCTTTTCCCTCAGACACCACGATCAAATTGGATTTCATCCTTTTCCGCCTGGCCCTCCATAATGTCACTATGACAGCTTCAGAAAAGAATTGTTTCCTGGTAAGCCCCGTAATGCTAGATGACCGCAAGTTAGGGGTTTTCTACGTGCAACACTACTTAAAAGTTTGGGACTTCAACTTAGGAACGACGACTAATGGCCCTCACGTTGTCATGGATTTGTTTGGATCTCACTTCTTAAATATAAAGGAAGAGGGACTAGAATTTGTCACGTGTTTTCAGAAGGGTTCATTTTGGTCGGCAAATTTCGGAAGATTGGTCAGTGCTTTGGATAATACAACGTGGACGCTTTTAATCATATTTGGGATAATTATTTGCGCAATATTCGCGTTGGGTTCGTCCCTCCCAATGATCGACGAGGAACATAACTTGTATTCTCTTAAATCAGCAGTTTTTGTAAACAACGTAATACATCTGGCCTACGGAACTTTAATGGAACAGAGCAATGCGTACTCGCGAAATGCAACGAAATACTCTGCGATGTATCTAAAATTCCCTTACATTTTATGCGCGGTTTGGATTCTTGGAGCCATAGTCTTGTCCAACTGCTACAAAGGGGAATACGTCAAAACTCTCACGGTGCCCCTTGAACCTCCAAAGTTTTCTTTGTTTGAAGATCTTATCTACTCGGGCTTCACATTTTTAACCACACCCTACGACATATCCGTTTATGTGGACGTCATGAACAGCAAAAATCACCCGAACATGTCATCCTTCTATTATATCGACTATGAGAAGTATCTTTCAGTGATCTACCTCAATTCTTCATCTTGAAGAGTAATAATGCCATCGAAAATCCCAATGCCAGACAGTATCAAACTCTACAGAAACTCGTCAACACCTCCAGCATTCCTGCAGGCTACACTAACGTCGTCCACGGGAAGCAGGCTTTTTCTTCGCTGATCTCGAATGGCGACGACAAAATTGCTTTGGCCTCATGGTCTGATGATATTGACCTAACATTCTATGAACTAAAGGCGAAACTCCCAAGTTCAGCAGTAATTAGTAAGAGTGTAAAACCCTTTGCGAGGATTGCCAAGGGTTGGGCAATCTATAATTGGGGGCCAGACCAAGTTCTACAACGGATTGGGGCTCTGTTAACCTCAGGGCTGGTGGAGAAGTGGTATAAAGTCGTGAAGGGTATAACGCACGAGAAATTCATCAAGGCAGCGGAAACCATGAAAGAAGGCTGGAGGCCGCTGGATTTCAGGGGGAACTTCTTCGGAATATTTTCTATTTGGGGGTGTGGCTTAAGTGCTACATGGATTATGCTTGGTTACGAATGTTTAAAGGTGACAATTTATAATTGGAAGAAATGATTCATTAACTGCTTGCGATGGTGTGAAGTGTAACCCTCCGATTTGGGTGAAATTTTAAAATTAGGTGGTCCAAGTCAATATAACCAGTTTCTAGAGGCAGTTTGTGCCATGGTGGGAAATAGTAAAAATATGTGAGATCAAAGTTGACAAATGACGATTTCTCAATTGGAAGAGAATATGAGTAGCGCTGGCTTCCTCCGTTTGGGTAAAAATCGTTCATTCTTCAACTTCGACTTCGACCTCAAATATTTTGACTACATAATTCCCACCATCGCACAAACTGCTTCATGAAACGTTTGTTATATTGACTTTTACCATCTGTGTATGTGTAAAGTTTCGGCCAAATCGAAGTGTCAATTCTTGAAGTGATTACCGAAAATTCGCCTTATTAAAAAATTTACTTCTTCTAAAACATCGTACAGAAGTGTGCAAGATATTAAAATGTTCATATCGAGTTGAGTTATCGATAATAAATAAAGCGTTTTTTTATAAAATAAAGGCCTACATACCATTATTATTTATTGCCCGAAACACCACACATTAATATAAATAAATAAAATGGTTAAATTCAATCGAGATGAAAATCTCTATTACAAGTATTATTCTTATCAAGTAAATATTTCGAAATTTATTTGGATCAAATTCTCCTTAGTTCTTACAGATCTTCAAAATTAAAAACCCCATACGGATCATATTTGTCAAACGTGGCGCTGGCCCTTTCAAAATCCCGCCCCAACTCTCTAGTAAGAGCTACATCCTTAAACTCATCCTCCACCATGTGCTTCATCCCATCTAGCACTTGGCCCATACACTCGGGCTCTTCTCCTTCAGGGGTGAGTACTTCAACCCAGATCGTTTTAGCATAGTCGGGATGTCCCTCATCCCCTCTAGCCATGGAGAGGGCGGGGGCCTCATGGTGCACTCCATCATCAATCGGGGTCACTCTGATCAACAGTTTGCTCCCTGGGCTACATTTATCTGCAAACTTTTCCCTATAAATGGCCTCGATTCGGTCCTTAATAAGGGTAACCTTATCCTCACTCGTTATCAAGGTTAAATGATGCATGGAGCTAAATCCTGCGGAGGTGTCGACGTGTCTATTTCGCATTTCGTAAGCTTCTGGGTATACATAAATGGTGGCCGAGATTATGAAAGTTCGTCCTTCGTGGCCTCCTAAAAGGGGGGAGATTTCAGCGGCAGAAGTGTTCCGAGCTAGAGTCATCATCTCATATTTCCCTGAGGTGGGGTTATACCCGATAAAATTCAGTTCCATAATGAGGTTCGAAATCGTTCCACTCGTCCCGGCGGAGGTATCCCCATGACCCCCGGTGCCAGCCAGAAGACCCCCCATCGTTACGTTGTGAATGTTTGGAACGGAAAAGAGGCCCAGTTGGTGATCAGCCAGCGAGGACAGCAATTCCCCTGAATAGAAAAATACATAATTAATGGGGGGAGGTTACGCAGTAAATTCGGAGGGAAATAAATTTGAAAATTTTAGTATTTAAAGGAGTTAAACATTATGTAATCCCAGTTTGGTCGTTGAATCGGAGATTCTTTTGGTAAAATTTAAAAAATACAAAATACATTTGTTATCAAATATTTCATTGCATTAATCTACGAACGGGTCTTCGCAATTTTTAATTTTAATTATGGTCGGAAAATTTCAAAATAAAAAAAGTCTCTAATTCAAGTGACCAAATTGTAGAAAAATTCTCAAGTAGATGCAAAATATTCCAGAACCTGCAAACATTTCTGATGGGCACAAAAACCAAGATAAATTGTTACCATTTTCGTATATTTACCTACCTAAGGTAGCGCCAGATTCGAATTTAACCGTACTCTCTGCTCTATTGACATTAATTTTAGTCGCAAATTCCATCGGAGAAACCATCAGGATACGGCTTCGGGCCCCTCTTCTTCTTTCAACGATCGCTTCCTTCTTTCAAAATGGCGTTTCCCCCTAACAAAAACCTTGGTGTTTTCTTCTGCCGCCCAGTTTACGAGGTCTAAGACATTTCCCCAACTTTTAGGAAGGGCTTTGCATAACTCTGTAACTTCGCCAGTAACGGGATGTTTCTCAAGGGATATTTCTGTTGCCACACCATCCACAAATTTTGGTGGAGGACATTCAAGCCCATTCGTAACTGAGAGGGCTAGATAACAAAAACTTAAAAATTGTGTTTTAAAAAAATCTAAATGTGTTTTAATAAAACTTACCAATGCCCAATGACAACACGGTAATAAGGCAATGATGCACAGCCATTATGTCTGCATTACTTTCAAATAATGACAAGAAAAAAGTTCCATTTAAATGAAAAAATTAATTAAAAAACACTTATTGCAATTATCCCCTTAATGGGCAATTAGGGAAATCCAATTTCTTAAAGCATGCAACAGTTAAAAGTTTGGAATATTTGTTGTAATCTGCATATTTAAATAAATAATTTCATAAGTGTTTTTTAATTAATTTTCAACTTAAAAAGAACTTATTTTTCGTCGTTATTTGAAAGTCATACATAATGGGGAAACACTATCCACGAATAATTTGAGTTCATGAGAAATTAGTAATGGATGATTTTGTGTGAATGATCGTGGTTGAGTTTTGGGGATTATTACAATGGGGACAGAGAGGTTAATATTATTAACAATATGACGATGAGTTTTATTTATTGTGGTAAAATCAATACACAACGTCTGCTTATATTAGTCACTTAATTATTTCTTGGGGTAATTTAATACATAATTTAATTTGAAGTTCCTTTCCCAATTTGCGACAAGTTGAGACATGAGTCACAATCTTGTGCAGAGTGTGCAGAATTAAAACTTTTCTCGAAAAATACCGTAATTTTCTTTCGTTTTTAAGACAATTTGTTTATTCCTCCAATAGCAACAATCGAGCCGTATTCTTAGCACAAAAGCATATGATTACGAGTGGAGTCGAACTGTCGATAAAATTAGTGCCAAACTTAATTTTTAAAGGATGACACGATTTCGCCATCCTACTTTTATCGCGTCCTAAGAGCAGGACGCACTTTTTCGAACGCTTATGTATCAACCCTCCAACTCTTCCCAGGACTAAAATTGTGAGCCCTGTCTCGACTGCAAATAGGGGAAATACAGCATTTCGCAATTCTTCGAATATTCCAGAGTTTATCGATACGGTCAAATAAGTTCCGAGCACGTTACAGGAAATTGCATAGAGTAGAATGGCTGGTAGAATTAGTCCCCGGAAGAGAAAATTTAATCGAGAAGTTAATATTTTCAGTCCTCTGTATAACCGGAAGTGTTCCTGTATACTGAGTTGTCGACCCTTGATGGACCTGTGAATTACAGGATTGGGATGACTTTAGTACATAAACTTACAGAGATTGTATATGTATAAGGGGACGTTCATAAATTATGTGTGTAAATGTGAGAGAGGGGAAGTATAAGGTCCCCTTGCATCGTGCATATTTGACACAGTTTAAGTGGGGGAGAGTATTCAGATTTATAAAATTGCGACTTTTGCGTTACATAATTTATGAACGGCCCCAAATACACGGACGCAATGTTGAATATCTAAGAATGCTAAACTAATATGGTCAAAAAATAATCTGGGCTGAACATGGTTTGCGCCTCCATTGCAGAATAAAATATATACCTTGTCAAAGCTGATAAAAATGCGGCAATAAAGATCAGCATGCCAAAAAATATTTGGACCACCATAATACAAAATATGTTTGTAATTATCATGAAATCCCATCCCTGGAGGAGTAGAAGGGCCACGTGTATGATTGTTTTCACTATCCGGCACGAATTTGTACTAGTCCTAACCAACGAGCCCAGGTAAGGAGCGTGGGTGGGGTCATACAACGCGAAAACGGTTACTGCCGCAGGAACTGCGATGGACGATATGACAGCCGAGATGTGACATATTTCGAGGCAGAATTTCCATATGGGAGGAACTTCTGTAATACATAGTCAAGAAAACAAAGTATCGCTTTAGAAGTTACAAGTATTCATTTAGGAAAAACATTTACCTACTGGTTTCTGTTCCTTAAAAATTGGGAAAGCTATTTTGAAACACATTGTGCGAACTTATACATTTTTAAAGCTACATAATTTTCAAAATCTCTGGATGTTTTTGGAATGAAAAAGCTCAATAAAAATATTTATCTCTGAAAAGTTACTTACTGAGTTTCGCGACAAAGTAAATCTCACAACATTTTTGTTCTGTATTTTTAATCGCAACATAAATTTGATAAAATAATTTGAATGGCGTTGTTCTGTAGTATTGATTTTGCTACATTTTTACGAATTACTCGGTCGATTAGAATCTCTACATATTTCGCGAGATATAAAAAAAATAAAAAAAACATCTTCTACAAATGTCTTGATAATGAATGGCAGATAGCATTCGAAATATTGACAAATAAATCAAAACTTTTTCTACGAGTTTCCAGTATAACTCCGTGTAATCCAATTATAAAAAAAATATGAACTCACCTAATTTTTTGAATAACCCAGCCTCCATTTTTAGCTGGATATTGAGCAGAGAAATATAATTCAATGGGCGTAACAATAACGGAACCACGACACACATGCCCGTCGTAAATGCAGAGATGAACATGAGTATAAAAATCTTATGGGAAATTCCATCCACTGGGAGGAAAACCAATGTGTACCCTCCATTCAGCACGATTCCACCCGTTGTGGCAAAAACTAGGAATATTTTCAAGTTAAGAAAACGTGAAGCCTTTCGAACCGGTTGGAATTCAGAGAGGTCAGAATTGTAGCAAGCCAGATCTAATCCAAACAGCGAGAGGGAGTTTAGTTGAACTTTTACGTATCGAATGCTTCTAGAAAAGAGCATTTTTTCCTTTAATTTTTTGAACTCATGGGAATAAACAAGTGCATGGAACGAAAGGAATAAGATAAATATTCACAAGTGGGGTTAAGAACAGAATGGACGCCAATTTTCACAAAAAGTCAATACTACCGAGAGAAATATTGTCCACTCAATAATTATCTATGTATGAGGATGGGAGGACAGGAATCAGCCTTCTTTCAAATTATTGAGTTATTGCATGTGCTGACGGAAAAGGTTGAGTGTCGAGTTGTGTTATGTATTAAATATAGCCAGTTCCTTGAACAACATCGTATCTACGTATGTACATACACTCATAAATAGAATAATTTTGACCAAAGATTTCTGCCTACCGAGGGACTTCTTCACATCTTTTTAGCCCGAGTCAGGGCTTATGGAACCGTCATGTCTGTCTGTCCGTCCGTCTGTCCGTTCGCACGATAACGTTAGAACGCATTGACCGATCGACTTGAAACTTTGCACACACTTAGAACATGCCAAATTAGGAATCAAGTTCGAAGATGAGCAAAATCGGTCCAGTGGTTGACCGGTGGGGGTCATAGGTCGGGTGGGGTCAAATATCAAAATCGTCGTAGAAAGCTGAAATTTGCTAATGGCTTCTAATACACAAAAATTCATTCAAGTTGGAAAAATTTTCATCTTGAGGGACCCTATGGGGTGACCCATACTGGTTTTTCAAAATCGCCATATCGAGCTGAAATTTGGTAGAGAGGTTGCCAATGGGTCCTATTGGAAGAATATGAAATGAAATTGATAAAATTCTTATCTAGAGCCACCCTATGGGGTGACCCATACCGTTTTTTAAAAGTCGTGAATACCATCTGAAATTTGGTATGTGGGCTAAAAACCACTTCTTGATAGCACATATAGCTTGTTAAAGATGCCCACTAAGGAGGTTCGCATTATTACGTCGGTCAATTCGGAGAAAAATCTAGAAACGGGCTAGGAGTCAAGGAGTCAGGACCCTGTCCCTGACTCGGGCTATATGAAGTTTGCACTGCAGGTTTTTTGCTGTAATAATTACCTCTCCCTTAATGTAGGTATACGTTGGGTGGGCGGGTACTAAAATCGAGAATGCTTGATGACGTAATATGTAACTTTCTCTACCGGTTTTATCATAATTTATCACCCAAAGGTTCGGAGAAAGACTAAATCCTCCACTGTCAACGCTTATGTAGGTAATACATAAAAATATCACCAACGCGTTTGTCACTTTTCGTATTAATTGTCCCATATGCATTTCGAGTGGCATAGTATCTTGGTAATAAGGCTTTCCCCAAATTATTAAGAGTGTGAAGCTATTGACACAATAATTATTCTTCGTATTTATTAACACGCCCCCGCAGGTGCAAATTATTGGCTTCCAGAACATCTCCCCAAGCAGTGGTGGGGATACCACGTTAATTACATATTTTGTAAATGTTAGGGGCGGTTTAATGCATGTGCTTAGAATAGAATTCTATTTATTCGTGGACAATATACATATGTAGTAGACAATATACACAATATGTATGTAGTATTGACATTGACAACAAAATTGTCCAATTTTACAGGATACCCCACAAATGTGCAACTGAAAGTACATGTCTAGTGCCGTTCGCACAATGAGCTTTAATGTAATCCACTTCCCGATAAAGCAGCGTCCTCGCGATGGGATGCAGTTGGGAACGTCCTGATTTGGACTAAATATTTGAATCTAGGATAGTTAACCCGACTGACCTGAAGAATCGTTAAAATTTTCGGGGAAATATTTATGACTGCACTTCTCAAATAGTACCGAAGTTATGGTATCCAAGGAAACGAGGTCCATTAAATTCCTTGGCTCGTAAAAGAGACTGGACCGAATTGACACAAGCTCGTAGCGGACGCCCAATAAATATGACACATAAATACTCAAACATGCGAAAATTAAATATACGTTTTGATAATATCTGGTAACAGGAGTTAACAAAATGTTTTTTGTTTCCGAAGGCATCCAACCATCGATATGCGTTAAGATCCAATCAGTTAGATTGGCACCTTCCCTATAAAATTCAACTGTTTGTTTATCTTTGCACATTAAATCTTGAAAAGTTGTCTGGACATTTGTCCCTAGGAGTGGGGAATTTAGGTCGGTGATCATTAGCCCACTGTAGCAGTTGGTTAGTATTACAACCATCAGAATCCATCCACTAACCACAATTCGGAAGAATTCTTGCTTTTCTAGCCGCCCCGGGATGTGTGTAGCTTCATCGAAAATATTTGATAAAATAAACCACCAAGGTGAAAAGTGCTTAACGTTTTTTAACTTTTGATACAAGCCGAGTGAAATAAAGACGGAGACAATGGCAATACAAAATCCTCCCCAAACGGCCGGTTGAAACGGGACTAGATCAAACTTGAACGATATAAATGACTCCGACTTACAAGTTATAAACTGGTAGCCGTGAAATTTATATACCAATTGTCGCATAGCTCTCCAATATGGATTGTACGTGGTAGACAAAGTGGTAACAATTTTTTGTACACGTAGAGTCGCACCATATTTGAGGTTCGAGTTGCAAAGGAAACCTATATTGACTTTTCGAAAAACAATTCCGATTACGCGTTGGTACATAGAATCAATATACCTATTTTCATTCCTTTCGTACGTCCGAAGTTGGGTTGCGACGTTGCCACGTTCCCTTTCGCTCGCTCGCTCCCTCTATCTTCCTGATGAACATATTCCTGATGAACATATTCACCTTAATCTTTTTTTAAAGAATTTATATAACCACGCTATCGTTTCGCTAATTAAAATTATTAAGATCATGGTATATCATGCCTTGCCTACATAGATATGCCTTGACATTTACAGATGCCAGTAGGCACGTAGTCAGAATTCGAATACTTTGTGTAATAAGGCCTCAGCCACATATGCGTTTTTTGCTGCGTGATGCGGCATTTTTTGATGTTGATGTTGATTTCCACATCATCCACATCAAAAAATGCAAAATCGTTCATATTTGCGTCATTTTTTTGCTGCATCATTTTAACGCCACATCTAAGATGCGGCAGTTTTTCACACTGCATTAATTTTGTCAAATGTGAATAGTTTTGCAACTCTTTCACAATATTCTCAACTCAATGGCATACGCACTTGGTGGGAAACTTAAGCTATACACATGAAAATTTTCACTTCTAGTCAAATCTTCAAGGCAATTAATAATTTTAATTAAAGAACGTCCGGGAATGAATGGGAATGGTCTGAAAATGTGGTCATAAAATCACAATGAGTTATCGGAATTTTAAACTTTTTGCATATGTATAATACCAAATACGTACCTACATAATTTAATTAATAGCTAAGGCCGCCACACCCCCGTTGGCGACTAGTTCGATTTTCTTGCGAAGATTTTTCATTAAATTTTTTCCCGAAGTTTTTGCCACTTCCGAGGTGATTTTCTTCCATCGTCCTTTGAATTTTCGAAAGGTGTCAGGCACATCTTGAAGCCGGGAGTATACTGACTTAGAACGTGCCCAGAATTTTTCGATTGGGCGGAGTTGGGGTACATTAGGTGGGTTGATATCTTTTGGTACGAAATCAATATTTTTCTTTCTGAGGTACTCGGTCACTTTCTTTGCATAGTGACAAGTGGCGAGGTCAGGCCAAAACAAAACTTTATCATTTTTGTGAAACCTATTAATAAATGCTTCCAATCCAGCCTTGACGCAATTTTTCAGATAAATATCTTGATTGATATTCCCTTCGAGAACTACCGGGTCTGATACATGTCCGTGACTGGAGATGCATTGCCAAATGCAATATTTCTTTGGAAATTTGTCTTTTTTTCGTACTTTTTCTTCATAAGCCACTTCAGAGGGATCCGAGCTATGAAAAAAATGACGCCCTGGAAGGTTTGAAGGGTCAACCGGAACATACGTTTCGTCACCCAGGATCACTACTTTTCCACGCATTTTCTTCAACAATTTTTGACAGCAATCCTTGATCCGACTTTCTTGTACGGGCTTGTAATTTGGTGCAGGTTTTTTGGTCCTTGCTTTGATTCCTAATTTATGGACCTTAATTTCCCCCAGGTAGCTTTTGGAAATTTTGACTTTCCTGGCAGCTACAGCTACTGACGTTGATGGCTTGGTTTTGAAAATTTTTTCAATTCTATTTTTCACTCGAGTGGTCGCTAGCTTCGCCGGACGACCAGCTGGCTTCTTGAATTGCACATTTTCGGAATCCTTGAACTTTTTTATGTAGGAATACACATTTGAACTTGGAATTCCTTCCTGCTTAAAAAAGTTCCAGGTCACCTTGGAGTCTCGGTTGGCTGTCGTGTTGTAGAACTCCATCACTCGTTTTGCTAACAGCTCCCTTTCAAACAAGCTTCTTCTACCCTTATCCATTTTTGAAATTTAAGAGTGATATACCAAATTGACCCTAATGAAGTGGGCTTTCAGAAATTTAAATTATTATAGTTCGCGGGTTTATTGATTTGTCAATATACTCGCTAGAGCGCGCATTCCCATTCATTCCCGGACGTTCTTTATTTCAAGTCTTAAGTGCCAAAAAATAGAAAAATATTTTAAAATTAGATACATCAGCATACATACATAAATGTGTCCTCATCCGTCCTCATCATGTGTTTAAATCCTGCCGACAGGATGTGCAAGAGAATATAACAAGTGTGCATGTCGTCTAAAAATCTACACGTACAATCGTCTAATATCAAGGGAGGCAATTAATGTGCCTGGAAGATGCAGCGTGTGACTTGCCAACTAATGGTGCTCTATTGGTACTCATAAATTGTGTGTAACTTATCAGCAGTAACGTCCGCGGTTGTGATAAAAGTGCTACATTTAGATGTTTGTACCACAATACGTCGTGGTCGTCATCCAAGCTTCCTCAAGTATGGGATCAGGTCGACCTGAAGTGATTTCAAGAAACTCCAAGCTCCAATAAGCATGGTGACAAATGAATCAATTGAAGATAAGTATAATCGATATAAATTTGTATTTGAATTAAATATAATTGTCAATCTTCTTAATATCGTTGTACTGTTTAACAGGTCGAGAGTGTCATTTGGGCAGAAGCGGTCTCCACTGCAATATCGTGCTATTTGAAAACGCCACAATCCCATTACTCAGCAATCAATTTATAGTTGACAGCAAATGTAATATAATTGAGTCGACTCAAATAATATCATAATAATATTCGTTAAGTTTGCTTTAGTAAATTCAATGTGAACATATTTGTCTTCGAAATTCAAAATAAAAAGTGCTTTTGTATCCGACATGGGATGTTTGTTACTTTTTTTCATTTTGATTTCCTTCATTTACTTGTTCGCTTCAGCTTTTATGTCGACATAATAAATCCAAAGATTGAAAAAGAAATTTTTGAAAACTATTTTGGCTAGTTATAGTGCATATTCATCAAAATCAATGAAAAACAAGCGAACTAACGTTTTTAAACAGATTTTATAACGATTTGACTAAAAGATGCACAATATTCTACTTTGCTGCTTCTCTGGGAGAAGCCGCAAGATTTTGAGATGCGCAGGAGGAAAATGAGTTGCGGCAGTAATTTGATGTTGCTGCAAAATTATATGTGAACAGGCGAGCAGCAAAAGATGCGACAGCAAAAACTGCGCGCAGCAAAAGTTTTGCTGCCGCATTTTTTGGCGCAAATGTGAACGATGGTGATGCGTGATGTGGCATCAAAAAATGCCGCATCACGCAGCAAAAAACGCATATGTGGCTGGGCCCTAAAAGACCTTACTGCTGGTTTTTACATGGACACACATCTACACGAAATTAAAGTTAAAATTATCCAGCCTTGTGTCAACTACCATTTATTATTTAACGGAAATGCAAAGCAGGAACGTGTGCGAGTTGCGTGCATGACCTTTCATGCTTTTTGACCATTTAAAATATTGATAACTACCTACATATGCACATCAATGGCCGTGCAAGCCGTGCGGACATCTGGGGACATTAACATTGCAGGGTAGGGGAAGGATGTGTTTATATAACGTGGGCAGCTGATGGGGACATCGATTAACAGTTTTAGACATTGTCCCTCTGTTCACACACTTCCGCGGCCACCGTATACCAGGACCTCCGAGGACGAGGGAAATATAAACATATTACTTCTGGTTTCATTTCAAATTTAATGCATTGTACAATGTACATTCCACTCCACTTATACTATTTGGATCTTAGCTCTAAAATTCTTCATTTTATTTGCTACAAATATGATTATTTATCCCTTGTTATTCTTAGTAGCATTTTTACCTCCACAAATTTTCACAACAGGGATGTCATCCCACATAAAAAAGTCATGGCTAAACTTTCCCACCAATGATGAGATCCTCGTATTTATTCGACACTCGAACCACTCCCGTCTCCACGCGAAGATATATTTTGCAGTTCAACAACATCAAATGTCTGGGTTTGTTCTAACAAATGATTATAATCCAAATCTGTACAAATTTAAGGCCACAAGTCAAAAGTACATTGTGGCCAAGTGTGTCGCCATTATTTCACAACTTGACATATCCTTGCGGTCAAAGTCCTTGTGCAATGTTGTCGGACTGCAGCAGATTTCGTCACATTGCGGTGAAAAATCGACCCTAATTTTGTCCGTGGCTTCCTCCCAAAGCGATATGGTCAAGCCCTTAGAAACAAAGCAATTGATTCCACCATTTATAATTCAGTCATCATTCAGGATTCTTATAATTACTCATTCTGCCGCTACGAGTGGTTATTTGGAATGGAATATATTAGCCGATTCTGCAAATGATAAGGCGAAGCAACTCGGGGTTCGCCTTAGTTCTGGGGACACCCTTTTCACCATAATTCCAAATCCAGACCAATTACATACCTGCATTGATTCCATATGGATTCTTGAATCAGACCAATATTGCAGTTTTCTCATCTCACTTACACAAATATTAGGACACAAACTTAACTTTACGTCAGTCTATGGTATCTCGCATGAAAGCTTTCGTGACGGGTATATCCGACACCACAAGTTTATTACGGATCCGGAATCGGTAGAGATGAATTCTCTTCATTTCATCCAAGCTTCGGGATATCATGTGGTATTTTGTGAAAATGGGAAGACCGCTGATTGGGAAAAATCCTTCTATTTTCAATTGAAAACATGGACTCAACCACTCCATTTGTGGGTTTGGTTGACAATCTTTTTCTCCTTGATTTTTGTGGCAGTGATACATGCAGTTTTGCTGAAAAGAACTTTTGCAAAAAGTTTATTTACAAGTTTTAGAATGATGGTAAAACAAGAGAACGATGGTTATCAAGGTGGAGGAAAAGTTCTCGTAATGTTTTCGATTTCCTCGTTTTTCCTTGCCGTGATGTACGAGTTTACTTGTGCAGAGTTTACTTGTTCTATATTAGTACCAGCCCCGTCGTATGTACCGGCCTCGTTACGTGAGTAAATACAGAATGGCTACACTGTAAATAAAAATGAGTAAAATTTACTCAATGTTGAGTACGATTTACTCAAGGTTGAGTAAAATTTACTCAAGGTTGAGTAAAATTTACTCAAGGTTGAGTAAAATTTACTCAAGGTTGAGTAAAATTTACTCAAGGTTGAGTAGAAAGGAGGATAACACAACCAAACGAAAAAAATTGTCCAACATTGTGCAAAATTTATCCACTCGTTGGCAAAATTGTACACAATGTTTGACAAATTTTGCGCATGGTTGGACACACACAATTTACCTTTTGGTTGTATCATCCGTTTTACGCAACTTTGAGTAAATTTTACTCATTTTTACTTAAAGTGTACTTTTAAATAAGTAATTAAATTTTAATTGATAATACAATATTTTCCACAGCTGAACTGATCAACCTCAACTATAAAATCGTCGTACCCAAGGATGCCGACCCTGTCCGGCATAGACTTCCAGAGCTTCAGCGACGCAAGATTTTTCAAACTAGTCATGCCGTCCTAAGATCATATTTCGTTGTCGTACCTCGTCTCGAGAACGCGGAGTCGCTATTCTTAAATAAAACAGAGAATCACGCCTTCATGGGCGTTTATATTCGAGGGTTGGATAAAAGCAATAAAAATGGTTTGAGCGGTTACATCGACAAGATTCGGCATCAGACAGGCAAACTTTGCCACCAATTTGAGGAACATTTCGCTGAAACGATGCTCTTCTGGGTGGTCGTTAACCCTCTGAGACATGCTATAATTAAAAATATTAAGTGGTTGGAGGCATTTGGAATTCCTGCCTTGTTTCGAAAGTATTACGCTTTGTGTAATGAAAGACGCGTGAGAGGGTTACACAAAAACGTGGAAGAATCGGAGACAGAGAATACTGTTTTTGTTGGCTTGAAACATTTAATGCCATTAAAAGTGTTATTTCTACTAGCTTTTTGTTCGGAACTTGTAATGTGGTTGGTTTTGGAGAGAATATGCAAGCATAGGAAGAATATATGAATCAATTTCGGAGCAGCCGAACCCTTGATGCTAGAGGGTTGTAATTTCTACACGATTTTTATATGAAAGTTAGATGAGTATCACAAGGAAATTACCCGTGTTCCGGGTGCAAGTAACCACCTCCAAGAAATAACCGCAAGAAACTGGTTTCTTGCAAATATTTTTACCCGCAAGAAATGCAAAGTGCAAGAAACTCCTTCCCGCCTCCATAGCGCTGTGTTTCTTGCACTTTCTTGCATTTCTTGCACCTTGCATTTCTTGCATTTCTTGCTTTGCAGTGCAAAAAATGAGAAAAACCCGCAAGAAACGAAACACTGGAAATTACTGAGACATTACTGAGAATTACTGAGACTCACATAGTGTCGACGGCGGAACCCCTTGAATGTGCGGCTATTCAATTTTGAATATTCTGTTCGAGCTTGCTTCATCAAGCTAAGAAAAACGATATTTTGCGCGCCATATTTTAACTGACGCGGAGAACGACACCCACTAAGCGTGTGGTTGTTAAGGTTCTAATCTTCTGGTGGGACTAGCCTCAGCGTGTGTCTCATCAAATATTCTGCTTCCGAACACTGATTTAATCCAAACTTAGAAATCGACGGGGGAAACTATTCATCGAAGCAAGAATGGCTTTCGATTTTTGCCTACACGACAGAATGTGGAAAGTTCTAAGCAAGCGAGGAGTAAGCTCCAAGTACTTGAGAGTCTTTACGTCAATATATAATAATGTAAGTGGACAAGTTCTCACTCCTAATGAGCTAACAGATTCCTTCCAACTTTAAAAATTTGTGCATGATCCCTGGGTGGCACAAGGTCTGTAATTGGTGAGCACCGTGGAAGAAAGTTAAGTTAAATGTATTTGCTCCAAATATTTTATTACTTTCCTGGTGAAAATTACTTTTAAGCATTCATAGTTAATAACATGACAATCAATGCAATGGGAATTGGAATCAATTCATTGGAATCAATGCAATGGGAATGGATTAATGCAGTATAAACAATTTTAAATTTTTATTAACTTAAACGGCCCGGGGTTTTCCTCCAAATTTTGAAATGTGTTCATTGATGAGGAATATATGTAGCCCACTTATTTTTAATTAGATACTGGAACATTCTTCCTTGTATAGAAATTCGTAAGGTTGGCTTCGTTTAAAACAAACATACTTATTTCCTGTTAAGCTATTAAAAGTGCACACTTAATTGCTAATAAAATCAATGCTATCGTCATAAGTAGTTTAATTCGATGGAAATTTGAACACATTTATGAACTGGTAAAAGTGACGCAAGGTTCTAAAAATAAGTATTTGTATTAAAAGCATGTGAAGAAGTAAGAGGCGTTCATTCGTTTAGGACGGCGCACTGGCGCACATATTTATTTTGTTTCAAGATAGGCGATAAAGTGGCAAAGGCGATCGCAAGGCGGGAATTTCATCGCTTCGTACAGTCGTACTCAATTACAAATTAGTGTGTGTTCGTTGTCATGCATTAAATGTGAGTGTGATCCTTGAACGGTGCATTTTAATGAGTGGCTTTCGCAAGTGCTGAAAAGGACGTTCTTAAATTATGTAACGGGAGATGGAGATAAAAGCTGCTATGATATTGTGCATTTTTCACATATGTTAAAGGTGGAGGGGGAGCGGGTTAGGAAATCGTGAATTCTTCATTGGATAATAAATGAACGTCAACTTAACTATACAAACATACTTGGTTGATTACATTTTTATTTTTATTATAATTTACTCACGTTACTCTTCTAGTGTTATGATTACATATTTCAAGGAGCAGAACTCAGTGTTAGTATAGCACTGTACAGTTACACATTACGCACATCGAGACAGATATCATAAATTATTAGATATGTAAGATTGGACTTCGTTTACATTCGTTGTATCCTTGCCATGCTTTTGATGCATCCTTTCACCATCAAGTTCCTGAATTTTTAAAATTATTTTCTGAGACTATGAAATTGAATTTTGAAATTCTGTCCAGTGCTTAGACCTGTTTAATGAGAGGTTCATGAAATTTTGCAATTATCAAGAGTCAATTCTACGGAGCGACCAATTGTATATAACTGATTCAATATATGTATGCTGACCTCTATGGAAAGCAGAAGTAGTAGATAAAAATAACACTTTGAGGAGCATACACATGTATTCACTTTTTGAATATTTTTGAAGAACTTATAACCACGATATCATTTCGCCAATTAAAATTATTAAGACCGCACCGTAGTCAGAATTCCGGAATACTTTGTGTAATAAAAAACCTTGCTGCTGGTTTCATGTATGTACATAAATATATACAAGTAATAAAGGCAAAAATTAAAACCCAGCCTTTTGTCAAATACCATTTATTATTTAACGGAAATGCAAAGCAGCAACGTGTGTCGAGGTGCCTGACATTTCATGTTTTTTGTCAATTTAAAATTTAATATAGGTCATTCAAATATAGAATTGTGTTCGCAGAGAAACCCCCTCCCTCGTCTTGCGTGACATGATTTATGGACGTCCCATTATTTTGGTTGGGTGGATTTGGGTGGGGGTAGAATTATAAATGCCGTCGATATGAGAACACGATTATCGTCTGCCTTTCATATCGAATAAACCAACCACTAATCCTAAAGTAGATACAAATTGATATATTTGAATTAATATATATGTATTCAAATTGTCTTTTTCTCATGCTTAATTCAATATTGTTTTTCAAGAAAACTGTTTATTGTAAGGCGACTTAAACAAATATGTGTGCATCATAAATCACTACTTCTTAATCTACATATTGAGCTGCTTACATAAATTTAGTATGCAATTTAAAAGTTTAAAACCAAATTTTGAAACAATTACTGCTTTGTATAAAAACATTGACTGTATCTCATTCCAATAAGTAATGTTAAACAAATTCTCCTTCTTTTTAAAAAATAATCATTTCAGTCAACCAAGAAGATACGAATAAGTACGGCACAGGGTGGTTAAAATGACACGTTACAATGGGAAAAATTCGCAAATTTCCATTAGTAATTCGAAATTTTGCTTCTGCAATTAAGCATTTTAATAATTTAGTCATTAGTTTTCCATAGATTTGACAGTAATTAACAAAATTATCAATCCCAAATTTTGTAACTATTGGAGATTTAGGGACTTTCCACTTAGCAAAATTTTCCCTTGCAGCGTGACATTTAAGCCACCCTGTACATACAGGGTGGTTTAAATGTCAGGCTACAATGGAAAATTTTTCAATGAGAAAAATTCGTAAATTTCCATTAGTTACGAATTTGGTATTGAGATTTTTATTAATTTTTATCAAAACTGATGACAAAATTTTTCAAATATTGAATTTCAGAGGAAAAATTTCGGCAACTAATGGAGATTTGCGATTTTTTCCCATTGAAAAATTTTCCATTGTAGGCTGACTTTTAAACCACCCTGTATATAAATGATTAATAATTTCTTCTAAAATGTCAACCACTCCTTCGGTATTAATTTGATCCATTGGTCAGAAATCATGGCAGATTCTAGAGAACTCTTGGCCAGAAAATTGTACCATGTAGCACCACAGCAAATCACTACCATGGGACTGACTGCACTAATTACACTAATTTCCTGACTGCCATCGTAAATCTCATTTTTGCAAACAATAATATTCGCGTCCGCCTTTCGGCTGTTGTATTCTGTTGTAATTAACACCTTTCTCGCGTCCATATCAAAATCGATGTAAATACATGGAGTGTCCCGAATAACTTAAGAACTTCGGGGAAGAATCGGAAATTTGGTAACACTGTTTGAGTTTAAAACGTTCAGGCACAGCCGGTGTTGAGGGGACAGACCAACTAACCGTCGATAAGCTCCTCACTAGAAATTGCCGAGTACGAATGCGGTGTATGAATTAAAACTCTTTCTCGTGACTTGATTCTTGCGATTCGTCCCTTAAAATCAAAGCTGGAACTAGTAAAGTCAATTACATTTACTTTACCACTTTATTTAATTAGAATCAATTAATTTGTTGGAACATAAATTTTACAACTTGTCATGACCAACTCAAATCCAAGAATAACTCATAAAAAATATTCACTCACACAAGAGAAAGAAATAGTGGCCCAAACCCAAAAAAGAAGTGGAAAACTCAAAATTACGGGGCTAAGAGACACTCAGTTACAATACAAATAAAATATGCATTTTCATACAACTACAAAGCATAATTACTTATGAAACCATATACTAAATTCAACATCCTCCACCTTTTCTTTCGTGAGGAAACGAACAAAAGAAAACCAGATAATTTTACAAACACATACATGAGTTAATACTGTAACTTAAGACACTAATTCACTGGTCTTCTCACTTTACGTCCAAATCGAGTAACAATCTCCGGCTCAGTTTCTTTCAACTTTTCCCGTGTCGACTCCTTGTCCAACTTTTCCCGTGTCGACTCCTTGTCCAATTTAGCAGTCTTCGTCACCTCTGGCGTCACTGCTGGCAACTCCCTCGATGATGAGATCTCCAATGGATAAAGACGCTGAACGGGTCGCAGGAACATTCCTCCCATAGTCTTCACTTTCGCCACCCGGGCTTGATCCTTTCCGAGGAACTCCACAATTCTTCCCATCGGCCAATCCAAACGCTTCTTATTATCCGCACCGATGAGAACCAGATCCCCAACTTCCAAATTATGTTCTTTCTTCATCTTGCCTTTATGGACCAAAAGCGCAAGATATTCCTTTCGGAATCGATTACGTAGTTGTACTCGCAACATCTTCAGTTTTGCATACTGCCTCCTCAGACCAGTCCCATCCAATACCGCTACTTCTGGAAATTCCGTCACGGTTATATCTTGAATAAACATAGCCGGCGTTAGAGGGATGAGGTCGTCTTGATCCTCATTTACAAAGGTTAAGGGTCGTCCGTTCACGACAGCTTCCACTTCACACAGACAGGTAAAAAGCTGCTCGTAGTTGTGAGCAGGGGCGACAGCATGTATAATTCCTTCATTACGGAAAAAGGTTTGCAGTTCTTCTCCAATGAATTCGCCACCACTATCGGTTTTAAACTTCTTTATATTGCAACCAGTTTGGTTTTTGAAGAAGCGGAAGAAGTGGATGATGGCACGACCTGCATCAGATTTCTTCTTTAAAAATGTTACGTAGCGAAAACCCGTTCTGTCATCTTTCAGCACCATGAAGTATTCTTCTCCATCAATGGACCTAACGGGGATGCGACCTGACAAATCAGCGTGAATTACTTCTCTAGGAGCAGTTGTACGTTTGGGTTGAGCAGGAAATGGGAGTTTTGTTGCTTTTCCCATGCAGCAGTCATGGCATTCGATATGTTCATCCTTCAATTCTGCAGCATTAATTCCCAGGACGGCTCCTTTTTGGACCGATTGACGAATGAACTCCATATTAATATGGCCCAACCTCCTGTGCCACACTTGAGTAGACATTGCTTTGTGTTGTTGGGGTATAAAAAGCATGATGTACACGTTTTCTTGCATGATGGCTTGTGGACCAAGTTTTCCTTTCTTGTAAAACTTGGTTCTTCTGTTCTCCTTAATGATGCGGTAGCCTTGCTTATCCATAACACCTTCACTGAAGAGATTTGCAGCATTGGGGATATGCATCACATCATGGAGAGCAAAAGACACCCATTCGCGATTAATCCATGCGTCCACTTCAACGGTTCCAATTCCCACAGCCATGACTTGACTGCCGTCTGTCTGGTTGATGGGGATGGGAGGAGACAGCTTTTCATATATTGTATACCACTCTCGATGACCAGTAAAGTGATTACTGGCTCCACTATCGCAGATCCACAGGTCGGAGGGGTTGACCTTAAGTGACTGCGTCATGTGAGAACGACAGTCAGGGACGTCGTCGTCATCGTTCCCACGGTTGTTTTTATTGTGGTGATTCTTGTTGCGCTGTCCGCCGCCGCCGCCACCGCCACCACCACCGCCTTGGTTGTTGCGATGATTACCGTTCTTCTGCCCCCCATTCTGTCCTTCATCCTTCGCCTTTTGTCGACACTCCCTCTCCCAGTGACCGGGTTTACCACAGAAGTTACAGTTTCCCTTTCGTTTGGGTGCTTTTTCATTCTTCTTCTTTCCTCCGTTGTGACGATGCTGCTCCTTCCCAGCAGCAAAAGCAACATTTTGGGTATTTGTGTCTCCATCGCCTGATGCTGAAGCAGCTTTCTCCCTCTCCATTGATTCCAGTTTTTTCAATCTCATGTGAAGATTCTCTCTGGTCTTGTCAGTCTGCGAAACAGAATCCCAAGCCAAAATAAAATTTTCATACTTGGACGGGAGTGCAGTTAGGACTCTCGAGATAATGGATGAATCTGCTTGCGCCACCCCCAATGATGCGAGGGCTGTGGCCAATTTCTCGATTTCCTCCATCCCCTCAACTGGAGATTGGTCCTCCTTCATCTTCAAACCAAAGAATTTTGATTGGGTCTCCTCTTTGTTGAGAGAAGATGAATCGTCGTACATCTTTTTCAATTTGTCCCAAATTTCCTTTGCAGTTGAATGGGAGCTGACGTGGACGATCTGCCTATCATCCAACAGAGGTAGGATACACCCCCTAGCCATCGTATCTTCCTTCGCCCACTTAGCTTTTTCAGTATCAGATGCCGATGACCAAGGTTTTGTAGTCGTACCTGAACACTGACCCCACAGTTCGGCCGCCTCCAACGCCGTGCTTACTTCGAGTTTCCAGCGGGGGTAGTTCTCTCCGTTGAGGGGTTTGATGTGTGACGTCTCGATGCGAGTCATGCTCACAGGATGTGTTTCGAATTTGTGTTATTACTTACAATCAAATTGTTTGGCGATTCACGTGTCCTCACAGTTTCACTCTTCAATCGTAAAAATGTAATGTGGTGTTGTTTGTCCTCACAATTAAAAATGTGGAATAACTTTGTCCTCACACTTAAATATGTGGATTCACTTTGTCCTCACACTTCACTCGTAAAAATGAAATGTGGATAACTCACTTTACACTTAGAAATGTAGATTACACGAAGATTTTTAGGAAGAGAGTCTCATCTCAACTTCCCCGTAGCTTGTGAGTGAGGATAAACTTTACGTTTTTACTTGACTAATGCCCACAAGGAGCATATCCAACCTCTCTCACCGAAACACAAATCAGAAATCTCAATTTGTCTCTTTCATCCCAGCACAGTAACCACGAATTGTTACCATGTACGATTTTGGATCGTGCTGGATAAGAATAATTACGTCGTGTAAAAGCAGAAGTTGTACATTGTACAAAAATTAAAATTGGAATGAATTTATTATACAAAAGTTCATCTATTAAATAAACTTATCAACGGATATAAGTATTAATAACATTGATCAGGGCAAAGTGTAATAAACCGTTACAACGCATGTAACCAAGGGGTGAAAGCAGTGTATTGTCCGTCAACCTGAAAATCATGTTGTTTTTGTCCGTTCAAAATTTGTTGAAATTTACATGTCTGACGTGTTTTCAACAATTCTGATGTATCCAATTTAACAGTTGATGAACTTGCTGCGACCTTCAAGTGAACTTTTGTGACCTATGAGGTCAAAAAGGAGGTCACCATTGAATTCGGGGTTAAATTTAAGTGCAAATTGATATGCATATGCCCTATGACCTTCAAATGACCTTTGAGGTCAAAATGGAGGTCACCATTGAATTCCTAGTTGAAAAATGGTTAAAATTATGTGTCACATGCCAAAACTGAAATGTGACACTTTTTCGTCACTTTTCGTCACTATGACGACGTCATCGTCACAGGTGACGACCAATGTCAAAATGACATGAATTTTCGAATTCCTCGTTGAAAAATAGTTAAAAATGATGTGTCACATGCCAAAACTGAAATGTGACACTTTTTCGTCACTTTTCGTCACCGTGACGACGTCATCGTCACAGGTGACGACGTCATCGTCACAGGTGACGATGTCACAGTGTCCATCTTCGAACTCGTCCTGTCAATTGACGTTAGGAGTTAACGTTCAAAATTTCAAGTCTCTATGTCTTTCCGTTCAGAAGTTATTGGACCAACGGACAGACGGACAGACAGACGGACAGACGGACAGACAGACAGACAGACGGACATAACGATCTTATAAAGGGCTTTCACCCCTTAATAACCTAGTTGGATTGCAAAGCGATAGAGAATTGTCGCAATTATTAGCTGACTAATTAATATTAAAGAATGGAAACAGAGAGTTTGTTAGCTCCTTGGCCTGGAATCTTTTTGCTTAATCTGCTGACACTACATTCTTATGTAACTGAAAATTCTCTTTTCCATAAAACTCACATACCAATATGGCCCAAAGGTTTTCTGTCGGATTTGAACACACACTATTTATTGGCCAATCCAGAAGACCAGCTTTTTTGTGGAAAAAGTACCTCCGGGTGAGCCTCAAGAAATGAAAATGTATGTTACCTTGGTCACAAACTCCATTTCGCTATTCCATTTTGAGTACCGCCTTCACTAGAAGTTTGTGAACCAGATTGCCACGTCAAGAAGGATCTATTGCACTTGGGATTCACAGGATATTGCCCTGACCCTAAAACCAAACGGTGGGCAAATCATGACCCATGCACCACCACGATTATTTGACATTTAGAGCCTTAGTTACTTCTCCTAACGGTTACGCAGAATGGTCGAGTTACAATTAAAATTTTCATTTTGAAATCACTGGGGTCCCAAGTCCAGGAAAAAAGAATCAAATTCAATAATTCATGGAAAGCGTGTTTCTCACCTGAATTAAGAGCTTTTTTCGCACTTTTTTCGCCACATTTCTCGTTTTAAACAATTGCGGAACTATTTCTCAACTAAATCATGAGTCGATGTCAAATTTTGGGATGCTCAAATTCTCACGCCACGAAGAACGTCACCATCGGTTCCCCCCCGAGAATTCGCCTCTATATATGCATTGGAAGAAGCACTGCCGGATCAACGACAATAAGAATAAGAGAGTATGCAGCGTTCATTTTTGCCAGAATGACTACACTGCGAAAAAGGATTTCGAAAAACTAGTCCAAATTGACCGTGCTGAGTTTCAATCAAATCATAAGCTGTCAATGAAGCACTTGGACGTACGAGGGCTCCAGAAAACCACAGTCTCTCTCGCTGTGCAGCTATTTTCGAATACAACAGCCGCATACATTAGAAGAGAAATACAGTGAAATTTATGCAGAACCCCTCAAGCTCTTCATCAAGACCAGAACCGTTATGCGGATCAAGTGCGTAAATCAACAGATTCAATTAGAGGTGAATTCTCGGGGGGGAACCGATGGTGACGTTCTTCGTAGCGTGAGAATTTGAGCATCCCAAAATTTGACATCGACCCATGATTTAGTTGAGAAATAGTTCCGCAATTGTTTAAAACGAGAAATGTGGCGAAAAAAGTGCGAAAAAAGCTCTTCATTCAGGTGAGAAACACGCTTTCCATGAATTATTGAACTTGGTTCTTTTTTCCTGGACTTGGGACCCCAGTGATTTCAAAATGAAAATTTTAATTGTAACTCGACCATTCTGCGTAACCGTTAGGAGAAGTAACTAAGGCTCTAAATGTCAAATAATCGTGATGCACCACCGCCCTGCCGGTGAAGATATATCTTGTCAGTAATGCCATTATACATATTTGTGCGGAATTTCAAGTCACCTGGTTCATTAATGTGAAAATTTAGCGAAAAAAACATTATCGCCTATGATTTTGCTCTGGACTGTAATCAATTTACAGTCAGTGAAGTTTTAAGAGTGGGAAGTTTAAAAATTTTGCTTCCTTCAACTTAAAATTGTACACATACATAATCACGGTGTCGCATTCTGCAGTAATTGAAACAAGCTAGGAATATGACTAATTGGGCAAAATTTCTGCAAGAAAGCTGATCAAATTTCTAGAATGCATTTACATCGATTTCTCAATTATGTCCAAAATCCAATTAAAATTGAGTCCTGTAAATTAAGTTTTTTTGCGGTGATACATAATGCTTTCAAATTTAATTAACACTCTTACAACTTCAGCACCCGGTACCTTTTTCTTGTAAATATTTACAACATTTCAGAAAATAATGGCACAATTTTGTATTACATTTTCAGAACGATGGTCAACCTCACCATTTCTGGGGCAATATGTCGTGACGAATTACAGGACATCTCACAGTTGAGCAATCCCCTCAGAAATCTATCCATTAAAGTGGTCATCGTTAGTGACGATGCTAACCCTGATATCATCCCTCAACTGTACAACCTCCTCTCAAAACATGCCCAAACTTTGGAATATCTCACCGCCGGATTCCTAGCCTGGGAATATTATTACGACGGCTTAACAATGCCCACTCTTTTTAACCTTACACGATTTCATTTGACCGTCCCGCTGCTAAAGTATACGCCAAGTTTTTACATGTCTTTTCCACCAGGAAACCCGAATTTGGCCGTGGCGTTTCCCCGCCTAAGAGAGTTCTGTTTAATCATGGATGTGATCTGGGATGGTGAATGGGCATCCTGTTTGGAGTCTTTGTTCAGTAATGAGTATCTAGTTTGTCCAAGTGTGAGGCACTTTGAGATAATGGATGCGTATAGGGAAAGAACGCGGGACATTGTTAACCGTGGGTATAAGATTGATATCAGATATGCCAACGTTTTAAAAATATTTCCAAACGCAAAAAATACATTTGTGGACGATTTGAGGAAATATTTTGAAAAGAATGGAATGTTGACTATGTAAATGTAATTATTTCTTCATATAGATAAATTTATGCATAAATCTGTATTTATGTATCAGGTAAAATTGAAAATTTTGTTTTATGCATAACCGTTTTATTCATAAAAGGTACTACGTAGTTCGCCTAAACAAATTTCGTTGAAGCCTCTTCCATAGAATTGTATACATCTGTAGTATTAAATCGTTTTCTACATATGGACATATTTATGTATTAAATATTCATTCCAGTCAGAACCAAAATGTATACATTTCCATTGACATTTTATCTTAATTTCTTTAAAGTTAGTCATCTTAACCTGGGTTCGGAAAACCTTGGGGCTTTTCTAGAGAAACCCTACCCCGGGGGTTTTTCCTGGGTTTTTGGGGTTTTTGTAGTTTCTGGGGCGGGTTGAAGCAAAATTTCTAAAATTACATATTAAGGTAAAACTTATTAAACGTTCGAAGTCAGCATGAGATTTTAAGCATTTTCACTGACTCGGATTTTTAAGTCAAAACTTCATGTTTAACATGTAAATTAAATAGGAATCCAGGAATATGTAGTGATACTTGAAAATTCAAGTCGGACATAAAAATGCTCAAAGTTTCCTGCTGAATCCAAAAATTTTACTTTAATTAAACAAAGTTGTAGTTTAAAGAATCTTCTTTCAATCTGCCCAAAATTTTACAAAGACCCTGGAAGAACCCGCAAAAACCCGCAAAAACCCCATTAACCATTAGGGTTTTTCCGGAGATTTGATACCCCAAAAACCCACAAAAACCCGGGGTAGCGAACCCTGATCTTAACTTTTTTATTTACATATCAGATCTACGAGTCACATGCATGTTGGTGGAACTGTGTATTGTATTTTGGTAAAATTGTAGTACTATCCCCTGCATTAAAACAAAACACGTTCACACAGTACGAAAATATTGACTTCTTTCTTCGATAAACACTCATCACAGTTTGCGTGGACAAACCATGGCTGCTTCATTCCTTCGCTCCACCCCTAATAAATATGATTAGTTTGATAAGCATAATTGGTTTATAAATAATTGAAATCATTACAGAATGTCGACGTTACATCAATTAGACCCAATTAGCTTGATTATAAATGTTTCCTTAAGGCTGATGTAAACGCAATATTACATTCCTCATCATGATCGACAAACATTTTTCTGAATATAAACTCGTATTCTATTCCCATGTTAATTTTTTTAGAGAATCAAAAATTAACTTTGTTCTAAAGGAGTGGTCCCACCTACAACCCACCAAGTGTGTTTAAATCCCAATTTCAGTTGTTGACACACCTTTCCTAGAAGATTTTTAAATTTGGGTCTCATTTAATGGCCCAGACTTTTAATTGAAATCGCATAACTAAATATATTGAAATTCCATAACTTGAATTTCCAGTACCTTTTGTACGATGGAACCATCCCTATAACTGAATCCACCAGACAAGGATTTTCATAACTTCTATATTAATTGAGATGCAAAAACCATTAAGAAAGTGACTGTTCAGGTAAATAATACCATCCCTCGCTCTTTCAACCAATGGTAAATCACGGGATCATAACCGAAGGGTTCCACGTAGTTGAAAACCGGAGAAATTAAGGAATTTTGCGACTACTTAGCTGTTAGAAATACGGTATACATAGTCACGCAGGTATTGATTTCTCGGTATTAAAGTTGTTACGTCTTAGTATTAAAATTATACCGGTCCGTAAAAAATTGCTACCATCAACCATCATGGTAAAATTTTAATACCGAGTTATTATTGCACCGTACCACCTAATCACAATCACTTTGGTAAAGACATGAATATCGCTTGGCATTATTATGATACTGGATTTCAAAGAGTGTAGTAGCATAGAATCTGTATAAACCATAGACACATAGGCACGGAAAAATAGAGATTACTTAAGTATAAAATTTATCGATCTTTGGGTGCTTTTTATCCTTTTTATGTAATTATTTGCGCCGACCCTGACCATTGGCAGATAGCGTCATTTACACATTGCATGCCATTGCATACCAATTAATTTTGTGATCGATGGACTCCAGTTTGGTGTCCATCGTGAGCATACGTTCGAAGACCTCCATTGTTAGTCATTAGTGAGCTAATTTTAAAACTTAAGCAACTCAGGGTGGTCAAACACTCCGTCTATGTAGTTTGATTTGCAGACTATTGTAGGTTGCAACATTTGTAAACATTTCATCGGAATTGTAAAAATACAGAAAGGTTGCACTGTCAGAAATGACGCCGTAACCGTTCCTTTGGGGACAAAGCGCCTTAGGGTCGCCCCGGGAAAGCCCGAAGGGCACTACATGCTGATTAAAATTTATTTCGAGAAGATTTTAAAGAACTTATACATGTTTTCTTTAATGTTTTAAAGGTAAATTGAATAAAATGTATGCTTTTGAAAAGTCTGGCAGATTTCAATTTTACAGTTTTTAAACTGAATTAAACCACTGCAAATTCAAGTTATGCGATTTCAATATATTTCGCAATGCGATTTCAATTAAAAGTCTGGTGGATTAAAAGTAACCCTTTAAATTTTCACGGAAACCCACTGTCGGACTGAACATATTTACATACTCTAAATCCACGCAGGATTGAAATTTCACAAAAACTAAGAATTCTGAGAAGCTACACCACTGCCAGTCTCAAATACACTCAAATCAAGTTGACGGGGAACTTTGACACTGGCAGTGGAGTAGTTTCTCAGAATTCTCAATTTCTGTCAAAGTTCAATCCTGCGTGGCCTCATAGTACATATGTTCGAATGCTTACTTATACATAATAATGCTGAAAAAATCATAATTTGTTTTCGATGATGAACATCTAAAGTATATTAAGCTTACATTACGGATCTACATTTCCCCAGTGCTCAAACTAATAAGCTAATGATTTCAATTTACAACTTTTCGAAACCAAATAATGTGTTCCAAAATTTTACCAAGACTAAATCAACGTCTTCCCTCGGCTGGATTTACCCAGCAGCTCGGCCCGTTCCTCAAGCTGTCCCGATGGTTTGGTCGATGTCCAATAGGGTTTGAAACTATTGTTAAAAAATCTAAAATTCAATACAGTTTCAACCTGACGACTACCTCATTTTTTCTCTCTTTAATTCTTGCCCTACTACTGAACGCTGTATTTGCAATTGCTATATTGAAATTTCAACACGATGTATTTCCTTCGGGAGGAATGTACGCAACAATTCTTTATCCATTATATGTACGTTACACTCTAAATAACTTTGGGGAATATTTTTACCTGCACAGGAAGGAACTATGAATAGTGCCGTATTTTTGGGAAATGTTTACCGAGACGTTATCTCATAAAGGGAAAATAAGTCAAAGCACACGTGACGTCGTTATTAAAAAAAATGAGATTTTTGTTATAACGTTTTTCTGTATCAAATTGGTCATTTTTTAAAATTATGCATGTACGACATCACGTGCGCATATTTTATACCAGAGTTTTTGACTTACATGTACTTCCCGTTGGTAACAAGACGTCTCCTACATACATAAATCGTTACCCAAAAATGTAGCGATCACTATAGTACCTCTGCGAATGACGATTTGTCTACAAATTATTATAGTGTACACTAAAAACAAAAATTTGTCAAATCAACACCGCCGGTGTCAATATATGACTTAACCGCCTTGGTTACAATTGTGATTCCGAGTGGTAATGAAATTTTTACAACCCGACGTAAAAATTTCATTACCACTCGGAATCACAATTGTAACCAAGGCGGTTAAGGCATATATTGACACCGGCGGTGTTGATTTGACAAAGTTTTTTTTGAGTGTATATAGGTCAAACTTGAATAATTTGGGTCAATTTTTTTTTCTTAGGTGGCCTCCGTCCAACCCAACGGATGAAGTTGTCAAGGGCCGCGTCACCGATTTTCTCTACAGTTTGATCAACTCCATCGCCACGTGGTCTGCATATATCGTCTTTGTCGATTACTTTTTCGGGTTTCTTAAAGCTCCCGAGTTGGCGAATTGGCTCAATAATTGGAACACGATTGAAGACGAGATGAACCAGATTGGCTTCCAGACGGAAGTGAAATTGGGCAGATTTGTGTATATTTTCATCCCCTTGTTTGAATTCGTGCCTAGCATGATCTTTGGGATTTTGGACGTCACCGAACAGATTAACCCGGATTATGTCATTTATTCATTTCTGACCGTAATTTATGGATTTATGCCGTACGTTTCCTACGCGATTGAAGACTCAAAGGCGCTCGTGATGCTGAAATGTTTGCAATTAGGATTTCACCGGGTAAATCATAATATTTTTCAAAATATACAGTTTTTAGACAGCCAGTGTTTTTTTGCCATGATAGAAACTACGCATGAATTTGTTTTTGTCTGGCATAATTTCTCCCACGAGTTCAAAAAATGCAACAAATATGTTTCATCCAGCATGCAGAGGCCGGGGCCATAGCTGAGTGGTTAGAGCATCCATCTCTCTCCGCAGAAGTCCCTGGTTCGAATATTAGGTTGTGGTTGGAGTTTTTGGTAAATCAACATTAGCGTACTGGATAGTTGTCTACTTGGGGATAGTCAGTGCCTGAAGAAGGCAGAAGCTGACTCCTAAAGCTAAAGAGCTAAAGACTCCGGTACGGTACATGTTGATGAGTGATACGTGTTTTCTCCAACCCAGTGATTTGCATTAACGCTACTGATATGATAAGTAGTATTATGCATTGTAACTGTCCAAATGGAACCTTAGACAGCATCGTCAATTAAAACTTACTGAAACTTACATAAAATTTGGAATGCCACAACGGTTCTGTCGGAAATTAATCCTTAATCCAGACGAAAAATTTTCACTCCACTAATCCTAATCCTAAATCCAAAAGCAATGTGAATTAATCCTATCCCAACCTACCCAGTTAAAATCTACCTGTCCTACCTATCCTGCCTGTCTGTGAGAACCATGAGCTAATACGCGTACGTTAAACCCCACCTTTTTTCATCCAGCATGCAAGGAGTCTCTAAATATCTATTCAAAGTTAATTATGCAAATAAATAAATAATTATTGATAAGCATATATAAAGGGTGGCCTTTTAATTTGAGAATTTTTGTTGCATTTTTTGTACATTGCGTTCTTTCCGCAGTGCGCTTTTTACACTGCCTTTTGCACCTTGCAAGTCTTCCGTTTTTGCAGTACAGTTCCAGAAATCGAGTAATGACACAGATTGCAGTTGAGCAATGCAGATAACTTGCCAGGTTTATGCGATTTTGCAGCAATTTTAATTTTAAAAAAACTATGCGACTTGACCCAATTATTATTCAACTAGGCATACATGTACATATTTCGCAATATTATTTTGCAATATTATTGTTTTACGAAATTTATTAGACTGCGAAACATATGTCGGTATTACTTGCATACTTTGTCGTACTCGCGAGTACGCCCTTGAGTACGAAAATATTGACAAAATTATGTTCTTATTATTTTCCCTAAAGATACGAACCGATATTGATCTCCGCCTAACTCCCCGAGAGGAACTTTTACCTATTCGAAAAATCCATTTAATTTTGATCAAGCTGAGGTCACAAAGCGAGAAATGTGGCGAATACTTGGCAACCCAACCCAGCAGCTCCTTTTAATCCTGCTGACAATGTATATTACGGCGGTTTCCTTCTTCATTTTTGTGGACGTAGTGCGTGATCCGGTCGGCGACAGTACGGGCGAATGGGTCATGATGGTGTTCGCCTCGTCATGGCCAATTTTTGGAATTACCCGGCTTTACGCGAAAGTTTGGATGGCTGTGGCGATAACTAAAGAGGTGAGGAACGACTTTGTATGTACATATGTAAATTGAGTAAGTCGTCAGTATGGTAATACGCTCACAATGGAACCTTTTTTCAAGCTACACCGGGATTGACGAACGAGTTATATCGACACATCAATCCAAAAATTAGTAGTCACGTGATACTTATCATTCCGTTGAATGGCCCCTAGGAAGAGAAATATTAGAGGTCAAAGTTCAAACGTCCGCAAATTTTCTCCCACTTTTTCCTCCACCGGCCGAAATCCAGCGCGGAGTGTTAACTTTGACCCCTAATATTTTTCTTCCTAGGGGCCATAAAGATAAGTGTCACGTGACTACTAATTTTTGGCTTGGTTTTTCGATATAACTCGTTAGTCAATCCCGGTGTAGTTTGAAAAAAAGGTTTCATTGGCAGTGTAGGTACACTCTTAAAAATAATATTAGCTTTTTGACAAGTATGCAAATGCGCTCTTATAGTTTAAATTTTTTTGAACTTAAAAAAATGACAGTGGAATAATTTTAACTTGATAAAGAGTAAAGATTCCTCTGAATTTATGATATGTAGTTTACTTAAAATAGAATTCAGACCGCATTTACTTCTCAAAAGGGTAACATTATTTTTACGAGTGTATCCAAATTTTTAGGAGAAGGCGATTGCATCTGCCCTGAGAATGGAGGAATTAAAGGAAAGCACAGAATTGGTAGGAACGGATGCATATTTTGCAGAGGTACGCATTTCCATACGTATTATTTTTTTAAACAGTTTACGAAATAACAAGGCCTGTTTTCCGGAGAAACTGGGGATCCAGATTTTCTAAATTTATTCCAAAATCTTTGAGAAGTGGAACAAATTTCGCAAAGGTTTTATGATTTGCCTTGCTAAACTATTCCTCGTACAGAATTATGTACATAATAGGCGCTCAACAAATGTTATCGCTGTGTCCAGAAAATGACTTTCCTGGACAATTTCCACCCTTTTTTTTGACTACATCTCGAGTTGTGCTTCCCCAGAATTTAACACTATTTTTTATTAAATTTCAGCTCAGTAAAGTTTACAACCTATTGACCAATCATCCGACAGAGGTTTCGCTAAATAATTACGTGAAATTAAATAACGCCTTGATTTTGGGGGTAATACATAAATACCTACTAGTGCAGGTATCATTTCAGTGCAGAAACTTATAATTGTGACGATGGTATTTTTAATGTTACAGGTGTTTCAGCAAGTTTTCACAATGTTCATTATTCTGATGCAATTTCGGAGATAAAATAAGTATGTTCAAATATGTTTACGGACAATTGTAATCCTCGATACAATCATTTATTCTTCTTTAAAATCTTTAACTACAAGCTTTTAACTTAACTTTAAATACTTTAAAAAACGCTGCGTGGTTATTTTATCCCCATTGGATGCAAGTATCTGTGCATTTCTGCCAAACCTAAGCATTTGTTTGTATAAGCATGCCTGTTCACTTTCATTCATGTGGCTTATGTATTATGATAGTATTATAATAGTACACAACCTCCCCTCCTCAGAAGTCGGAATGACTGAACATTGAATGAAACAAGTTTTCTTTGAACAGGTATGTGTATAAGGTAACGTTACAAGCTTCGAAATTAATATTAATCTTTGGCAAATTTTATATGTACTAATTAAATTTGTGATTGATAGAAAAAAACTTACAAAAAACATCAGACTCTTAGGGGATACAACAGAGGACATCATTGTCACGAGAGTCTTACAAATTTAGACATTAATTGAATTTCACTGTGTAACAATTCCACTGACCTCCCCATCTTCCCCGGATGGTTGTGGGACTAAGGAGAAATCTGGTCCTAACTCAGACGTCAAAATGTCGCAATTAGAAATTCGTTTATCCAAACCTGCCTCTTGACGGGGCTCTGATTCCGTCGTTGTCAAGTCAACCAATTTCTCCTCGATGGGCTGGCCGATATTTGAACACGCCTCGCACGGACACCCACTCCCACGAGGTCCGCTCCCCCCACATTTCTCCCCACAATCCCCGCCACATTCACAATTTCCCTTCCTCTTCTTCCCACAATACCACACTTCACCCTCTTTTCGGCACAGAACTCCGTCTCGATTCACCCTGAACCCAACCAACTCCACGCATGCGTGGCACGGACATCCACTCAGCGGCCCGCACTGCCCATCGCAGGTCCCACAGCGGCACGCCATCTTCCATTTCCCGCAGTAAAACAGGTTCTGTGGCGTCATAGCGGTGTCCCCACCGTCCCCCAGGGAACCGCCCGGTTTGGCCAGATCTCCCGCCGAATTGACTCTGAAACCGAGAAGGTCGGCACATTCGGCACACGGGCAGCCGGATTTGGGGCCGCAGACGAACGGAAACGGGCAGTTCCAACAGCGGCAGGATTTCTTGTCGGGAAAGGTTCGAGCACAGTAATAAATTGAAGCGGGAGGCAGCCCCGTGTCCCCGCCGGAAGTGGAGGAGGACCCGGTACCCAATTTGGCGTCGTAACCAGCCAGGTTAACAGTCTTTTTAGGCAGGGAGGACTTGCTCCCCTTCGTCCACATGGTGAAATGAGTCTCTGAAATGATAATTTTTGGAAACATTAAAAATATTTAAATGAGTTTACCGTAAACTTTTTAAATTTATATTACCCACTTAAAAGCGGGTAAAACATAAAATTTTGTAAAATTACAAAATTACGTAAGTATTGGATACACTTTATGACGCTTCTATGTAGAATATTTATTTGCTTTGTTAAACTTCCACTTTAAAGTTTACTGAATTTTCAAAATTTTCGGTCTTCAAGTTAATACTTCTTGTAAATATTTATGCACCTTCTAAAAATGTACTCTTTGTAAAATATTGTCAATCACACAAAATTAATCAGTGTTTTTTCGGCAATAAAACTTTAAAACTAACAGTTGCCAATGTGTGTCCGTGCAAATATTTTGCTAGACTTATTTACTTTCCTGCTTATGTATTATTAGGTACATACATATCTCCATAAAGTTCCAGGTGTGTGAGTGTGTCTGTTTGTTTGTCCATGCAGGTGATATTTTTCCAATCAGTGGGAGGTATTGTATGTACACGTAAATGGACTAATGAACGGGCCGTGCAGAATTCATGCAAGGAAAGTCATGCCGAACAGACCAATAATCAAATGTGTATATTTATGCATGTTCATACTCTACAATTATTCCGGCGTGGCACCCCATTTGCAACTTTCTTGTGGCAAGAGACGGAATTTACTAAACACGGAAATGTGTCTATTTAGTAAGATTTATGGACATTAGGTGACAATGAGTGTATTTATATATTTCAATCTTTACGGTTTATGGACGACCCCTAAATACTTCCATACTTTGAGGAACTGTATGACTCATTGGATCGCGTGCTTAACTCGCTCGACTCGTGGAATAGAGTAGGTAAATGAAATGGGATCGCATCGCATGATGTAAAGGATGTGATCAATAATGGGGGACTTTTTTACCTCTCGACATACATATGTACACGCGCCTAATGGAACCATTATAATGTGGATGTGACGCCTAGGCTACCACTTCCGTTAAAATCGGAGACATGCTTGATGTATGGTCCATCACGTGGACAAAAACGACAGGAGCTCAAACATTCTTATGTATGTATGTATGTACATATGCACCAACATTTGGAAGCTGGTTATTTGCATATGTATGTATCTATGTATGTATGTAACTCTTGTCCCGGTGGGTACATATGGTGAAAAAAATTCATGCAATTTTTATTTATTTTCGAAATTTCTGCGTCCAGCATTTTGCGATCAGCATCTACAAATTTGTTCTGATAATTCTATTCATAGTTGCAAACTTTAATTTCCTTTAGGTATAACACTTTGCAAAAGTTTTTATTGAAGAGCAAATGAGATTTTCTGGTAAATTTGTCAAGAACGTTTGCCCGCATTTATTTTGCTTTTATGCCGCGGACTCAAATTGAGGAGGACAATATGCCACACTGACAAATAATTATAGATCTTCGTGTCATTTGGATACGTGGTCATTGGCGCCAGAAGCAGGGGAAAGGGAACATTGTCTTCCTGAAGTTCAACAAAGTCGTATCTTTCCGATGTTACATAATATGTAAATCTCTCGTCTACCTACCCCCAAATGATAATGTTAGTATGATTGTTTGAGCAATCCAAGACCATTTTCTATTTTTAGCTTTTGTTTGAGAGCAGTGACCTGCGGGCATTGACCTCGAGACATTAAACTCCCAACCTTGACCCCGATGGGCGGTGGGGGTTTACCCTTGTGGGGGGGCCTGGAGATGTACCCCTGGGGGGTGCACCCTGTATGCAAGTAATCCTAAATGCAAAATAACCATGACAAAATATTTACACTTAAAATTGTATGATCAAAATGCGTATTTAATGAGAATGAAAATGCGTGCATATTGATGTGTGCGTGATTACTCATGAAAAGTGTTCCAGCCAAAATTTGGCACGAAACTAGTCGGATCTTGTCCGAAGCCGTTTAAACACGAGTTAAAGTTCAAGAAAGTTATTTTTAAAGTGATTTGGTGTAGTTCACGCAACAAAGAAAATGAACGAGAAAAAGCATAAACTTTTATGAGCAGATAAGCGTTTATTAATTTCCTTCTTACTAAATACTACATATAAATCTAACAATGCTTGATTATTATCCTAAAGCAATATTTTTCTCTTGCAAGCATTAATTTTATGAAGTTTTGAGTTTTATATTTTCATTGTGACGGCAAAAAGTGACGGTATAGCATGAAATCAACTCCGTTTCATCTATGATGGGGCCTCCACATATACGGCTAGGTGTATATTCAATCGTAACCTTAGTAAATACTGGGTCAACAAGCCCATCAATTGTGACTCCTCTGTATCTTTGTACCTCGACGAGAATAATGCTTGGCAATATGAGATCCAACTTCTCGGGGTCATAAATGAATCATTTGAGACGGAGGTTATTGAACGGCACACTGACCTATTTTGTCGCAGACCTATCTTGAGCATTAACCCCTTTGTGACCGAAATAATTGAAATTTGCTTTCCTTTGGGGATCAGAATTTTATCAGTTAGTTGTTGCTAACCACTAACCACTTTAATTTTAACGATGGTGTAGCTACATCACCAAAATAATATTATGGTGACCGTCATTACGTCACCGATTTCACTGTGGTATACAAACTATGAAGGACCAAATTAACTTCGGCAACTTTTGATGATTTTATTTAACAGGAAGGGTTTATATATGCATATTAGCAAAAAATATCCGCAAAAAACTAAAACCTATAAGTACAGCTTTGCTTAGCCCGAACCAGGATTGATTAGCAAACCCATATTTGTCAGAATGTTATACTATTCTTCACTAATCCTTGCATTAACTAACGTCAGTTGGTAGTATTACTTGGCACTAAATTCTAATTTACTGTTCTTTCTCCGTGACTAGAGACCACGAACAGGGGAGGTTACATAAGTAACCCTATAAAAATTTCGAAATTTATTCAATTTTAAACATTAAACACCAAATTTTAGCTGAATATATAAACTCTTAGAAATCGATATGGGTACCCCTTAGTGCCCCTCTGGTTACTTTTTGTTCATTTTTGCCTTCATATAATTTCATGACAAGCCATTAAGTATCACCGTTCCGAATTTCAGCTTTTTGCGACAAGTTCTGAAAATCGGTATGGGTCACCCCCTAGGGTCCCGGATATGAAAATTTTACCTATTTCACTTCATATTCTTCCATTAGGGGCCTTTAGCAGCCTGCATACCAAATTTCAGCTCGATTGGATGATTTTGAAAAATCGGTGTGGGCCACCCCCTCGAGTACATCCGGTTGAAAAATTTTCAAGTTTCACTTCGTATTCTTTTATTAGGAGCCATTAGCAACCTCTCAACGCTCAAAATCACGCATATTTTAAACCTTCATCTATCCAGATAGTTACACTCTTAGAAAAATCGATACCAGATTAATACCAGGCGGTATTCATGTGACTTTACCGTTTTGGTATTGATTTGTATTAATACCGTGACGGTATAAATGCGTGACTTGCGGTATTGATCCACAACATACGGTATTAACGCATGATACCATACAGTAAGAAAAATGAAGGTTTCGTACACCTTGGTATTGATTTTAACGTTATTTATTCAATACATTAACAAGTTAAAAAATAGGGATGACAAAATATTTACAAAATGGTGGAAATCAAATGATGTAATTTTATGAAAGCAACAAAATTATCAAATTCTCTTACACAAAATAATATGGAAGTGTTGAGATTGAGGGACCAGATCTAGAAGTACAATAAATCTCATATTTGTAATCAATTCACACCCAGCGCCACAAATTTATTGAAGATAGCTTTGTCAATTTAAATAATTTTACCTCTCAATTCTATGCGAAACCTACTGAAATAAATTAAAAGTAATTTGGTAATTAGTTCAAATTCTGCAAGATAAATAAGGTATATTCACGTCAAGAACTATTTGCGAATGTATTTACCAAGTAAAATTAGCTTGACCACGACCGGAAATAGGAATTAGTAAAGTCGACGATCTCGCTAAATATAAAAGAATTAAAGTAATTACTATAATGCGGGAAATATATCGACATTTTTTCACTCTAATTAAACAATAATATTAATTTACTTATAAATCAAAGGTAGAAAGATCAAATAAAAAACACAATAACAATTTGGGCTTATCCGTGAAAAAGAGTGCCAAAGTTTCCATCTGAGGAAATCAATTTCTTCCTCATCTTAATTATTGTTAATTATAAATTAATTTGGAGGAACTCATCGTTGGAAGCGGAACGAAAACTATAAATAGTGTAGTTTGCAAATCCCGCGCACGTATTTATACCAGACAGATTTGAGACTGGGTAAAAGTGGTATAAAATCGATACCAGTCAGTATTATTTTTACTATATTAGTATCAACTTGTTGATACTCTCCAAATATAAGTATGCGGTATTGATTTTTTGCAATATTTTAATACCAAACCGTGACTGGGTTTAATACCAGACGGTCGGTATTAAAATTTTACAAGGAATCAATACCCGGTTTCTAATATATATATATATTTGGATAATTCTTATTGGAAGACGACAGTTCAAACATTCCCTTTAGAATTTGATCAGGGTCACCAAAACAAACAAATTAAGATCATACAATACCAATCTTTCATAAAAACTAAATATTGTATTAAAATAAGACTTATATCGTGTTACATTTTGAACCCCTAGTAAACTGTTCTGTAAGGACCGAATCTTGTACTCTGCCCCATGCAAGCGATGGAACATGGAGAGTTTATGGAGTTCAGGGCTAGTATTTTTCAAGTGATCAGAGAAACTGAAAGTCATAGTTGTGGGTGAGTGGAGAGTCGACGAGAAGGTGTTGCCAACTCGCTCGCCAACTCAACTCGCCTGCACCAATCTCAACCAAGAGAAGAGAGGTATGTTGCAACACCGGACATATCTCAAAAACTCGTCAGGGCCGGCATTTTATTTAACCGGGATTATTTCCACGTGCAACATCTCAAATTGTGAAAAATTGCATTATTATTGAATTATATGCCATATTTTTTTTTGCGGTTTTTTGCAAAAACGGTCATATCGAAATTTTTTGTCGACATGTGTCGAAATATTTTGGCGAAACGTGTCGATAAAATTTACATTATATGAGGGGTTCAACAATTTACTGCTGGTAGTAAGTTAGTTTGATTTAAAAAATGACCTATATTTCGAATTCATAAATTTTGACATTTGGTCGAAATTGTCGTCGTTTGACCTTGTCGTACGATTGCCGGAAGTACAAGGATGACCTATATTTATTTATGAATATTTCTTGGCATTTATTTTTAATTTTTTAGACATTGACTTGTGAGGTTGATCTTAAGCAGTACGCCCCTGTTTTGCGACCCCACCCCCGAAACTTTGACCTCGTTTATCTCGTTGTGCCAGGATCGGGGTTCAGTTGAAAAAACGTCGATGATATTCAACTTTTAAAGACCTATTTATATAGATCGCAACCTAAAGAACCCCAATCCTGGCACATAGATTTTTTTGAGGTCAAAGTTAACCCAGTTACACCCCTAAATTTTGAAATACCGACTCAAAATTGGTCGAAAAAATTTCCTCAGAAATTTAGCTATGGTAAATGAATCGAGTGTTTTGACGTAACTCTTTTTTGTGGCTAGTTATTGTGCATTGTAATATTAGGATATAATCACTAATTAATTATTTATGGGGGTGGGGTTTGACCAATTTTAGAAACTGATACGATAAGTGTCGCTGCTGAACATATGCAATTTATGGTAAAAAATTTAGTAAAATTGGTGACATGGCCCCGCAAACAATCTGACCACTTGAAAAATACCAGCCCTTCATCAAAATTTTCCCGTGTCACCAGAGTAGGGAGACGAAGGTCACAAAGTTCTTGAAGAGGAATAATATTGTACTGCGCAAATGATTAAGAAGTTTTCAATTAAATTCGTAATTAATTTATGATACCCTCACAATGGAGATCTCGCAGCGTATGCACTCCGATTTTGAACCAATTAATGTCAATGGATCACACATTTAATTAGTATGAAATATGCAAAAGACACGGTCTCCCAATAGGCAGAAAAAGTGAAAATCCGAGGAGGAGAAAACACGTCGAAAAACTGACAAATTTTACACAACCAAATTCAATGTTTTCTCCTCCGTCGATGCAAATATCCCTGCCAAGCGTGCCCATTGGAAGATCTTGTTTCTTGCAAATTGTGTACTACTTAAATTTGTAACCGAAAGACACTAATTTGCTAAAAATTGGAGAGCATACGCTTGGAGACCTTCAATGTGAGCAGAACATTTTCTGCACAATTTGTAAATAATTATCATTGTCAGTCTCACCTTATCTGCTGCCCGGACTACATCGTCGACATAATTGCGCCACATTTCATCCAGCTCCCCTGTGTACACGAACTTAAGGAAAATCTCGAATCCCTCCCCGCTAAAGTCCGTCAACTCAACCTCGCCGTCATTCTTCTCCATCATATCTGTGGCGAACATTGCTTCGAACACATCGCTTTGCGCCGACAAAATATAGCGATGTGCCTGAACCTTGTGACCATCTTGCATCTGAAAACTGATGTCTGAATTTTTATGACGATTTTCCAGCAGTACCCTCATCGTGGCTTTGGGGACTGCGGAGCCCTTTTTCTTCACAATGAAACCTTCCACTCGAAGTCCAACCTCGATTCGAAGTGTGAACATTTGTTGGGATGAGTTGGCAACAATGTAGCCGAAGGGTTGTTGGGGCTGTCTAGTAATTGTGGTAATCTGGGAAAACCTGCATGCCGATTGTACGCCCAATTCTGATGCGACGAATGGACCAATTTTGATTTCTGCAAAAGAAACTGAAATGTAATTCATATCCAAGATTTTATAATTAATTGGTAATTTGGCTGGACATGCTACATAGTCATAATTTATAATTCACTTTTCAGTTAATTAGCGATTTTTATTGACTTTCTAATTAATTTACAATTTAAAATAGCTTACAATGCAAGTATTTTACGTGTATAACTCGGATCTGGTTGGGACCAATTTTATTTTGTTCACCACAAAAAATAAGCATACGTTTTTTTCATTTTTCCCAATGCGATAATTTGAGCGCGCGGCGCAAATTTTAAACAATTTTCCAGCCAAAACCTCGATTTTAAAAAATTCTGGAAATTTCCGAATTTCGGCGCGAATCCAAAAATTCTTGTCTTGTAGAAAACTTGTCTCTTCAGAATGACTTACTTGGCTTGAAAAATCCAATTGTGTCGAAATTTGAATTTCAGAATTTTTTGCCAGTTTTTGAAATTCATTAGAATTCTCAACTGTTTCAAATTTTTAGTTTTACAAAAAATAGTGAATGCGGATTTTTTGTAAGTCAAGTAAGTCATTCTGACGAGACATGTTTTCGAATTTTTGGATTCCGGCCAAAATTCGAAAATTTTCAGAATTTTTTAAAATCGAGGTTTTGGCTGCAAAATGGTTTAAAATTCGCACCGCGCGCCCAAATTAGCGCAATTAGGAAAAATGGAAAAATACGGGTATGCTTATTTTTTGTGGTGAACAAAATAAAGAATTGGTCCCAACCAGATCTGAGTTGTACACGTAAAAGACTTGCACTGTTAGTAATGGTAACTAGTAATTAATAATTGGTTCAAACATGTTATTCATTAAGCCAAATAATTAGAAACCTCCACTCATGTTTAAAGTACAAATTTTTAAAAATTAAACAATTCCATTACCAGATTTCCACATAGCGTCAGTATCAACAACTGAAAGATATATGTCAGCAAAGGGTGGTTCCGTTCTATCGTAATGCAATAATTGTACTCCCAATGCAAGCTCGTGTATAGTTTGGCCAGGGACGAAAAAGAACTCCCATTTTGTTTCGAAATCACGGCCAGCCGTAAATGAAAATGATTGCCGATCCGGGTGATCAATCAAGCCAGAAGCGTCTATAGTCCAGATTAATGAATGCACCGAATCGTGGGCCAACTGGAAAAAAGCAGTATGGAAATTAAATACATAAAAAGTCATTTCAAAGCGAAATTATTATATAACTACAAAATATAAACTTACGCCATGCATTGATTCCCGTGTAATTTCTGAAACGGCCATGTTAACTAGTAGGAACAATAATAATTACGTTATTTTTTGATCAGGTCAGGTTAAAATTGTGTGAATTAAATTACATTATATTCCTGTACCAAGATTAATAATTTCCAGCAAATTTTTTACAATGTTCTCTATAGTAAAGAGAACCTTTGATGGCGCAGAATTTAGAAGCTAGAAATTTGGGGTGAGTGACGAGCACGATGATAAGGCCCTATGAATATGTTTCGCATTGATTAATTATTTGTTTATTGAATTGGTTCATTTTCATTACATATGTAATTAGAAGCAACTTTAACTGTGTCATCTAAAATAGCAGTACTTTACACACTTAAAAGCTACTGAACTGAAAGCAGGCGACATTTAACTTACTAAATAATTGCTTAAGCTGTACCCATAGTCTGTGATTTGTTCATGATTTCGTCATGATTTGATGGTTTCTCGCATCCATACTCCATAATTTTCCAAAAATTATTTCATTCCGATTTTCTGATTGGTCGATTTTTTAAATTGTTATGGTGATTAACATGCTGAAATTATGAACCCGTGAAAGCATCACCAAATCACGAACAAATCATGAACTATGGATGTAGCTTTACCTTTTATAGGTGCCAGCAAATGGACAATTAATATAATTTTTAGTCGTAAAATTAGATCAAAGGTATACGTATGCAGAAAACGAACGTTGCTCAAAAATTTGTCAACACTGGACAATGCATCAATATATTCTGACTGAGTGAATTGAGAAATCCAACTGACAAAATTTTTGGATGGTTACAAAAGCTGGATTAAATTGAGACTGACCTTCCCAAAAATAAATGCATTTGTCTTAGTTTTTACATTCGTGGAAAAATTACACAAATTTCTCAGGTGAAGATTGTACACCATGCATACCCATTTCTTTCTTAATATGTACAGTTCAATCAGCGTACCGTCCTAAGCTGATTAAACTTAAAAAAATAATAGAGGAATGGACAACGGGCTTCATACAAACACCGTGTTTGAAACACGTAGGTACATTCAGGGTCACAGGCAAAGTCCAGCAAACGGCAAAACACTAAATTATGCCCTCCTTCCGCGCGATTTCGCCCACCTTCCATCCACACGGTTACTCTCCAATTTGAGCTCATATTTTAGCATAAAATTACTGTTAATTTGTTATCATTTATTTTGGACTTGAAATGAGTTCCATTAAAAAATACAGACAGACAACGTTAAAGCGAACTTTTAATGATGCCAGCCCTGATCAACTTGCACTTGATGTGGAAAAGTCACCCGACGGAAATCGTCTAACGACGAAAGGAGCTTGGGTTAGTGGCATTGAAAAATATTTCGAATTCAAATACTCGACAAAGGGACAAGGTGGAAGACTCTTCTGCACCATGATTTGCAAGCTGTGTGGATTGTCCAATAAGGATAAGGATAAGCCGATTAGCATTACTGATAAATCTAGTTTTGCATTTGTGAGGCATTTGAAGGTAAATTGTAAATTTAATATTCATGATTGCACCTATCGCTACACAGAAAGTACAACTCGAAATAAAACTAAAAAGAATATTCTAATGTTGTGGCTTCTCAGGTCAGATATGAGGTGGAACACGAGGACTTGATGAATATGGATGTCGAAAAACAAGGAAAATCACTTGAAAATAGCGTGATGTCCCGTTCATCCCCACTGAGTCGCCCAAATAAAACAGATCCATACCCACGGAACCACACTCTTCAAAATTCATTTGAGAAAAAACTGATGGAATTTATCGTCTTAGATTGGGTTCCGCTAAATATTCTTCAAGGGTCAGGCTTTAGCAGGATGATAAAAATGTTCGATCCGCGTTTACGTATTCCTCACAGGAGAACAATAGGCACCCTACTTGAAAAGAAAAGCAAATTGGTATACATATGTATAATTAACATAACAATGTATTAAAAATGTTTTGTTTTGTATTTTTTTAAAAATTATATGAATACAATTTTTAGGTAATGGACGTAATGCGTAAACAGATCCTCAACCTTCCAAAAGGATCGCTTCATCTTATTATGGACATCTGGACTTCAAAGCAGAAAATGTCCGTCATAGGAATCAAAGCGCAGTTTCTTGAAGGGTGGAAAATCAAACTTGGAATTAAACCTGACGATGTAAATTTACTATTATTTTTAAACATTCGCGCTTGATAAACTGGACATAGATTTTCACAGTTTAAATATTTAAAAAATTACTAGGTCGTTACAGTTAAGGCTGACAACGCAGCGAACATTTTGGCGGCGTTTAGGATTGACGGCCACAATTTGGAAGGGATAAATGAGGAATTAGAAGACATTCAAGGTCAAAATACAGATGATGATGACGACAGCGGTTCGGATAATGAATCCGAGGACTGGGAGGACCTGGATTGGGAGATGGCTTCCGAGGAGGATGACGTTGACGAAGTCGTTATTACACCCGAACCCCACAAATTAGTCCGCAACGGATGCAATTCGCACCTCCTTAAATGCGCTATTAAGGATGCCTTGCAGTCAGTTCCAGGGCTGTCAAAAATAACGAAAAAAGTTAACGACATTGTTAACTTTTTCCACCGCAGCAATTTTTGGTACGCTAAACTAAGGGAGCGGACAAATGGGTTGGGAATTTTAACACCTTGCACAACTAGATGGAATTCTCTTTATCACTGCTTGAAAAGAATTTTTAAATCGAGGCCAGAAATTGTAAGAGATCTTATCTAAGAGCAAAGACTTATACTTAATTTACATTATCTTATGTTGTTAATTATTTAATATACTATGAAATTTACAGTCCGTTGTTGAGAGTATCAATGCAACCTTAAGGGATGCTAGAATTGCGGCGACCATAAAGAAAAGATCCTCCCTCCCCTCAACACTGACGGAATCCGAGACCAAGGCTATGAATATCATGCTTAAAATTCTGCAGCCGTTTGCAGAATTAACTGATGATTTGCAAGGCGACGGAGTAACCTCATCTTTGCTCCTAATCGGACTTATTGATGCAATTGACAGTGCGTTCACCCCTATTTATTTTTGATATATTAATGTATTAACTGACAATAATTACGTGTCACCAGTAACATGTAGATGCGGAGAAGGTTGACTTTGGAACTGATGACGACTACTGTGATGACCTTGCTAGGTTCCAGAAAATTATTTGCTTATCGGTCGCGGATAGGTTTACAAAAGATAAAGAAAAAGGGGAAAGAATGGTCAAGGAAAATGGAAAAACCAGGAACATTGTGACACGCAATGTATTTAAGGAGGATATGTACATAATTGCGTCGATTCTAGATCCCAGAATCAAAACCGTCCCATTTCAAGGTAACTCCGCAAATTAAATGATCGCGGTTGTTAATTACCAGACTCCGTTAATTTATTTATGCCTCTTGTAGTTCGCACGCCTAGTTATTCAATGTAGTCTGGAACCCGTTTAGTAATGTGTACCACGGTCAAAAACAATTTTTCAATATTTTTCAATAAGGGTATTCATTTCGACTTGGAATGTTTACATCGTGACACAACTTTATCGGAATTGCGAATTTTTTGAAGCCTCGAAGTGAAAACATTTCGCGAATGACAAGTTTCTGAAAATTTCTTTTACGAATGCTTAGAATTTTGAAATGGGCAAAATTCGTTAATTTCCATTAGTTACTGAATTCAATCCAAAGTTCGCAAATCAATTTTCAAGCCAACTGGCGAATGTTAGTGTTTTAAAAATATAACTTCATTTTTTAATAAAAATATGAAATACATTCATTCGAGGTTTATACTACATATGCAAATATGTAAATATCCGGAGTCTGTTAATTACGCTTTTGTATGCAAGAGAATAATAATAATTTTGTACGTCTATTTTAGGTTGTTGTGAGGTTAATTCAGTCCTGAATGGTAAAGTTCCGAATAAGGAATTTACTGTCGAAAGACTTCTCGCTGCCGGTTCGAAACTTCCTTGCAACACGTTAACATCACCAACAATTCCGTCGGCGACAGATCGGGTCCACACCGAGGGGATCAAGCAGTGGGATCAAACTAACCCTCCACCCAAACGCTCAAAATCTGTAACCCAACTGATTCAAAAGTTAACCGTCGATCGAAATGCGGCTACATCGTTTGAAGAAGAGATTACGAGGTATTTGTCGATCCCCGTATCCGGGTGGGATGACATGCCATTAAAATATTGGGGGAAACACGAGGCAGAATTTCCCATACTTGCGTTATTAGCAAAAGAGTATTTGAGCATTCCTGCCTCCTCCGGGGCAGTCGAGCGTCTACTCTCCATCGCTGGAGCTATTGCTTGTGGCAGATCTAAAGAAATCGGATTTTTCACCGCTTAAACTCATTTGCGTACGTACACCACCACCATCGTGTGAATATGTAAATAGTGCCGTATGCGGTGCACACTATTAATATGCGTACTGGCCCATATTCCATTATTTGTTTTGTAACCCAAGCCACATTTTATTCCCTCCTGTTTCACTGCAGTCTTTCGCATAACCTATTGTGATTTACAGCTCACATAAATATCAAATTAAGACTCATGGTGGTTATAATAGTCAATCAAGAAAACTGATTTTGAATGTTTTGCACTTCTTCCAAAAAAGTAAAGTAAATCCTGACCTTTTAATTGGAAAACCCACCGAGGTAGCGGCAAAAGCCTTAAATATTGGTGCCGTTACTTTCTGGAGAATTAACAAGTCTAACGTGTCTACTCCAAAAAAACGCCCAGGTCGGACTCCAAAAATTCTAGTGGAGGACTTCGACAAAACAGCCATCCAAAATGTAATTACGGAGTTCTATAGGACCAAGTGAGTAAACTCAACTAAATTAGTGAGTCCCAGGCTATTAGGCTATTGATCGACGAGTTCATCTGGTCGAACAACCGAATATTAGGATATGGAGACAACATTTTATCCAATTTCTAAATCAAAATAATGCAAGTTCCACACCACGATCCGTGATTTATATAGATGAATCCTAGATTGGTTGTAATTCTGCCGCAGTAAAAGGCTGGGTTCCAGAAATAATGAAAACGAAACGCCGGAATTGAATGTAGATGGACATCCACAGCCTGCTATTCCTTCTAAATTGCTGAACATCGAAAAGGTTTTGAAAAAAGTGGACAAATCACCAGTTGGCTAGCGCAAAATATTTTATGGACCAACTATTTGTATGAAAGAAATTTTAATTATTTCGAATCATTTTATTTAGATACTCTTGGCGTACCAGTTAACGTCTGGGATTTGGAACCTGTGAAAGATACGGTAAAGCGGGATTTGGCTCTTACAGACCAAACAAAACAATCGGTAGATATTTCTCGGTTTAATACAAATTTATACATGAATTTAATCTGATGCGATTGAGTGTTTTCCAGATTGTGCTAAATTTGTGGGGTAAACAAGCTGAAGAATTTGAGGAGAAAATTTTCACGGTCATTGCAATTAGGAATCCATCGTCGTTCATGGGATCTGGCACTCTAAACATTTTTTCGGGAAGCCTACTCTGGGTATTATCCGCGTTAAATTAAATTATCCGCGTTATAGTAAAGTTTTTTGTTCTAACCGCCTCGAATTTTTTAACCTACAGGCCAACGCAGACCTTGATGAAGCCGAAGAACTCCGACAATGGTTTAATGAGAACAAGCCTCAATAATTTTTAAACATTTTTGGTTACATAATTGCGATTATTTAAAACATTTTCAGTTACTGAAATTCTATTATTTAAACTCTTACACAGAAAATTAAATCCGTTTTACAATTTTATATTAGTTTTTCTTTAAGTTATCTAATAAACCAAATAAAAACGTTGTAAAGTAAATATAAAATGAAAAACTGGATTATGAGTTATTTTGCAATTAATTCAATAGTTTTTCAAATTATTGTTATTCATTGATGGCTTGGGCCATACAATACAAATAGCTTTGTGATAGCTTAAGTACGATTCATAAAACCAGGCTTCGATTTCAGCGACATTCGAAAAACAGATGTCAATGTGAGTTCCGTAATCTGTAGAAGGATCTTGAATTGGTGGTTTTGAGGTACAATTCTTCGTTGCAAATAATTCCAGTAGTCCGCGACCTTCCCATTTCGAGAGATTTATGTTAGCATCTTCAAAAATTAGAACGTTTCCGCTCAGCTGGTTCAGTATTTCATCAAGTGTAGTTAAAAATCTTGATTTAGAAAATTCTGGGGATTTATAGACCATGACTACATTTACTCCTGAGATGACCCATTGGAGGAACAGACAGTGAGACGAACCAATTTTTTCCACGTGGAGTAACGGAATATTTGTTAATTGGTTCTCGCTTTCTTTCGCCATTATTGGAGCTCGTTCAGAATTTCTATTTGGCCCTCCGCAGTTTTTTCTGTAGATGCAGTGAAATCCGGGGACATCAACTAAATCCTGCGGCAGGAACCAGGGTTCCACGAACGCGAGTATATTGCTGAAATTAACAGTTAAATTAATTTAAAATTATAAAACAGCGTGGCCTTAAAATGAGCTTTTGCAATTTTTGGGCGACGTTAGAAATACCTCGCCATTGCACAATGATCTGCCCGGATGTCATCTCCATGGGAATTAAAAGATTGGATGTTTTGAAAGAAAATTTTTTCAACTTCATCTCCGTAATCTTGAAGGAATTTCATGGAGAATGCGAATTCCGTTGATCTTAATCTTGCCATTTCAATTGAAACTGGATCATTCGGTCCGGGAGTTGAGGGTGGCGTAAAGTCTCCATAAATGAATAGTCCTTCGCTAGAAGTGGGGCGACTACAACGTATAGCTCTTCTCGGGATAGCCAGTTTTTTCTGGACCTTTTCCTAGGAGGCTCATCATCGTCACAATAAGATTTTACAGCTACTACCGAGCAAATGTGTGTCGAGCCTTGGCTTTTTGCAATTGTAGTTCCATTTGCAGGAACGAGGGGGACTTGGGTTCGAATTATTTGGAGGCCTTGATGTCGCCCTGTCCTGCTGAGGTTACGAGTGATGCGATCTACTGCTACCAACTCCTCGTCGATATTTTTCCGGATTTGATATGTCCTTGTGGAGGCGCTTTTGTGCATTCCAACCATAGAATTATGAAAGTCGAGCCATGCCCTTGTTGGTTTTCCTTGTGCTTTTGTCGAATACTCGATAAGTTTCAAAGTACCGGTGGACCCGTTGAATAATCCGTCTTGTGCATCTACATTGGTGCCAACGAAATACTCCGCGCCGACTTTTAAATACGTCTGATAAGGAAGGCCGTCAGATTGTGGAGCGGTCAGTGTGGTGGCATATTCCAAGGGTCGTTTCTTATCTGCTTCAGAGGCTGACCCTAGAAGGTTCAACTTGATTAAATTAAATTTCATCCACGTTTAAAATATTTAATTTTTATACCCTGAATTTTATCGTGGGCAGTTGACATTGCGCCATCTGATACCAATTTAGCATGGACTTCAGAATTGTATTTTTGACATTCAGCGTTGGTCTTATAAAGACGGATTCCAGTATCTGGTGGCTGATTTTCTGGAGTGACTTCACGAGATTTAATCAGGGCAATGTCATCTTCATCCATTGTACCTTCAGCCATATTATTAAGTGCTTTGCAAAACTCCCATTCGCCACGTTGCTCATAATTTCCGTCAATTCATATAGTTGGAAGAGTTCCCAGAGATGGTTTCCAACAACAGCTCCACGGGGAATGTGAGTTCGTAGTTTAAAGACATAAGATCCGCCGATTGGAGGTAGCTGACGGAGATGACCAACGACCACAAATGACTTTCCACCAAATGGACTTGTTGCTTCATATATTTGACGCAGCCTTTGGTCAACATCATATAGCTGCTTAACGCTGACCATGGAAATCTCATCGATGATGAACAACTTTACGCCTTCAAGTCTGATTCGAAGCGTGTTTAGAATTCCCGATTGAAGGTCTCCCAATCCTCCAGCAGACTGTGTAGGGGGAAGCTGAAAAGTGCAATGCAGGGTCATTCCAAACACGTTAAAGGCAGCCTTTCCAGTTGGTGCTGCCACCAGGACGCAGAGTTGTTCGGGATTTACATTAGGAAATCTGATGGTTGGATATTAAAAAAATTTAGTCCACGTGGAAGTAAAAGTGATAGGCTTAATTTAAGAAAAAACTACTTCGAGCAGTATCGCATAAAACTCTGTGCAATAGCTGTGACCACGTGACTTTTCCCCACACCTTCCCCTCTGCTAAGAAAGTTGTGAAATGGAACTTTTCCGGTCTTCAAACTGTGTAGTACGTTGAGAACAAATCGACGTTGACGTTGGTTTAAAGATCTCATCATTTTAAGGTATTCCGTCTCATCCACAAGACGAGGGGGCAAGAAGTGCTCCACTTTTGACGTTGTTGGGGCAAAGTCATCCACGCGGAAGTCATTGAAGTAGTCCTCCGCGTCAACGCCTTTATCGTTCACAACTATAACCTTGTCATCGTCATCTTCTATTTGTCTTTCTTCTGCGTCGTCCAGCAGTCCTTGCAGTAATTCGTCATCGACATCATGGTTAAAGTAGAAAGGTTGGGAGTTACATTTCAACTGTTCTTGGTGGATCGAGGCAGATTCCACTTTGTCAACGTCGATGAAATCCTTTTTCTCATTACGCCAAGGGACAAAAGGCATTAATTGTTCACGTAAGTAGTTAGTTGGGTCTGCTTGCTTTCCGTAGTGGCGGAATCTGATAATTTTTCTAATTGTCCTTTTATAAACAGTGCCACTGCCATCGAGCAATTCATGCTTGTTTGCTGCTTTGCGTCCCTTGGTTGGCGTTGAAACTGCAACCAAATAAAAAACTATTCAATATTTTTCCCATTTTGCGTTTTTTTGTATTCTAATTCTTAAGAACGCTCACTCTTGGCTGTTAATAAAAGATGTACTTGGTAAAGATAAACTTGCTTGACTTCCCAGTAATAAGTCGTCTAAAAGTAACATTTAAAATCAATTTGGCACACTAATTAAGTATTCAACGAGGATGTTATAAGCTTACTATCATGTTGAATCGGCTCATGAACGACTAAGTTGGGATCATTTTCAGCGTCATCATCGATCTCACCTGAATTACGTAATTACGTATGGTTACATTATTCACAAAAAATATTTTTACTCCACGTGGATTACTTTCAAGATTAATGTCTCTTGCTGTCTCGTTTTCCATCTCCTTTTTCTTTTGAGAGCAGTAAAGTTGTTCATGGAAGCGAACTCTGCAAGGCAGATATCCTCAAGTTCCTTTGGTCTTTGAGAATAGTGGTCATTTAGACCTTTCATACAGATATCCTCGCTATCATCCCCCAATTCCTCGAGTTCTTCTTTCGGCTTCAAGAAAGTAATCCTCTCATCTGGCTCCGAAGTGTTAATGAAAACATCGCTTCTGCTGCAATTTGTGTTGCTTATTCCTTGTAGAAATGCGGCGGCCTCTTGAGCAGAAATTTCAGAGCCGTTGATTAAGATGCTGGCGAATTTCTTCAGTTTATCTTGGATTGCAATATTTCCCCGTCGAACATCCTGGTCTAGTGCTTGCAATAATTTTCACACGCCGCCATCAGACTTCAAAATGTATCCCACACAATATTTTGCACAAGAGTAAATATCTAAAAGGAATTGAATATCGAGATTTGCCTCCCATGCCTCCAGCAATTTTCGATTGTATGGGTTGATGAAGGACGCATTGGTTGAGCGTTTCAAAAACACTGTGGGACGCTTAATGGAACTTCTAATGGCGATTTTGTAGCTAGAATAATCCATATTTAACTCCACGAGGAAATTTTTGAAGCAAATGTCTTCCTTATAGGCTCGTCCCAATTGGTTCAACTTGTCCTGAATCTCAGCATAAAGTTCTTCTGCATCTTTAATTTCTTGGGGATTCCAGTCAGAAGGGAGGGGACGGAGAATCATTGTTGTTGGTAGTTGTGGCTTTGGAAATCCGAATCTGCATTTTTGACCTCTTTTCAGCTTCTTTTCACACGTATGAGAATGCTTGTGAAGCTGATAACCAATCAATTTCTCCATCTTTCCTTCTGCACATCGTTGTGTAAGAAGTGTGGTGAGGAGGGCGCGGTATTTGTGGTCAAAATGAATCATGCAGGTGACAGGATCCGACCTGACCAGCTCTGCAACTTTAATGAATGGTAAATCAGCTGCTTCCTCTTCTGTGATTTCTTTCCCATCAATCAGCTTTGTTAGCATGATCTAGAAGTTAATTGTCATTATTACTCCACGTGGATTTTGCAAAATATTTACACAAAATGAAATATAAAATCAATTTTTTAACCTACAATCATTTCCGTCCATTTGGCTTCTGCTGCAGAAAAAGTGATGAAAAATGTTTCCCTTCCTAGCGGACGAATCATCCCCAACACCCTTTTGGTTTTCTCCTTCAAATAGGCTGGAGATGACCTGAGGTCTTTAAAATGCAGCGTCCATCGTCCTTCTTGCAAAGATTTTCAACGAATCCTGGGGTCAAGGTTCCCGCTGTAACGTGTCGTGTCCCAATTTTCTTTCTCATGCAGATCTGGACTGCATTGACTACCTTCTCATTAAAGGACCTCTTGAATGCATACAATAATTTGGTTGGACGGCACGCTCTTCGATCATACCGGCGGATTTCAGTCCTGGCTATATCCGTGTAAGTTACCCGCACCCATTTTTTGAATGACGGGGGTACACCAGCGTAAATTGTTGGAAAAGACAGTAGTTCTGCATTTAAGTCCCGATGCATTGGAATTGGAATATTTCCTTCAGCTGGTGCGATGCGTATCCCATAAATATCGAGGGAATTTCTTCGAAAAATTAGAGTTTCGTCAGCCCCAACATTGGATCTATCGGACACGCTTTCTTGAGCTTCTCCTTCCACGCAGATGTTAATACTGATGGCTGCTAAAAATTGAATTAAATATAGAATAATGATTTTTGAATAGTTTTGCTTTTAATTAAAAAAATCTCGAAAAAATATTTATACGTAATATAAATATATGAACAATTTAAACTAACCGGCATTTTCTTCATCCGTGTCGACTTGTGAAGGCTCAATGGGGTCCTCAATGTCACCGCATAAAAAGTCCAATATAATGAGTATGAATGACAAATAGTTAAATCACATTAGATAAGGTAAACTTTACTGATACTATTTTATTTATTTATTGATTTGATGAAATATTTAGATTAATGCCGAACAATGAGGACTGTTTTGTTTACTTCCTTCCTTATGGCTACTGGCGACAGCTTATACCCGGGCCAACTGGAGCATTACTGGACTTGTTCATCTACGTGTTCATCTGCGTGGATTATGTAATTAAATTTTCAGATCAATAGTTCAATGTGATGTCACGTCTTTACAACATCGAAGGCCTGCAAAAATTATGCCCACGCGGAAAATACACAAATTTTAAAAACTTCACTTTTTCAACTGCTTATGTAATTGCATTGAGAATATTCGTATACTATTGTCTTAAACTTAAATTTGTATTTGACCTTTCATTATGTGATCTTTTATCCCGAAATTGAGGTCATCATTGAACTCGGGGTAAAATTCGGAGTTAAATTTCAGTTCAAATCGACATATCTATCAAAGTGAATATTTAAAGACCTTTCTATGTACTTTCTTCACCTTGAAGGCCAGAGTCGATGTCACCATTACAATCGGGGCTAAATTTCCCGTAATATTGATATATACATGCAACTTGAACTTGAAATGACATTGCGTGATCTTTGATGGCCTCTGAGGTCAAAATCGAGGTCACCACGGAAATCAGAGTTAAATTTTAATCCAAATTAATATATATACCAAATTTAACAGTTGGTGCGATGTATGTGCCCTTTCGTGACCTTAGAGGTCAAAATGGCGGTCACCATTGAAATCAGCGTTAAATTTCCTGTCAATTTGACATATATATGCCGTATGACCTTTAGACGACCCTTGAAGTCAAAATGAAGGTCACCATTGAATTAGTCGTTGAAAAATATTTAAAAACGATATGTCATAAGCCAAAACTGACAAGTGACACTTTTTCATCACTTTTCGTCCCCGTGACGACGTCATCATCACACGTGACGACAAATGTCAAAATGACATGAATTTTAGAATTCCTCATTAAAAAATAGTTAAAAACGATGTGTCATATGCCAAAACTGACAAGTGACACTTTTTCGTCACTTTTCGTTACCGTGACGAAGTCATCGTCACACGTGACGACCAATGTCAAAATGACATCAATTTTCGAATTCCTCGTTGAAAAATAGTTAAAAATGATGTGTCACATGCCAAAACTGAAATGTGACACTTTTTCGACACTTTTCGTCATCGTGACGACGTCATCGTAACAGGTGACGATGTATCAGTGTCCATCTTCGAACTCATCCTGTCCCATGAAGTTAAGAGTTTACGTTCAAAATTTGTCTCTAGGTCTTTTCGTTGAATAGTTATCGGAGCTACGGACAGACAGACGGACAGACGGACGGACGGACATAACGATCTTATAAAGGGCTTTCACCCCTTAATAAATACATCGAACACTATGGCACTCTGACAAATGTTCAAGGGGTCACATGCCACAACCCCAGAGGGTGTGGCCATAGGCACCCTATCAATTTCAACGAAACCATGTCATGTGATATATCATTCTTCTCTGCTCGATGAGTAGATTTCGACCTTGTAACTAAAATTTTGAAACCACGGCCTTAGTGGGTGTGGCGAGCATGGAATTTTCGATTTTGGCGCATCCATGTCATGTGACCTACCAAAACTCAGCTCCTCTAGGAGGTATCTAATGAATACTTATATTTGACGGACCACACACCCAGTGGGAGTAGTCCTCGGCGACTTTTCGATTTCAACGAAAACATGTCATGTGATGTATTATTTTACTTAGCTGGATGAGTTGATTTGGAATGAGTAGCTAAAATTTTCAAACCACATCCCAGTGGGTATGGTTCTCGGCGACTTTTAGATTTCAGCGAAACCACCTACGATGGGCCCGAAACCCGGGCCCTACGATTAGATTTCGGCTGAATACTTACAAATTTAGGACCCTCAATCCTGTGTCTTTGGTAACACGATATCATTTTTTCTAAGCTCAATGACTACATCCCGACTATGTTGCGGGTACTTAAAATTGACAAACCACACTCCCAGTGGGTGTGATCTTCAGCTACCTTTCGATTTGGATGAGGCATAATTTATATTTATGAGATATCAATTTTCAGGTTGTTGGTTCTTGAACACACTTACATACGGGCCACACCCCGTTGATCCAAACCTTTGAACAATGCCCTTCAACCAGCTTAATTGTTGATTTTACTTTTAAGCTGGAGGACGGGTCGACGTGAAAATAAATTGTATTGCAAGTGAAAGCAATTCCCTATTACTAATGCTATCAAAGTGTATATGTGGGACGCGTTTCTAATAAGTTATTGCTAACAGTGACATTGTCAGTATCGAACAATGTCAAGAAAGGTCACCCCACCCTCATGCAAACCACCGGCAATCATAACTTTCAATCACAATTTTGGCTCTCGCATCGATGGTACCTACGATTTTGTCTAGTGCATTTTATCTGTTCGACATAAGATATAAGTCGATCCGGGATGCATCGGTTCAGTGGATAAGCGGGCAAGATTCTTTATCTTGCTTTTTTAGCCTGAATCGCCAGTATTTTAAATTGTTTCGTCGTATTGTAGACTATTTTAAATGTTCCTTTGCGTAATGTGAGGTTCACTGGCTATCATGTAGAGCGTGTGATTCTATTTCGCGAAATGTTAAACCCTTATTTTCAAAAGCATCCTTATTTTAAGCGAGAATATCTGTCTGTAACGGAAAGAAAAGTAAACCTGTCCGTCACGGAAGTTTGTTCGTGATGGAAGTGAAAGTAGGGAAAGCCAAGATTCCACCGGCGCGAAAATTAAAAAACTTTAAGTGAGTGTTAGACAGTGGTTATCCGGTCGTTATTGTGGGATGGTGGTTATCGGAGTGTGCCAGCCGGATTTATCGAGGCTTTGCTGCCTGGTTATGGGGATTATCGATGTGTGACGGCCTGATGGTGGTAACCGGGGTGTTGCGGCATGTTGCTTATCAGGTCGTTGTTGCTTGTTGATGCTTACTGGTTGAGGTTATCTGGAATCTCGGGCGGGGTGTTTGGTGATTGTAGTATATGTCATGCAGGCTAGCATTGCCAGCGCCGTAACCAGTTGGCCTTGACAGACAGAAGTAAGCCAGACATAATTACACCATATTCCGATGGCAGTCTTAGGGGCACAAATGCAGAATCTAATTGCGTGCCACGTAAGGGTACTATTCGTATCGTTCTCTGTGTATTCGTTCGCCCTGCGTACTCTAAATGTGTCCTATGCACTGTTTACCATACCTTGCGTACCGTAAATGTGTACTACACACTGTGTATAATACCCTGCGTACTGTAAATGTGTACTACAAATGCGTGGCGCACATGACATGGCAGCTTGGCCAGAGATGATTGACCCAAGTGGGGATCCTAACGCACTGAAAACGGCAATGATTATAGCAATGATTTACACGTGAGAATTGTTTGGAGATGTTTTTTTTTCTTCTATCGAATTTTCTAATTTCACATTCGTTTCACTTCCGTCCACATATAATTTCAACTTATAATAATGTACAAAACTTATAACTGGGTGCAATTTTAAAAACCAAATCTACTGTCCCCGGCAGGAGACAGGTTTATACGCTAGTATATAATATTCGAAACACATAATTTCTTTCCGAAGAAGGGACAAGGTCAGAAATTTATAAACCACGTAAAAATGTTCGACGCATACGTAAAAAATCAAAACGAAGGGAATGAAAACGTGGGGAAAGTGTAAATCTGAGGACCATACCCACTGGGGAATGGTTTAAAAATTTTACTTCCTAGGTCGAAATCTGGGGGCGTGGCTTCAAAATTTTAGTTACAAGGTCGAAATCTACTAATCGAGCTGAGAAGAATGATATATCACTTGACATGGTTTCGTTGAAATATAAACGTCGCCGAGAACCACACCCACTGCGGGCGCAGTTTCAAAATCTTGGTTACAAGGTCGAAATCTACTCATCGAGCAGAGAAACATGATACATCACATGACATGGTTTCGTTGAAATCCAAAAGTCGCCGAGAACCACACCCACTGGGGGCGCAGTTTCAAAATCTTGGTTACAAGGTCAAAATCTACTCATCGAGCAGAGAAACATGATACATCACATGACATGGTTTCGTTGAAATCCAAAAGTCGCCGAGAACCACACCCACTGGGGGCGCAGTTTCAAAATCTTGGTTACAAGGTCAAAATCTACTCATCGAGCAGAGAAACATGATACATCACATGACATGGTTTCGTTGAAATCTAAAAGTCGCCGAGAACCACACCCACTGGGGGCGCAGTTTCAAAATTTTAGTTACTAGGTCGAAATCTACTCATCGAGCAGAGAAGAATGATATATCACATGACATGGTTTCGTTGAAATCTAAAAGTCGCCGAGAACCACACCCACTGGGGGCGTGGTTTCAAAATGTTAGTTACTAGGTCGAAATCTACTCATCGAGCTGACAAGGGAACCTTCTGAGGTGCCCGTCGTACCCAGGGTACCCATTATGTTTTTTAGAATCTACTAAGGCCCTAGATTGAGGATCCACTCATATTTACGTGCAAAACTCATATTTGGCGCCGAGCCGTGGCGCCAAACTTAAAAATTCTCATTTTCGACCAATTTAAAACCTACATAACTTTTACAGTTTCCGTAGGATACCCATAACTTTGTACTTAAAATGATCACAAAAGTCGAAATTTTAAGAAAAAAATAAGAAATCAAAAATTTGGTACTTTTGAGAAATTTTTACGATTTTTCGACGAACCCCCATTTATAAGAAAATTGCGAAATTTTGCAAAAACTTCAAACCGACAATTTTTTGAAAAATTTCGTGCCAAATGAAAGTTAAACCCTTTGTCATGATTTTGGTCAAAAATTTTAAAAATCCCTCCAAGATTTCAAAGGTTATGGCTGTTTTAAAAATAAAAACATTCAATTTTGGCGAATTTGGCGCCACGGCACGGCGCCAAATGTAAGTTTTGCACGTAAATATGAGTGGACCCTTCATCTAGGGTCCTAGTAGATTCTAAAAAACATACTGGGTACCCTGGGGACGACGGGCACCTCAGAAGGTTCCCTTGTGAGAAGAATGATATATCACATGGCATGGTTACATTGAAATTGATAGGGCGCCTATGGCCACACCCACTGGGGGTGGGGCATGTGACCCCTTGAACATTTGTCAGAGTGTCAGAGTGTTCGATGTATTTATTTGACATGCAGTACGAGTTTTGTGCTTTCAAATTCCGGTATATTCATTAATTGTATGTAATGTATTTTTTGAACTTGTGAGCTTAATGTATATTTCGCCAATTGACCTGAGCTTTCCAAAACAGTCCCCATTTTGAAAATCGGTCAACAATTGGTAAAGTAATGCTAATTTTAGTCGCCAATGTTGTTAAGCATTACGGGGTCGGCCAACAAACCTCTCAGCAAAAAATGTGCTTAATTTTAATTCCTCTACCATAATCGGCTACCACTCCATGTAAGAAATTTACGTAAGAATCCCAGACGTTCGGCTTTATCCATAACAACAAATTTTTTCCTTGTTTCAATCGACCCATTTAAATAGGTGAGTTTTTCGGATTGCTCAATGTTGCGAAGAAATGTTTTAATAGACCCCGCGTTCTGGTATATATTCATGATGACAAGCTTATCGTCTAACTGCTTAAACATTCTCGACACATGGGGCATACGTCGGTATAAAGAGATGTAGAAAAGTATAAGTCCGGATTTCAAGTGGGGTGTCATCCTGTTCCCACTTTTGTCATTAATACTGTGTCACACAGTCTGTGTGACGTAGTCACCTGTAATAATTGGAAATTCGGAATCCACCAGATCTCTCAAGGTAGATGGAAATTTGGGTGGTAGAATTGCACTTATTAAAGAGAAAATTGATCCCGTATATAAGTTATCCATGATTGTGTAACGTCCACCCAAAAACCAGACAATCAATATCGGCACAGCGACCCATTTCTTGTCAGAGAATATCGCAAAAGTGTTACCATTCCCTTGCCGGAGTAGGATACACGTTACATTAATAAAACCCCAGACTAATTCGCCAAATTTTATTTTATCCTTGTCCTGACTCGAAAGTGTAATAATTAAAGTGATTGCAACACAGAAGCTAAGTAAACACAACCAAACTTCGTAATCAAATGCATGCAAGAACACAGGAAGTCCATTATACCCAGTGGGAAAGGGGGTGACAAATAAAAATTCGAAATAATCATGCTCAATTTCCCTAACTTGACCTGAATTAAGCCGATATTCCAAAGTATCGCCGGGCGCAACGTAAAATACTTCACCCATCACAGACCCACGGTTACTATGTACCACTGTTAAATTCGACGCTTTAGCAACTTAATAATCTTGCATTTATCAAAATACATTAAATTTGCCACGTTAACTTCTCGCTCGTTACACTGATGACCTCTAACAGCTCTACTAATAATCAAAATCTTTCGATGGAAATTATTATTTAGGGCGAACCACAAACTTTTAATTTTTAAGAGGGAAAAGTCTGATTCTAACTTTTTAGGTGCTGAACTGCACACAATGCAAGGAACGAACACGTGGTCGAGAAGATTAAAATTGAACAAAACTAGGACTGCTGTCCCCATCTAGTTTGGGTTAGGATACATTGCGTAATTCGCTTTACTCTCCGGCTTACCGTTGTGTTGAAAGAGATAAGCTGCATTAGTATATCTTAAAGCTGTCACTTGCATATATATGTAAATGTTGTAACGTCCAAGTTTATTCTTAAACGTTGTTGTCTGCAAGTTTAGAAATGTGACCGGGATTGCCCTCGAACTTGCGTGTGTTCCAAGTAGTGAATTATCAGAACTTATGACGTCGTGGTCCGTTTCATTACATCGTGGCCATAAAGTTTCTGAAGAGGCAAAGTATAGTTTCAAACGAGTGTTATTTTTGCAAGGAACAAATTTTATTAACCAAATCGGTTATAGCATGTTATGCACAAGGTTTGTGTGTCTCCCAGATGAATCTGCATGTCCTGTAGTTTTGCCCTAAAAATTTCCGATGGATTTTCTAAAACTATTTTGAGAATTTTTTTCAAAGTGATTTAAAAAAGTCGAAACTTGGAAGCACCATAGCTTGGAAATGGTTTGTCAAACGCCTAGCTTTTGAATTTAGACCATAAATTTTTCATTGGGTTCAAGTCCGGGTATTTTCCGAGCGAACCCCTTTCGCCAAGATAGTAAACGACCGTCACTCGAAAAAGCAAATGGTAACATTTGAAATGTGAGCCTGTGTTCAATTATGTTCATATGGAACTTCTTTCGAATTTGGAAAAAACTGCTTGGTCTCCATGGTATCGAAGTACATCACGCGAAGCATCAGCGAAGCACGCCTAAATTCATCACGCTTCGAAAGTAGCGCTCACCATAAGCCGTTGCATGTAGCCTTTATTTTGGAATCCTTGTCTCGTGAACTCTATTTCTATTCACAATTTGATACCTTGTATAATGATGATTTGCTGCAGGATGACCATGCGTTTTGGTCTTCTACATATAGAAAATTGCTAGCCCCTTTTCAAATGCAGTCAAGCTGCCGTTTTTCTCGAAAAGAATCGCCAAAATTAATAAGATTCTGAATGTTTTGACCGCAAAAGTGGTTCGTATGGAACTTCTGAAAGCTATTTGACCAAACTCACTGCTTTTTGCATGATTCTGGATAGTGGGAGAACAAACTTGCTACCGCAATCCATTAAATTGATCTGTTTGGTTAAGGACGGCTTAACACTTTATTGTCGAAGTACCAGATTTCCGGCACATTCCTTTTAAAGCCGTGTTCCATACGATGTGCGGGAGTCTGGTGGGTCATCCTGCATGAATTTAGTTCCATGTTTACTTCCGGTTCCTACAGAACTTAACGCTATTTCAGGCAACCCAAATTTTCTGGTACACCCTGTCAGTCCTCCAAACGTTGGGTTATTTTTATAATATTTTCCACAAATGATGGTAAAGGTATTGGGGACATTTTCAGGAAAAAGTAGTACCTAAAGGGTGTTGATTTAATCCGCGAACATTTTTTGATTGAAAAATAAAATGCTTGTTTTTCAAAAGTAAAGGTATAACCAAAGCCAATATTTTTTTTCAGAGATACCCCTGTATGTAGGCTTTCCACCACGGACTTCAACCATGCCCTCAAATTTTTGTTGTAGACCCTGTACTCATTTTTCCAAAGTAGATTTTGGAATTAAACTCCGCAGGTCTCGAACTTTGGTCACCATAGCTTGACCTGTTCAAGGTTTTGAATCTTGTACACTTTTTCCGTAAGTTTGTATGACAGGTTATCCAGGAAATTCGCAGCGAGATTTTTATCACCCCAGTACCATTTTGTAGGCCCAGGTGAAACTAGATGTTCGATTACCCTCACAGTGGATTGTTCGATGTTCTCTGTGGCATAGCACTGAGGAAAATATTTTTTATCTTAAGTGGCAATAATTCCTTATTTGGTAGCCTGTCAGACTGGATAGGTCACATTTGCCCATATATCCTGTTGCGTCCATGTTTTCGCATTTCCATGCAATATTTAGAGGTGTCCATGCTACCCGCCCAAGGCTACTGGCACCACAACTTCTAAACTAGATTTCAGGACCCTCATTACAGATTGATCCGGTTTGTTTGCTGTTCTGTATCTTACAATTTGCCATTGTAATTTTGGATCGAACCCAATCTGACTCATGCCACTCATGGTTAAAATTTCTAAGAAAAACATTAACAGGATCAATAATTACAGCTGGGTTTGTCTCGAGCTTAGGCAGAAAAATCGATGTTCGCGGATTAAATCAACACCCTTTAGAACATAACAACGAAACACTTCTGCGCGCGGGATTGAAAATTTTTTTGAGTCGTCAGAAACTTTATGGTCACCATGTAGTATGCAATTCGTTCAGGATAATTGGTGAGAACGGATTTGACTGTAGTATTCCATGCAGATATGGAAATGTTTGCTAGTTGTTTCTTATTTGTAGATTATTCCCCCAATAGAAGTAAGTAAGGTGGCAATTTTCGAATAAGTAGGTATTCCATAAATAGCTAACAGGGAAAAATGTGCCGAACACAAGATGAGTGAATATCATCCATTGCACTGTTTCCATCATTGTTCCATACACTGTTCAAAATTTGATAGAGTCGCAGATATGTTGCGTGCTGGAATAGGTTTCGTAATAGTTACCTACCAGATTAGTAGTAAGTTCAAGCATGCATGGTAAATTTTTAATTCTCAGAACATCACTATGTTATTTCCCAGGCATTCTGGTATTCTGTTCTGGTGCTATGTTTTTCAGAAATAAATTCCACAATCACTTGTTGGTTTCTACAAAGACAGTGAGTTACTTCTAGCGAAGGCACAAGTTCCCAGTTGACAAAGGTCACATTTCTAGCTACATCCTTAAAATATCTGGACAAACAAGGAATTGTGTATTACATCCGGTACAAGGTAACGGTATGGCGTCAAGACTACAAACCTTCAGGATATAATAGAGAGGTGGAGAAAACTTGCACTTCGACTGTAGACTGTACTGTGGACTCTAGATGATGACGCCATCAGCTTTTTGTACTAATTCTACAGTCTACAGTAGACAAATTTAAACACGGGCTCAGTTTGTATTTTACTCTGGAAATCAAATGTTGGTGCGTCAAATTCTCTCCTTCCCTTGGCGCCAGGATTAAATTTATTTACTCGCTCATCCCACTCAAATAACTCTTCATAAGTTTATTTTGAAATAAAAATACGTATAAAATGTCTGATGTTGAAAAGGTAATTACAAATTTTAAATTTTAAGACGCTTTTGCATACACATATTTAACTAGGATTTGTTGCAACTTGCTTTAATTTTTCTTTTTTTAATTTGCAGGGCCCAAAGACTATTGACAGCAAGTCTAACTCAAAAGAGGATGGGGGTGAACCTACAAGCGCATCACGACGAAAGCCGCAGTTTCGTTGGAACTACGAAAGGGATTTAACAATGGTGACCGAAATTGAAAAAGTGCAGCCCTTCACAGAGTCATCCAAAGAAAGTGTGAAGTTGTGGTCAGCAGTCGCCGATGCAGTCAACAGTAAATACCACGGCGCCGTTGATTCCATAGGGGTTAAAAGAAGATTTGAAAGAATTCTTAAGACATTCGAGAAAGAAGATAAAATTCATCGTGATGAGTAAAATATTTTTGTCTGTAATGTTCATTATTCATTTAAAATTTACCCATTGTAACTTACTCCTAGAACTGGAAAGGAAGAAGAACCTTCTGAGCTTGAGGCAAAGTTGGACAATCTGAGTCCGCTAGTTCGGGATTTAGAGGAAATTAAGGCAGATTCGAAAGAGAAGAAAAAGCACAAAGTAGAAATCAACAAAGAAAAGGCGGAGGAAATACGCGGCGCCGCGATGTCAACTTTAAAAAACAATGGTTAGATTTAAATTTTACACATGTACAAACGGATTACATTTGATACGAAGACATTTTTTTAGATGATCTCGGTACGCCTGAGTCACCTCAACAATTTACCCGTAAATTAAAGCCAACAGGTGATGGTGATCTGGTCGAATTATGGAAAGAAAAGCAAGAACAGGACAATAAGAAATTCAAAGCAGATCAGGATATTAAGGCACAAGAATTGCAATTGAAGAATGCAACTTTACAATTTGAAAAACAAAAATTTGAACACCAACGCCAGTTGGACATGGAACGGATGCAAATTGATAAGGCCAACCACGATTCCGACCAGGAAGAAAGGCGCCTTCAGCTTCAAACTCAGAAATTAATGCTGGAGCTTCTCATGAAAAAGTAAAAAATGAACATGGCAAAATAAATTACCGTCGTCGGTTTATGAAATATTATTTATTATAAGTTTGGATCATTATTGACATAACTTGATAATGAAGGAGGATTTAAACCGAAATACATTGATGTTTGTGACCCGTTTAAGAATGTTTTACCGTTTTTTAAAATAGTTGCGACAACCATATATTTCCCCAAAGGCTGTAAATATATTTTTTGATTTTTTTTAATCCAGGAAGGCAAACTGCTCAAAAAGTTCGCCAAGTTCCTATTCAACGCATATTCTCATCTGGCTCATCACCAGATTAAATTGTCGATGTTGTGGGGGTAGGTCATTTCCTTGGTACGGTGTGATAAGATGTTGCTGCAACGCATAGCCTTTGTCCCCGTATAAATGAAGATTCTCGGCGCCGAGGTGGTTCTGAAGATTCCACATTAAATTACTTTCTGCCAACATGTAAGAATCGTGGCGTCGTCCGGTCCATGCAAATTAGCAATTAAGCCGTTAAGTAATACCACCGATTGGTACTTGAGAACGTGTTGGCGTTTGTGACCACTGTAAACCTCCTGTTGATTTCAAGTTGGTCAGCACGTTGCATGTAACGTTCCTAAATACATATAACTCGAATTATAATTGTACATATATGAAACCTACGCTAGTCATTCTACCGTCTATAAATCCGAAACAGGTTTGGAGTGCCGATCCCTTTGCTGTAATCGCAGCGCTGTACGCCTTAAGGTTATCTGCATGAAGCCACCATTGTTCCCACAATTCTGTTAGCCATCTAAAGTGGTTGTAAAGGTAGTCCAGGACTGTGTTAAAGATATGAGATAATTCTTCTTCACGTCTCCCAAATATGGGTTGCAAATCAACAAGCCGATTTGGATAAGCGAGGCGCCTTAGAAGTATGAAGAATCCTGTAATATGACCATTTTATGTATTAGAAAGCATAATTAAATTTATCTTACTCTTAATTACCTTCGGCGCCGACAAACTTAAGCCCTTGTTGGGTGCGCATTTCATTTGGAATTCGTAACACTTTAACAAGATTCAAAATCTCTTCCCGGGTAAACCGAAAATCAGTATAGAAGCGGAAATCAGGATGTAACGCAAAATCAAACAATGGTGGAAATAACTTTTTTCGGCGCCGAATAGATTCTGCCCCCAAAAGCAGGGCGAAATCATCTTCAGATAATAATGCAAGTTGTAAAAAGGTTCCCATGTCTAATCTTCTCAATTATTGACTGCACATGTTTCCCGGACTTGTACAGTCAAATTTCCTATAGTATAAAATAATAGAAATTCTCCAGGTCTTTTGAATTTTGTACTAATTTTTGTACTGTACTGTAGCCACAGTAAAGTACAAGTAAAAATCAAAAAAATCTCCACCTCTCTAATTTCCTCAACATACACACACTCGAGTGTGTTTTTGTTTAGATCTAAACAAAAATTTGTCAAATCAACACCGCCGGTGTCAATATATGACTTAACCGCCTTGGTTACAATTCCCATTCCGAGTTGTAATGAAATTTTTCCGTCCTGCCATAACCTTATCACTGCCGGTATTCATAATCATCATAACTCGGAATCACAATTGCAACCAAGGCGGTTAAGTCATATATTGACACCGGCGGTGTTGATTTGACAAATTTTTGTTTTGAGTGCACACTCGTAAAACCAGGCTCACCCTCGTCAAAAGTATTTAAAGTTGTGATTTCAATGCTGTATTAACCTCTTTCGCACCATTGAAAATTTCCTTTCGCTACGATGTTGATTTCTTAATTTCACCCGATAGTAACCAATTAAACTTTTCAACAAGTTTTTAATTGCTGAGATTTTCATGAAGAACGCGAAGATTCACTTTTTAACATTGGTTGGTATAGGGAAATTCCCAAAATTTCAGAAAGAAAATGTCGGAAAAAATCCACCTTTTAATATTGAGTTTTCCACAAAATACATACAGAAGAAATACTCTTGTTTTGGAGATATATTAGTGTCAGGCAAATTCATGCAGTCAACATACATATTTGTGTATTTCGTCATCAACGGAGAACAAAATACTACAGAAAAATGTGTACTTCGTTGTTAAGAGGTTAACTTCTTAAACCATCCTATATCCCGAGTAAACTTTACTCTTTATCAAGTTTACGCTACTCTTGATTGAGCATAAAATGAAATTGAAGGTGCATTTGGTCTTCAAAATTATCAAACTATTTTTAAAAGTGCGATCGATAAGTTGATTAAGCTAAACAAATATGCAATCAAAATAAATGCATACATTTCGAAGGTAAAAACGAAGTTAACGAAACGAAAAACGAAGTTAAAAACGTGGTCAAGTCATATATGCATACATTCCTATGTATGTAAGGGCGTTAGAATTGTTAGGGTGAGATGTAAGGGTATAGGGAACTCGTATCACAGAATAAGTCAGAACAAAGCCCGAAACAGTTGGAGGTAGATTGAGACAGAATTTAATTTAATTTAACTGCGCCAACCCCAACTTTCAAAAGAAGAATTGCAAAGTCAGGAGCGTCAGAACCCCGTGGTGGATTGTTCCTACTTTTTGTTACTTCTTGTTTTTTTTAATTTTTAAATCGACGGATTAGGACTGGAAAGTGAATTACGACTTGGCCGCTCACGCGCTCAATATCACGCACAAACTACGTTATTTTAGATGACAGAAATTTGATGATGCCAAAATGTTACAATCAGCTGCATATGATTCATTATTTAACTACCCGACAAAAATTTATTTATGAGGTACATATACATACTTAACACAACCGACCATTAGGTACATGTTCATATATTGGGCTAAATTGCAAGGGGTTATATTACTTAGCCAGAAGATTAAAACGAGTATATTTCAGTAGCTTAAAATTATACTATTTAACATTCGCATTAGTCATTTGAATTTGAATTTATTTATTTATTTATTTATTTATTTATTTATTTAGTATGATTTATTTAATCCAAAAGAGAGTTTAAAAAAATACAAACTTTTCATTATAGAACTCGTCAGACCCCATTGCACATGGGAAATTACCTGATCGAGCATGTCATTCATTCAGTTACAAATATTTCTACTAAAGTACAAGTACATACATACCTAAAATATAGTAATGGACTTTTCTTTACACATAGAAATGATGCTCGGTAATTAGTCAATAAAAGTCAATTAAAATAGCTGGACCTCAACTTCTTTTTGAAAACAGCATAGCTCGACTCACATTTTAGCTCAGCATTCAACCCGTTCCATAAATTTACACCAGAGTAATTAAAAGTATTTAGACCATGAGAAGTCCTCGGTTTAACAGAGCTAACCAGAGCATTATGAGACCTTCTGGTGTCATGATTATGAACATTACAAATTTTTGTAAAATGCTCCTCAAAGTATGGAACAGAACTATTTTTAGTTATTTTAAACATTATACATAGTGTCCTAAAGTCACACAGGTCTTTGGGAAACATCCACTTAAGTTCATTTTTTATGTCTGAAGCAACCGGATCAAATTTACGTTTGGATAGCACTAGCCTAGCAAGGGACCTTATCACCTTTTCAACAATACCTAAATATTTATCGTATGTTCGACCCCATACACAAACCATATAGCTACATATTGACAATACTACTGCCATACCAATAATTGCTAAGGAATTTTTAGAGAAATATTGCTTAACAGAGTACATTGATCTTATCCTACAATATGCTATTTTTGACAGGTGTTGAACATGTAACTTGCAGTTTAGGTTGGGATCAATAACAAACCCTACACATTTTAACCTATCTGAACAACTTATCACAGTATCCAATAAAGTAAAGTTAAATGTGTTTAATTGCTGGAGATTTTGGGGAGTACCAAGTAACAATAATTTCGTTTTGTCGGGGTGCAGGGTCGTGCCATTTAATTGAACATATTTGGATAGATTATTCATGTCCGCATTTATTCTAGTTTTAAGTGATTCAAATTCCTGAACCCTCCCAGTATTGCAAATCCACCCCCTCGAGTAAATCGGTCCTTTCTATACATTGCGTAGTTGGTTGGTATACAATACTCCGTATCAGGTCTAAACCATGTTTATTTTGTTGACCAATTAAAATGTTACGCGTAGCTGCTACTCAGTTCCATTGCCGCTTCCACTCGATGTATTTTTGGCTGCTGGGAGTCCAGCTCACCATCATTGTGCCATTTTGAAAGGCGCGTTCCCATCCGTGCTGCCGATGTTGCGCCAGAATCTTTGGCAGTCCTCCCCGTGGACTGCTCCTTCCACTGAGCCTGCTCTTCACGCCTCAGGTCCTTCCGCACTGAGATGGTCTTAAATTCAGTCCTATCCGTCAACTTAGAACAGTTTTTTAGAGCCTGACTTTTTTGTTCGACTGTGGATAAGTTGACTCAAATGGGACGAGGCTTTCTTCCTTCTGGGTCACCAATGCGGTTTTCTTGTAAAGGGCCAACCCATCCAGGGACAATTGTTTTCATTAATTGCGCAGCAACGTTCAATCCTTCGGTTGACTCAGGTACTCCCATCAGAATAATGCACATCCTTATTAATCTTTGTTTCTGCTCAATAAACTCCTCCCTCACCTCTTGTAACAACGTGTCCTCAATGGAATCATGTGAAAGTTTGCCCTCAACATTAGACATCCTTGCCTCCATTGAAATTTGTCCCTCTTTCAGGTCAGATAAGTCGACTTCAATTTTGTCTCGCCAGGCGTTTAGGTCCTTTACTACGTCAGGTAGTGACGTCTGGATCTCTTGCTGTTGGTTTGAGAGAGTTTCCAGTATGTTTGCCTCCATCCCCTCCATTTGCTTCTTTAAGACGTCCATGTATGGACCAGAATGAAATATTGATTTGCCAAATTACGAGAAGATTTACAAGGATATATCAAGTTGGAAATCAAAAATTGGTGAAGAATTATCTTGCCTATAAAGGCTCTTTAAAGAGCATGGAGATGGGTTTACAAACAAAGAGGGTGACGATCATACTCAGGTCACTCCCTTGACATGGTAATCCACCTCCCCCTAAAAAATTAGGGTAAAAACTTGTCCCACGGCCAGATCCGTCCACAAAAGAGTAGTTTGTCCGGGGGTGAGAAGAATGAATTGTAGCAGGAGCAGGAGTGAGCACCACCACCTTCACTTGATTTATTACTAGCAGTGAAATAACTTTCAATTGGTGAGCACTATCAAAATTGCGGAATTATGGGGATAATTTTTGTTACTTTATGAGCAGGGAGCACAGCTCTTTAAAATGATATCAATTGCATCTTTATAGTGGCAGTTTAAAATTTTTATTTTAAATTTTTTACTAGAGGTAGATGGACAATATGTACACCACTGCGACACGTAGATTACTAAGGCCTAAAATATCAAAGCGATATGACATATAGCGACTAAGTTTTAAGCTTCAAAATCGCCCCATTTAACGTAAATCACCGTTGGGATTTATCTAAGGCTACATAATTATCGTTGTTTCGTCAAAATCGGAGCGAGACCGCCGGCGTCATCGCATTTTTAGTAAATTTATCTTAATAGGTATGTATCAAAGGACATTTTGTTCGAGATGAATTTCTTGTTGATTCTCCGTCGTATTTAAAATTAACCTTTGTACCTTTTATTATTTGAATCGATAAATATTTGGACTATACGAATAGCTCCATATAATAAGCATATTAAAATAACCATTATATGGTAACTTTTCTTCATGTGTGCGAGAAAATATTTCAGCTTTTTCTTACTTATTTGGGAGAACAGTTTGATGAAAAGTTCAACTAAATAGCAAAACGTGGAAAATCCAATACTTGCTCCAAAAATCCCGAATACTGTCAACAGGCTACTCTGCAAGGGGAGTCTTTTGGCAACATGACCTTTATCAAACTTTTTAGGATCCTTTGCAAAAATCTTATCCGCAATATTTTTCAAGACCTCTGTTTCCGTTAGATCTTCTGTGCCTAGCTCTAGTTTTTGAAATATCCCTACCTCATATAATCCTTGTAGAATTTTCGTTCAAGATAGATTTATCTTTTAGTTCTAACATATCACTTTTTAGTACACGCCAACAAGGTTCTCTTATATTTCCTACATACACAAATATCCCGTCTAAATTTTCAACTACACGACATTTCAAACTATCCTCGCGTATCCATGTGTATCGGGAATGATCCCAGCAAATAGTGTTTGATGGCAACAAGAGGAATTTGAAGTTTATAAAATAAGCTTCGATGTACCTATTATGGTACCAGTACTCAAGGAATTCCGGCCCCGGTCGGTTAGGTATAAATATTCCTATAACTTCCTCTTGAGCAATTAAATCAAGATCGTGTACTAAGCCTAGGTTTTGTATGATTGGAAAATACCTTATCAAATACAACAGATTACGGAGGGAAAGATTCTCATCGAAAAATTGCATGTCGTTATAGTAAAGTACTGCAGCGATACAATTCCATTTTTTATCTTTCAAAGCCTGTAGTGCATTCACGTCTTTTGTATCTAGTGTTCTCTCTGAAAATCTGTGAAGACGAAATATCTCTATTGGAGCGCCATTTGTGTGCTCTAAATTTTCCGTGGACAACCCAAAACTTAACACTATTTGTCTACAGTTTGGCATTGGGCTAATTATATTGTGGAGTTTTGGAGAAGTATAAGTACCAAAGTCAATCGAATGAGAGGAGATTGGATAGAGAAAAAAGAAATTTAAGACGAATAGTAGCACCGAAATTGCCATAGCTAATGTTAACTTTGCCCGTTCCAAGTAAAGTAGAGACTTAAGATGGAATGGTTCTGGATTGGAACTATTCCACTTTCCTGTCGCCATACCACATAACATTTGAACGTCTAGTGCTTTGTGGTATATTTTTCCTATGATGCTTAAAGGATGTTATACCTCCCATAGTGAATTTGTACTAAAGTATTATTAGCTTACCTTTTCAGATTATATAAAGTTTTGCGTGTTTTTGCTAGTATTTTAATTTTATACTTAAAAGTCTTATGTATGTCCTCAACTCCTCCAAAAAGCACGCAATTCTTTGGAAGTTTTTAGGTAATTAAAAACAATTTCCTAATATTAGAAGGCCCCTTCTACGATTGGGAAATATGATACACCAAAATCTCAGGTTTATAATGCTGATGAAGAATACATATAAAAAATGTTTGACCGACAAATGTATATTAAGGGAACAAATAAAAATCAAACGCAAACATAAAGAGGTTACATAAAAGGTTAAAATCTGCGGTATAAAGTAATGTCAAAAATTGCAAACCAAATTTGAAAATGTTAAAAAGCGTGCAGGTTGCACAAATAGAAATAACCAACATTTCGGAAAAATTGTATGACAGGGAACTCCAAACTTCGCATTATCCTGTAATTTTTAAACAATTTCCACAATTTTCAACATCCTATTATATTCCGAGAAACTATAAATGTATTATTAAATCCTTATATCTCATCTACAAACGCTGCTGGCTAATCGCGTCTATCAAAACAAATTTGAATTTATGTTGAGGCGAAATGCATAGAAAAAATATCTGGAATGCTTTAATCATTACCATGTATGAAATTTTGGAGTGTTCCGAATAACACACTTGTGTATTTCGAAATATGTTACATATGGCTTGGGGGAGCATTCAATCCTCTAAGCCTCCTTCGCAATTTCGAAAAAGTTATGTTGCGATGCAAACATTCGAACTCATAATGAATGATACGGTCAACAGTGTGCAAAAAACTTCACGATTTATGGACAGCCCCTACATCCACACATCGAGAAAGGGTAGGACTTATAGGATCGCGTGCTTAACTCGTGGAATAGAATATGGGACGCATATAAGGGGCAAGGCATAAAGAATGTGATCAATACTTACAGTTTTTTACCATATTTTTTACCTCTTACCATACACACAAGTAATGGAATCTTTATCATGCATGACGCCATGGCTATGCACCATCTCCATTCAATCAGCCACATACCTAATGTACGGTCCCTCATGTGCACGGACGACCAAAAACGGCAGAAGCGCAAACTCTATGTAGTAACATTAGGAAATTGAGTATTTGCATTAGGAAATTGGGTATTTACATATGTACATATCGTCGTATTAATTCGAAAACGACGTAAGTGCAGTCGTGTGTTAATTTGAAAAAGACGTAAGTGCAGTCGTGTCTTAATTTGAAAAAGACGTAAGTGCAGTCGTGTGTTAATTTGAAAAAGACGTAAGTGCACAAAAAAACTAGTAAAAAGACGTAAGTGCAATTTCAAAATTGTAAAAAGTGATTACTTGTTCAACATTGTCCTGTCGAGGGAAATTTGAATTTGTTATCCCCGTAGGCTAGTATTGAAAGAAGATTCAAAATTTAAAAACCGCACCCCGCGGGGTGTGGTTCTCGGCGCCTAACGCAAGGTGAATTAAATCTTGACGTATTTTTTTATGTACCACCCGTATGATGCAATTGTAATAGATTATTAAAAAATTTTAAACCACCCCCTTCGTGGGTGTGGTTCTCGGCGCCTATTCTGAACTAAATAAAACATGGCATGCAACACATCCTTTTTCTCAGCCCGATGATTCAAATTCCACAGGACACTCAACATTTTAAAACCAAAACATTCAGGGGGTGTGGTTCTTAAAGTCAGAATTCAATTTTAAATTGGTTACACCCCCAAATTTCGCAAACTTGAATTTTGACTTCGTTTCACCCCCAAAGTTTCCAAAATTAAATGTCCACTTGGTTACACCCCCGAAGTTCTCAAAATTCAATTTTGACTTTGTTACACCCCCAAAGTTCCCAAAATTGAATTTTGACTTGTTTACAACTCAAATGTTTCCAACATGAAATTTTGACTTGCATTTAAGTCGTGCATCAAAAATTACCACTTTGGGGTGTAACTAAGTCAAAATTTAATTTTGCGAACTTTTGAGGTGTAACTAATTTAAAATTGAATTCTTACTTTAAGAATCACACCCCCTGAATGTTTTGGTTTTAAAATTTTGAGTGTCCTGTGTAATTTGGATCATCGGGCTGAGAAAAAGGATGTATTGCATACCATGTTTTATTTAGTTCAAAATAGGGGCCGAGAACGACACCCACTAAGGGGCGGTTTAAAATTTTTTAATAATCTATTACAATTGCATCATAGGGGCGGTAAAAGAAATACGTCAAGATTTAATTCAGCTTGCGTTAGGCGCCGAGAACCACACCCCGCGGGGTGCGGTTTTTAAATTTTGAATCTTCTTTCAATACTAGCCTACGGGGATAACAAATTCAAATTTCCCTCGACAGGACAATGTTGAACAAGTAATCACTTTTTACAATTTTGAAATTGCACTTACGTCTTTTTACTAGTTTTTTTTTGTGCACTTACGTCTTTTTCAAATTAACACACGACTGCACTTACGTCTTTTTCAAATTAACACACGACTGCACTTACGTCTTTTTCAAATTAACACACGACTGCACTTACGTCGTTTTCGAATTAACACACGACTGCACTTACGTCTTTTTCAAATTAACACACGACTGCACTTACGTCGTTTTCGAATTAACACACGACTGCACTTACGTCTTTTTCAAATTAACACACGACTGCACTTACGTCTTTTTCAAATTAACACACGACTGCACTTACGTCGTTTTCGAATTAACACACGACTGCACTTACGTCTTTTTCAAATTAACACACGACTGCACTTACGTCGTTTTCGAATTAATACGACGATGTGCAACTTGTGGTCTCGTACATGCATAAATATGTATGTATTTACACTACGAACAAATTTGCATACGTGTCCTTCATCACGTATGCAATCAGCATCAAATTTTAATTTTGTTACGGAGCTAATGCGATTTTTATTGTCAAATCAACAACAAATTATGAAAAACCAGATGAACACACAAAATAAATAAGTATATGAAATGGCAAATCGAAGATTTATTCAAAGGCAGATTAAAAATTTAAAAAAGTGACACCAGAATTCAGTTCCAGCCTTGATTTTCAGCCAGGACAACGATGATCATCAAGTATGGATTGACGGGTAAATCTTTCCTTACAAATCCCGTCCCGCCGGCCGCCAACCAGCACAGTCACCAACATTTTACCTCTTAACAAAATAATTTTAATTTTAATTTAATAGCTGGAAATTGGTGTGTTTTGGTGACTTGGATTAGTGACATAGTCATTTCTCGGGGTCATCATTAACTTAAAATGCGGTGTAAAGTTGTATTATCGTAAGTATATAACTTTTTGGAGATAATTTTTATTGTACGAATATATAATGCCTTCAGAATGAAAAGAAAGGCCCAGGCAACAACAAGTATTGGTATACGAATAACGCCCATTACCAAAAGATTGAGGCCACAAATTCGATCGAAAAGTGATGTAAGTGTAATAAAAAACTGTGATTTAAGTGAAAATTTGTGCTCAACCATGCAGAAAGGTGAGGACTCTGCACTTTCTGTGGAAGTGATCAAAAAGTTGTTAAAGGAAAACGCAACAGAAATTAATACAGAAATTAATACAAACCTTAACAACAAATTTTCTAAACTAAACGAGTTAATAATTGCTCATGAAAAGAACGTGGTAAAACTTCAATCAGAAGTATCCTATTTGAGGAATACCGTGGATAAAATATCGAGTGAAAACGATTATTTATGGAGTGAAATAAATAAGCTCAATCTAGTTATTAATGGAGTCTCAGAAAGCGAAAACGAAACCAATGATCAATTACGCGACAAAATATCTGAACTGTTAAAACAACTAATGGGAAAGGATTGTAATTTCGACACTGTCCATAGACTTGGCAAAATTATTAATGGAAAGCAAAGGATGGTAAAAATTCGCTTTTTCTCACTATATCTGAGGGATGAAGTTTTCAAAAATCGTTTTAATAACAAGCACCCTATCTACATAAACGAGGACCTTCCGAGTGGTATTAGACGTGACCACGCTGTTATGAGGAAAAAACGTAAAATCCTAATTGCGGAAGGACATGTAGCTAAGCAAATTAGAATGGATTGGAAGAAAAAAACGGTGCACACAGCTGACTCAGTATTCAAGGTCAAAGACGGTGCTATTATTATTGACCAATACGATATAAATTTTACAAGCAGAGATAAAGAAAATGTATCAACTCATTCATCCAATCAGAATGAGGAAATTCCCACGGGTAGGAGAATAAATAATAATTCAAATACATCTAATAATGAACTCGAAAATTCTATAACAAATTATACTCACCCCAACAAATATGGGAATGGAGGTGTAAAGCAATCAAATGGACTCAAGCAAAATCAATCTCAATCATCAAAATCAACCTCAAGCGCACAAATATCGAGAGGAAGGAGGAGAGGATATAACCCTTCGCCACTTCCGCCCAAGTCTCCGTCACTGCTGTCCTACCCATCTACAACCTCATCTACACGTCCCCCCGTTTTCTAGGCCAATCCAGCCAAAGGCTCGCCTACTAATAACCATTATCCAATTAAATAAACCCTACTAAAAGAAAAGCACTGTCTGAAGGAAATCTTGGGATATATCACTGTGATGTTCGAAATCCAAAGCAACATGGAGTTCCCATCTGTATCAGATTAAATTTTTAGCGTAAGAATATTGAACCTAATATGGTAAATTGTCTCTGTCCTGTTCAATTTAACAAGTATGTTAATAGTGAGGTAATACAAACTAAACAAACACGGTCCGTGACGCATTTTGAGCCAAAGATAGTAAGTAATTCAAAAATCATGCTGAAAAGTTTCAAATATAGAGCGTCAAAGTCATGATCAATTTACCGAGTAATTTAATTAGTGGTAATATCAGTAAAAGTATGTTTAAAAAATTATCCAAGAAGTATTTTTATTGATAAGCAATGTGAAGAAAGAATTATTGATATCTTTAACCTAATTAACAATGAAGAAGAAATGTAACTTATTATATGTATAAGATTTTGTCCATCCTTGAAACGTAATGACCCAAACTTTTGGGGTGTTTCATTGTATGAATAAATAAATAAATAAATAAATAAATGGCACAGGTGCTCGTCTGCTTGGGATGCACGCGTAGGCGATGTTCTATTTCCAAAAGGATGTTGCGGAACACGGCGGGGCAAAATCTGCACGTGCTCTCCGATTCTGCACTCTAAATACAAGTAACAAAAAAGTAAAAAAAAATCTTCGTCCTACAATGGGGATGTCTCAGCGAATGCTGTCAGATTTTTTACCAAAAGATTGTCTATCGATCAGAAATTTAATTAGTTTGAAATTTGCAACAGCCACGATCTCCCAAATGGGCACGTTGTGCAGAGATATTTGCATCCAAAGAGGAGAAAACCTTACATAAAATCGGCCAATTTTACATTTTACACATTTATTACGCGTTTTCTCCTATTTGGATGCAAATATTTCTGAAACGTGACCATTGAGATGTCGTGTCTTTGCCAAATTTCATATTATGCACTTAAATTTTTGATTGACACTAATTTGGCCAAAATCTGACACCATTAGCTTCACAACCTTCAAGAATTTAGGAATAAACTCACCATTTTTGGGGAGTCACACCCCTCCAGATGCGTCAGCCAGTCAGCCGCCGAGTCAATCTTGTTTTGACATCCGTACGGACAGGACGTCTTGTCCGGAAAATGGGCAAGTTCCACGTGACGACTCCTGTTTGTCGAGGAGACAAACGTTTTTGAACAGATTGCGCAGGAATGCTGCTCTCCGTGGCGGGAACTTGTTTCAACTGGGGCATCGTGACATTTGAGCATATGCCTTTCAAATAAGAAAGAACGGTCGAAGACTTCCGGGCACTGGGTGCATTTCCGTTGAAACGGAGCCAAGTCGTGGAAGGTGTGCGTATGTCGGTTTAAGTTGTAGCACGAGGTGAACCTCTTTTCACATTTTAGACACGGATATGGCTTCTCTTTTGGGGTTAAGCTTCTGTAAAAATTGGAAGATGGGGCCGACGTGCTAAGCATTTTGTTTTCATGAGGATGAGGAAGAAGGAATTAAGTGGTTCTAATTAAATTCGAAAAGATGGAGAGGTCCACAATTTAGCATTGTTTCATATTGAGGAAAATCCAATTTTTTGGGAAGAAGAGTTCTATGTAATTTAATGATTTGTTCGGATAGGAGAAATTCCTCAAAATTTGTATACAGATTTTACCCTGCGGAGAGAAACTGATGAAAATCAACGACCTTTCAGAAACGCCAATTTTGGAATTTTTACGAAAAGAGTATGTTTGCATATTTGCATACAAATTTGCATACAATGTGGCATAATTTTCTAAGAAGGCTGGTATGAGAGGTATGAAAAATTGTTGGACATCAAAGTATCGGAAAATATTCTCGGATTATACAATATGCAAAATATATAAATATATAGGAAATTTATTGTAATCCATGCTCACCGTTTGGCTCGTTTTAATACCGCTGTGGAAATGAATTTAAGTAAATTAGTAATTTATGTAAAAACTTCAATTTCTTGTGCATTGTACATTCTCACCTGCAGGATGTATTTTCTTGTCCCTCATGTGACGCTTGTAGATGTGATACCTACGAAACGTGACGTTTGGTAGGCATATTTGGCATTCAAATTTTGACGCAGGTTTAGCGTCGGGTTTACAATCTATAAAATTTTTCTTTGCTACAGCTGTGGAAAGCAATTTCAATCAGATATTCAAATAAAGTAAATTTTTTATGGATTTTACACTCTTAAAAATAATGCCACCGTTTTGAAACTTTTAAAATGCACTCTGAATTCTAATATTAAGCAAATTGTTTAAACAAAATCCAGAGTAAAGTTAAGTTAATAAAGCTTAATATAGTAGTGTTTATAGTTAATATTGAATTTATTTATAGTGGATTTATTTTTTAAAAGGGTAGCACTATTTTTAAGAGTGTATGTCATACGCAATATGTTCATAATCTTACCGGCAATCTCCGACTCGGAAATGTCGGGATGAATATTCTTGTTCCTCATGTGGCGCAAGAGGTTTTCGTGGTACGTGAATCTTTTGCCACATTCATCGCACGCAAATTTTTTTGATGCCAAACGAGCCTGAACGCCTGAATAGTAATAAATTAGCAAATGTTTAAACTCGAATGATTATTGGGCATACATATACATATACGTACATCAAATACACATAGTATAACTTTCGAAATTTCTGAGATTTCGTGAAAATCTATCGCATATGTACATATGAACTATCCTCGCATTTAGGCGTGTCACCTCATTTGCATAAATCTTACTATGCCCATTTTCGGCAATACGGGATTTGCGTGTTGAATAAACTCGATGTCTCTCGCGAATGCGTCAAATTATGCAAATGAGGTGACCGGCTATAAAAATTCGATAGTATGTATGTATTTCCCGCCAATTTACCCAGAATTTTGGCATTATTTTATTCTGCGAGATTATTTCGCAAACTCACCATCATCTTTACGATTTTTACGAGAGAAATTACAGAATCAAACTTGCTTAGTTGGTTTTGTTTGTTTTAAAGTATGCAGATTTGCGAGATTTGCAAAACTATATTTTGCGAGTCCCAAATTTTTTGAGCTTGACAAATGAGTTACTATGCGAAATAAAACGTTGTCTGAGTACGCTAATTGTTACACAATAGATGGATAAAACTCACGAGCAAAATTGGCATCGGAAGTGTCGGGATGAATATTCTTGTTCTCCACGTGGCGCTTGTAATGACCTTCCTTGGAAAATGTGACGTTAGGTTGGCACAATTTGCATACAAATTTTGATTGAGCTTCGACGTCATCATGAGAACTTGTAACGTCAGATTCGTCCTCGTCGTCACTTTCTGACGTGTCCGGCTCGTAGAGAGGGTCAGGGGTGATGTCACCAGTCTTATCGGCGGTGGTGTTATCGTAGCTAGGCTCGACTTTTACTGAGAATTCTTCTCCGACCTCGATGAATCCGGTTAATTGCTGGTTATCGTCAGACGTGTCAGCCGGAGAGCCAGTCTCATGCAAAAATATTTATTTAAATTTTCTGTTGCGAAATAAGAGTGGGTTTTTGGTGACATTTGACGAAGCACTAATTTCTCTACGGAATACTAATTTGGTTCGAAGACCTTACTACACGACAAATACCGAAAACAATTCACGCAAGTTATTGCTTCCCAGTAAGGAGAACTTTTGTAGACAGTTTACGGTCGTGCGCGCAATGTCGGGTCGTGGTGTCCTCCCACTTATCAAAGTCCCCCAAAAAAGTGAAGTTATCTGCAAAGTACTATGTGGACAGTGTATTGAAACCACTGTTAGAATAAGACTTTCCTAAATAACACGGTAAAAAAATTAATCAGGTGATTTTTCATTGTTACGCAGCGTCTTCCCGGATGGTAAAGTTGACCCAAGATTATGCAAATGACCTTGAAGTTAGATTGGGGAGAAAAATCATTTTGAATAGTGAAATACCTGTACAATTCCCCAATGTAAGTCAAATGGACTTCTGTGGGTTCGGATACTAGAAAAGAAAAACTTTCCTGCGGGGACCGAGTTTTTTAGACCGAGTTTGGAAAGAGTTAAAATGAGTGTCTCAGCTTCTGGGGGCTGTGGGGGAGGCATTTTTGAAAGTAGAGAGTTGGAATTTTGCACCCATCTATCTGAGGATAACATGCTCATCTGTTCAAAATTTTGACCCGCTATGACAAACCGTTCAGGGGTTGTTCAAGGTCAAATTCGTATCCACTTACGTGCCAAACCCTGTACATATGTATATACATATATATTATACTTACATACATAATTTAATAAATAAATACAAGTGTACCCACATATTATGTACACTCTTAGCAAAGTGGTGAAGTCATACACATACATATACACTCCGTGATGGTATTGATTTGGTGATAATTTCTCCCCGGGTTGGTAATAGTCGGATTCCAAGTGGTGAGTTTTCATCAGCACAAAGGTGTATATTTTTCACTATACGGTGTTGCACGTTATCAGCGCTCCGGTTAAGTCATATATGCACTACGTTTGGTGATGGTTCAATACCATTTTGCTAAGAGTGTATGATTTCAAGGAATTGATTAAATGTAAAAAAAATGTGGTGCAAAACTTATCATATGACATATGATTTTTTTTACACATTTCTGTTTCGTTTATTAAGGAAGACCCTCTGAGAAAAATAGTGTTATTACAGGATGAATAAACTCAAGGCAATACGTATACATACATACAGGGCCCGTTTAAGGGTAAGGCAGCCTAGGCAACTGCCTAGGGCGCCAAATTGTCAAGGGCGCCGCCAGGCGCCCGGCTACACACTAGATAAAAACGACAAATGTGAAAATTTACGAATGATTTTATTTCACTCGTGCAGAAAGAATATTCAGTAGAAAAATGTTGTGAAAGCGTGTATGACGACTATGTACATACTTTACTATATAGCTTTATAACTTTATTTTGCTTCACATAGTTTTCGACAAATAAATATTGTCATCTACGGGCAACCAATGAAATTTGTACTGGGCGCCAAATTCCGAGGGCTCTGCTAGGCGCACAAAGTTTCTTGTGCATGCAGAAACAAATTGGTTATTGTTAACGAAACTTATTTAGAAACTGTAAAGAAATTAATAGTTTCTAAGAATGTACGGATATATCTTATCTCAAACGTAATAGGGCGACACACAATAATCAAAATTATTGCGTTTTTACTGGACTCGTGAGGGGGTTGGCTAGTCGGGCTGTTGCCCGGGGCGCGGAGGCATCGAGGGGCGCCAGAATCAGCCGACAAAATATCATACACTAGGGAGCAATAATATTCGGTCTCGCCCGAATACTATTGCTCCTAAGTGTATGTGCACTGACAAGGGAAGGCCGCCACCGCTCCTCGAGTTCAGAGCAGAGTGTGCAAGGGCAAAAAGGCATGCCGTGCCTAAAATGCCTTTTTGCCTATTAGGCACGCGAATTTTTGCCATGCCCGATTGCCCGAAATGCCGTTTTGCCTTTTTGGTAAAATTGGGGCAATGTTATAACACGATCCCATGATTTGTTAGTTGTAATCTTTCACAGTTCGCAGGATTTGCCGATACGTGAATAATTAGGTTATGTTTATTAAACCGCTTTGGGTGATCGTCGACACCACTAAAAAACTTATGTACATCTTGAGGTGTACAAATATTGACAAATACTCTTAATTATCATGAGTGCGTGAGGATTAGTGAGGAAGTATTGTTGTGGAGTAGTTATGTAGAAGTGTAAGGTTGGTAACGTTTTCGAAAAACCCAAATGTAAAGCCAATTACATTGTTGTCACTCTTTTTTGCCATTGAAAGATTTGTAAAATGGTTCACGCAATTGGTTCACCGAATGGAAACATACGGAAAAAGGCAAAAAGGCATCAAAGGGGCAAAAAGGCACGGAAAAAGACAATTCGGCTTTTTTCCCAAAAACGCACCTTTTTCCCACTCTGGTTCAGAGTACCCACTATGTTTTCTAGAATCTACTAGGACTCAGATAAAGGATCCATGCATATTTACGTGAAAAGGTCATATTTGGCGCCGTGGCGTGGCGCTACATTCGCCAAATTTGAATGTTGTGATTTTTAAAACCACCATAACTTTTGAAATCCTGGACGGATTTTCAAAATTTTTGACCACAATCATCACAAATGGTGCAACTTTCGACTTCTATGAAGTTAAAAAAACTGAATTTTCAAACTTTTGCAAAATATCCGAATTTTATTCAACACAGGGCTCGCTGAAAAAACCTTAATTGTCAAGTGGTTGACCGAAAAGTTCGCTGGAACATGAACGGATCAATTAAAACCATGTCGCTAACCTTAAATTGGACGTTTTACTTATGTCTTCAAGGAATGGGGACAAACGCTTCCTAGCTACACACACGCTACTTGCTTGGCCCGCTGTAATTGTAAGTAGCGGTTCTCTTCAAAACCGCTGGAGATAATAAAAAAAATGATTGGATTCCTCGTGCGATTTTGCATAAGTAACATAAGTCACCTCTTAAATACTTACGAAGCATATCGGTAGGGAAAATCGTGAAAGGACGCAGGCGACGATAATTTTGCACCAAAAAGTTCGGAAGAGAAATACTCAATTTTAAAATTACTGTAGAAATCGAAGGTAAACTTTAATTTAGTCCAGGTGACTATAAAAACGTTCATTAGGATTGGGTCGACTAAGAACAGTCGGAGAAACATTTTTTGAAAGCCTACAAGGACCACACCCATCGTGAAGGCGCGGTAAGCCATAATCCGAAGAAATCCACGAAATTCCAACGGAAAATAGCCTCACATCTGGCCTTGTTTACGCAGATTATCCAACGAGTGCTCAAATTGAACCTTAGGCTCAGCGCTTTGAAATGTGGCACCTGTCATATGCTGAGCTACACTCAAAAGAAAACCAGATAAAATAAATACAGGCCTAACTTGAAGCGGTACGCTCCTAAAAAATTGAAGAGGATTCTGTTTACAAATGAGGAGATTTTTTGTCTGCGCCAAATCTATCAAAGATATCCCCCGATAAAGAAAAAAGTTCAAAAGTTCACGTTATCCAGGTTTTGTGATGGTTTTTGCAGGTGTGCGCTGCTTGAGGGTAATTTGTCATTATTTTGTAGAAAATGGGGAGAAGGTGAAAGAAAAAAAATCTCGAAATACGTTTTCGGGTCCGTGGAACATCCCCTAAATGAGATCCAGTTCAATGGAATAAACTAGACCTTTCTATAAGGCTCAGCACGAGCTCATAGTGCAAGGAATGATCCAAGCGTGGCTAAAAACCTAAATTCCGGACTTTATCCCACTTCGGAATGGTCATTCTCCTTGGTGAATTCGAATCCCCGGATTATGAAATATGATAAAAGTTAGGGGAAAATGTGTGTTCTAAGCCTCGTAGAAGTGTGGAAGCTTTAAAAAAATCTTTGACCACGGAATGAGACAACTTGTCCACGGATTCCGTGCGTAATTTAGTCGAGGACTCGGGAGAGATTTTTCAGCGCTGCACTAATATAAGGGGAGGAAATTTCGAAAACTAAAAATTGTTTTCTGCTCAGAATTCAACTGGCTTTCGACTAAAATTAACCAGAAATTCGTAACACAAAAACTGTTGAAGCCACAGGGTCTCATTTCAAATCATTTAAACCTCTTTATCGGACCCATCATCCTGCTTCTGTGAACTTTTGATTGAGCTGGCTGGAGTAAAAAATTGGACTTTCTTCCTCGGGGATGAAATTGTGTCAAAATTATTATTTTAAAGTTCTCGAGCGAATTCCTGTCAAATAATTCGACATGACATTTAAGTAGGGCTCAGGTCCTGCTTATGTTGCCAAGAGAGTAAATGGGTGATTAAACTTCTAAATTCTTGACTCCATTTCGAATTAAAGGATATTGGGTATAATAGGGAACGCGTGGGTACTAAATATGGTCAAGAATTGGGCACAAAGGCTCTGGGCTCTCGCCTTGCTTTAAAAGGTTGATATTTTGAAACTGAATAAACGTTGTTTATATAGACGTTCAGTGGCGTTTCATTGATGTAAGTATTTTTTCAAAATTCAATCAACCGGATCCGCTACAGTAAGTGGGTTTTGTAACATTAGTCTGGCCAGTAATTGGTAGTATCAGGAAAACAGAATGGAAGTGGAGCTTTGTTCCGCTTGGTTATAGTCGCCCATTTCTTGACGTTAAAATCGAATATTTTGAAAAATTCCAACCACCGCACAAACTGCCTGCCGAACTACCCACGATTATTCCTATTCAAATTATCGTGTTCAGTCCGTTTAATAAAAAACAGTACAATTTAATAAATGTTTCGACTACTTATGTGTAAAGGGCCCCTGAAATTTATAGTAATAGCCGATGTTTAACAGTGGAACTTTGTCACGAGGGATTTCGACACAGGCGAAGAACTAGGGGCGCAACAAAAATCTTGCCTAGGGCGCAAATATGCCCAGCCCGGGGCCTGTCTACATATATCTGTTAGCCAACATAAATTCTTTTTGACCGATCATCGTAGAAATAAGACTCTAGAGCATGTGGGGATGTTGTTAATATGACCCCGCTGGCCACGTACCTGCCACTCCAGCGACGTGAGGTAGTCGCGTGGTACACGGACCCAATGGTCGTTGAACTGGGGGAAATTCCCCACCCACCCAAAACCTGGGTGGACATTAGATTCCAGTTAAATGTGAGTCGAAAAAAAGTTAGGCAAAGGATGCATGAATATACACAGTGTTTCGTTTATTACGGGGTTTTCTCATTTTTTTGCACTGCAAAGCAAGAAATGTAAGAAATGCAAGGTGCAAGAAATGCAAGAAAGTGCAAGAAACACAGCGCCATCTAGCGACGCGCCTTCAGAACTATGGCTGCGGGAAGGAGTTTCTTGCACTTTGCATTTCTTGCGGGTAAAAATAGCTGCAAGAAACCAGTTTCTTGCGGTTATTTCTTGCAGGTGGTTACTTGCACCCGAAACACTGAATATAAACAAAAAGTGGTATATCCACTAGTTCATATTTAAATATGTAGGTACATACATAAACAGCTTTATACTGGATGGCAGACATGTCAGTCGAAAAGACAAACTTGAAATAACAATAATATCTGTACTGTAGAGTAATTTATTACGACCGGGTTTATCTATGTATGCAATTATCTCCAAAAATAAATTACTAATTTATAAAAAAAACAATTCAAGAGAGCAGGGTAAGACAAATAAGAAAAACTCCCAAAATTTCAAACTACATATTGTATACATAGAATACTTATTAACATGTCCGTATAGAGAAAGGACATGTCAACGGGTTGAACGCTATTTGAGCACGACTTTTTCAAACCGGGTTCGTCGTAACCATGGTGATCGTTGCAACATGGTGTTCAAATTCATGTAGATACATAGAACTAAATCCTTAGAGATCGATTTTTACATATAAAATAGACATGCAAATAGATACATGCAGTTTGCACTTCATAAATAAACACTTAAGTTTTATTTCAAATCAAGATGTACCAATACAATACTACATGATCGGCAATAAATACATGCATATGTACATTTACATACATTAATCTGACACTCAAAATAAAAATAAGTAAAATTTTCTCAATGTTGAGTAAAAAAGGGGATGACACAACCAAAAGGTAAAATTTGCTCGCAAAATTTATCCACCCGCCTGTCGAAGAAATTTTACAGTTTGTCAAATTTTGCACAACGTTGGATAAATTTTATCTTTTAGTTGTGGCATTCAGTTTTTTTCACTCAACCTTGAGTAAATTGTACTAATGTTTATTTAGACTATGTACATTTATTCATATCGTCGTACTAATTCACAAAAGACCTAAGTGTAGGCGATGTTTGCTTCAGAAAAGACCAATGTGCAAATATGTAGGAATTTACTTATGGCTATATCTTGCCAAAATGATTCTTCATATATTTATCACGTGATTTAGCCATAAGTAAATACATACTTGCACATAGGTCTTTTCTTATTATTTTTCTATACACTTAGGTCTTTTCTGAATTAAGCATCGACGACACTTAGGTCTTTTCTGAATTAGTACGACGATATATTAGTTTTTGTAACGATTTTACCCAATTCTCAGGGACCTCCCACGTGCACCTTGGATGACAAGGACAAACAGAAATTGGAACTTACAGCGAACGAAGTCGGGGGACAAGACAGTTTTCAGATTCATACCCTCCCAAGTGCCGGGAATTTGAGTAAACTCAGATTCATTTCCGGCTAGAAAGATTTCCCCCAATTTTTACAATTCCTGACGTTGCCATGTATCATTTAGAGTTTGATTGAATGCTTTAAGTGAATAAATTTACTTCACAAGTAAATGTTTGATCTGTTGCAGTATTTCATGAATTACATATATACATATGTATGCAGTAATTTATTTATATGGGAAAATATTACGAATATAATAAACTACCGGTTGAAAAGAATTGCTTCTGTACGTATTTAGGTGAGCAGGGTTCGGAAAACCCAGGGGTTTTTGTAGAAAAACCCAACCGGGATTTTGGGTTTTTTTAGGTTTTACTAGCTTTTAGGGCAGGTTAAGAGTGGACTATATTTTATGTTAAACAAATCCTATAAATCACATAGTGGCGAATCTGATGAACTCGGTGGGGTAAAAAGTTCACGAGTTTCGGTGGGAATTTTGATTTTTTTTGCACAAAACTGCAAAAATCATCTGGAGTTGTTGATGTTTTTAGTGGTTTCCAGTGGGAAGAGTATGTGTGCTGGGAAGTTCCCACCACACATACTCTATGACGAGTTGAGACGAATCAGGAAAAATGCAAAATGTTGACCTTGTCATTCGAAATCCGAGTTTAAATGTAAACTGAAAAATGTGAGATTTGTTGGATCAAAACTAGGAATAGTTGCACAAGAAAATAAGGCCCTTTAAGGAATTGATATGCTACTTTTATTTATATTAATCGACGATTGTCGATTTACGTCAATTTTTTCTCTCTCTCGACATTCGTCGGTTAATATAAATAAAAGTAGCATATCAATTCCTTAAAGGGCCTTACTCCCTTGTTGTGCAACTATTACTAGTTTTAATCCAACAAATCTCACATTTTTTAGTGCACATTTAAACTCGGATTAGGAATTATAAGATCAAAAACCTGTGCAAAAAATAATGCATGGGTTAACATACGGGAGAAATACTGAGCGAGAGACTGCATTGGCTGATAGAGCGGACAGGGGTCGGTATAACGCCTTCTTAAATCAGATTCCTAAAATTATGCATAAATTAGCGAAAAACGAATTTAATATACCAATTCAGCAAGCAATTTTAAGCGTTATCGTTGGCTTGGGCTGTTAAATCGTAAATTCATGTTTAACATGTAAACCTAGAAATATGCAATGATACTTGGAAATTTAAGTCTCACATAAAAATTCTCAAATTTTCATGATGAATCAGAAAATTTAATTAGCATTGCTATAAGTTGATGTTTAAGGGATTTTGTTTCAATCTGCCCCAAAATCCTACAAAAGCTATGGAAAGACCCACAAAAACCGGCAAAAACCGGCAAAAACCCCATTAACCATTAGGGTTTTCCAGGAGATTTGATACCCCAAAAACCCACAAAAACCCTGACCCACAAAAACCCGGGGTGGCGAACCCTATACGTGAGACTGGGTTATGTGCAAGTAAAAGGATGACAGAACCATTTCTCCCACCCTGGAGAGAGTGTTCGTAAAATGAGCGTCATCTAACCAACTAATAAATAAAATCAAGCTGACAAGGAGAAAGTAAATGCTCATGTAATTGTTTATTTTTAAACTTTGAATAAACATTTTTCAATTACTATGCAAGTATTCTAGCTAAAAAGCAATCTTCTTAAGAGAAATGTTGTGTTTCAGAGAACCATACATAATTTTTTTATGAATACAAGTACATATTTAATGCTGGAACTAATATTTTCAAAGCCAATAGTTTTTTTAAAAACTAATTTTTCAATTACTGTAAGCATTCAAGTGAAGACAAGATTCAATATTTTTTTAAACCAAGAGTATTTTTTTTAATCGCCATTTTTTGATTATGTATGTATGATTACAAGAAATATTTTTAGTAGAATTTTTTTTGAAAATCAATATTTTTCGATTTAGAAGTATTCTCTTAGAAGGAATCGGATTAGTGTTTGGGCCCGAAAAATTTTGGCCAGGACCAAGACCCGGGTTTATTCGCGTCTCCATGAAACGTACCGGCCAGAATTTTGCCTTTACTCCCGTTCCCCCGTAGGAAGGGGACAATTGGTCCGGGTCGGCCCAATCCAACAAGATGGGTTTCCACTCCTTCTCGTCGGCATAGTTGTCAAAGATGTCGTTCGTATCTTGCGACAATAAGGGACGAATGGCCGACATGGCGGAGGAAAAGAGAGACGGAGCTATGAAAATATTAAAAAAGGGAGGGAAAATTTAAAAAATTCAAAAATTCAAAGTTGTCAAAATTTTAAAACGATTTTCGTACAATTTATCAAAACCATTCTGGCACCAGAGCCGGGATGTTGTTTTTCGTAAACGGTTGCAGAATGCCAGTAAGCCCGGGCGGCTGGAATTAATTTTATAAACTGTGTATAAAAAAGTTTGTACATTTTTTGAGAAAAAGTTTACAAATTTATTGGAAAAAAGTTTGCAAATTTTTTGAAAAAATAGTTTGCAAATTTTTAGAAAAAAAATTCATGCATATTTTTCTCGAATATTTTAGCCTGTACAACCCCCAAATTTTGATTGTTGCGAAATATGCCCATACATTGGCTAAAACGGATTAAAGTGTTATCATTTCATGATTTTGACTGTTAAGAATTTTATTTTGAAATCGCAATTTCCTCGTAATGGAAAAGACTAATTAACAACACTGGTCCGCATATTTATCAGAAAAGTTTAAAAAAAAATTTTTATGCATTCTTTTCAGACTTTTGTTCTCAAATTTTTGCACTACACGCAATTGATAAAAATTTATTAGAGTTTTTTTTTAATTTCATAATTTTGAAATTTGCAATCAACACCTAATCGAATGATAAGTGACTTACCTGCCAAGCTGACGGAAGCTTTATTATCTTGGTTCAAGAACCAGACGAATTGTGTAACATTTTTGCCCTGATGCTGCAAATCGAGCAGTTTGTGTTCCGCTTCGTCCAACATGCGGTCATAGTAGCGGAGCACGCGGTCAATCTGACCACGTTCCGCGGCCCCGTCCAAATCCCACGAGCCAAAGTCCATGATCAAAACTGGGGTAAACATTTTTTGAAATTTTTTTTGATTTTTTCAAAAGACTTTTTGAATTTTATACACGTGACATTAATGCACTCTTAAAAAGAATGCCCTCAATTGTAGAAGTAAGTTAATCGCCTCTGAAGTCCATGATCAAAACGGGGGTAAAATTTTTTTAGACTTTTTGAATTTTTAGTGTCATTAATCACGCACCCTTAAAAAGAATGTCCCCCTTTTTAAGAGCACATGGACTATGAATTCCAAGTTAAGAAAACTATACTACATAAATCCAGGCGAATGCTAGTTTGGTAAATAGTAAAGTTTACTCATTCTTGGATTTTGGTATAGTAAAAAATGAAATTAAGAAATTAAAATTAAAATTGAAAATAAATATTATTTTTAAGAGCGTACATATATTTATTAACTTTTTTAAAACTTACGTGGCCGGCCTTGTTTGTCATGACCGTCAAATTTGTAAGGAAAATCTTTCTTCAGGTCGGAAAAATCCTCGGTTAAAATGGCGCTCATTTTGTTATCCTCGCGCCAAAAGAGATGCTATTTTTTAGAGAATGAAATTTTGCTTAATTGGAAATTTTTTTTAAATTTGGGTGCAACACGAATTATTTTTTAAAAGTTTATCTGTTTAATCGTAGTTTTTGAAAACTACCTATGCAAACATTGCGAAGCAAAATGTCTGCCTAAATGTCCGAGAACATTATCAAAAAATGCTTTAGCTAAATCTGGCAAATTTTCTAAATTTTGGTCAAACTGCATGAATAATTCTACACCAAATATTTAATTCACACAAGGAAATTGTATGTACTATTAATTTTAGAATAGTTTTCATACCCCAATGAAGTACAGCTCGGCATCGTCCACATTGAAATTTTTCGCTGAATATTTTCCAAAATGTTATAATCAAAATATAAAATCAAAAAAACTTTTTTAGCAGTTGATAAAAATTACCTCGAAGAAATTTCAAAACGTACAACTCATCCTTGACCCAATCCTCCTTGATTTTGGGCAGAACGCGCTTCATCAGCTATGAAAATGAAAAAAAAATTAAGTTACTCAGCAGCAATTAAAAAATTAAACTAATTGAAAATCAAGAACATGTTTAAGCTGAGAATTAAATAATTAGAAAGTCACAATTAATTTTTAAAAAATACAGGAAATTTAAAATCTGTTTAAATTAATACCTCATCTAATGCAGCCCTTTGCTCCCCAGTCAACCCGGTGTGATCCATCATGCGTAATTTTGTCGTAGTCGTTGCCATGGCAACGGTTGCCAGGCAGGAAAATAAAACGATTGTCTTGAATTGCATCTTGTCAATAATGAATTTCAAAATAAACTGAACTGTGGCAAATTTTGGTTTCAGATCTTATTTATAGGAGGACGCAGGTAGCTAAATAATTAATGAAGTCTAAATAGCCGGCAAATTAGCATAATTAGCATAATTATATACGTATATTATATAAGTCACAAATTCATTGATTTTTAAATGACTCGAATTGCATGAAGTTCTGGAGGATGCAGGTACTTCTGACAAGATCGGTGACAAATTAGCATATTTATTTAAGGTACAAAGTTCTACACTCTTAGAAACTTGGTATTGAAAAAAACTTAACGGTATTGATACGTGACTCTACCGCCTTGGTATTAAACAGTTATACCATATTGGTATAGAACCGGTATTGAAATTATACCCCATGGTAATAATTTTAATACTAATTGGTATTAATTTTTTTACCACGTAGTATTAACTCAATACCGGATCAATACCACGCGGTAGAGTCACGTATCAATACCAACGGTTATTGATTTTTTTAAGAGTGTAGATTTTTAAGCAGAGTGCATTAATTTATTTGCTGCAGTTCTGAATATTTATCGATTTGGTAGTAAACGTGATGAATTCGTACCCAAGAATTCCGCAGTTAATTAACTTCATTACTAAACAACTCAATAAATTGACATCATCTCTATTCCGACTCACATAAACTGAATGATTGGGAAATACATAGTTTCGTGGAAAACTGGAAGTATAAATTGTGTTGACAGAAATCAACAAAAACTTCAGTTCTGCCTGACAAAAATTGTACATTGTTAAAAATCTGTTGGATTCAGGTATGTATAAGTACTACTCCTTACTGCCAGTAGGTTACTGATATTGATTTGGTAATAACTTCTTATCGGACTGATAGTACTTTATTTCTGAATGGTGTAAGATTTTAATTTGCACACATTAACGACCGGTAATGCCCGTTATTATCGGTTCCGGTACATAAATTGAGCAAGTTAAGATTCTTAACTTAAGAGTAAGTGTTTATGAATAAAACTGTATATAAACTAGCGTATAAGCCCGTCTCCCGCCGGGCAAGAGTTGATGAGATTCTCAAAATTTTACCAATTTAATATTTTGTAGATATTTTTAAAGCACAATTTGACGCCAACGGAAGTGAACGTAATTTGAAACGAAAGTTAGAGTGGAAAATTAAATTTCACCCCATTTGGCTCTACCAGCTCACTCTGCCATTGGAAATGGCAGTGCCACTGGTAGTTTGTCTGGCACCCCACTTGCCTCTGCAGCCCAGCACTGGAAGTGTGACTCGTTCTGCATCGATACTGAAATCCTACTTCCACTTCACTTCCACTTCACTTCCGTCAGAAGTGACTGATCCTGCATCCATTAAACCCCACTTCCAGTGGGGTTCCATGCATGAACTCACTTTCACTTCAAGAAATTTTCGATATTCTTGATATTCTTAATATCCTTGATGTTCTCGACATATTCTTGATATTCTCGATAAGCTGAATATTCTCGATATGGTCAATATTCACGATATTCTGGACAGTCGATATTCTCGATATGCTTAATATTCTTGATATTCTCAATATTCTCGAGAATATCGAAAATATATTCTCGACATTTTTGATATTCTCTAGAATGCTCAGAATACTGAGAAAATCGAGAATATCAGAAATATTGAGAATATGGAGAATATCACCCCAAGATAATCACTCCCAGTTAACCATCCAACGATAACAACTTCCAGATAACCATCCAAATATAACCACTCCCAGATAACCACCCCAAGATAATCACTCTCAGATAACCACTCCCAGTTAACCGCTCCAAAATAACCACACCAAGATAACCACTCCCAGTTAATCACTCCAAAATAATCACTCCAGATAACCCACGATAATCACTCCAGACAACCACCCCAAAAGAACCACTTCCAGATAACTACCTCAAAATAATCACTCGCAGATAACCACCGTCAGACAACGACTCCCTGATAACCCAAATCACACAACTACTCCAAGATAACCACCCCCAGATAACCAACATCCGACTATTAATTTTTTAATTTATTTTGAATTTTCGCGCCATTCGAAACCTACCTTTCTCCACTTTCACTTCCGTTACAGAACATTTACTTTCACTTCCGCTGCACACAGACATTTCCAGCTTATAATAAAGATATCTGTTCATGCATGTATACAAATATAGCAGTATATATACTGCTGTATATACATATTATATTATATTGATACACGTGGGTTATGCAAAAAGGGGCCGTCCATAAATTACGTAACGCGAGAGGAGGATGAGGGGGCTTTAAAATGATGCGTTGCATATGTTAAAAAAAATCACGATTTTTTCATTCCGTAATTTATGGACGGTCCCCAACAACGTATATTTTTATGCATGGAGACACGGCATCCATACTTTGGAGGATGTTATTTGTACAATTATGTAAGACGTAAATATGTAAATATCCTTAAGTGATTATTGGAATAACTTTGAACTACATATTTTAAAACCTCGGGTTAAACGTCACCGAATTGTGTGCCTGTTTACCTAGGACTTTACCAAATGGTGATAATTTTCCAACTCCATGCAATAAATTTTGCCCGCGTCGTGACAAATTGTCACTGGCTGGAATTAATTTTATCATACTTACATAATTACTTAGGTCAGCAATTTTATTAAAACGCCAGGGTTAAGTAACACATAAATATGCACACAGTTTGGTGAGGATACTACTAACCCCGGATTTTTTAGAGTGTAGAAGATTTCAACAAATTTACTCAAATGGCAGTCTAATATTTATTTTAAAGTCACATGCGCAGATTGATAATACAGGGTTATAAAAGATTATAGTCCGAGTCGCTATTTGTCCATTGTTTTTGAAACAACAGCGCCAAACAAAATATTGGGTGTGTTTTGGAAAGTTTAGTTCAAGGTGAACCAGTCTCTTTTTTCCCCATTTCGAAATTCCAAAAACGGGTCCTAAAATTGACCCCAAAGTGTTACATGACGTGCAAGCAGTTTTCCAAGCTGGAATGACATATAAAAAAGTAGACAATCAATTCTAGGATGAAGTAATTACCGTTTCTGAGGCCAGAGTACTTAAAATAAGGAGTTCCGTTGTAAAAAGGCACCAGGCCTTAAATTTGGAGGTGCCATAGCCGCCCAAAGCATGCCTCCCGAAAAATGAGGAAACTGATGATCGTAAGAAAAATTGATGTGGACACCGTAATTGGAAATTTTTGAACCAAAAATCAACTCGCAAAGAAGTATACGGTCCATGGGCGTACAGTGAAGTGAATTAATCATCAAGATATACACTACTTCATCCAGAATTAGTAGATATCTGCTGTGCATGAAACTTTTTCTCTGACATCGCTCGGATCTACACCCAGTACGCAGCCAATTGTTTAGTAATATTCGGAATTAAAGTTATTTTGCATAAAGACAAACTAGTTACGTCCGGTTATGCGCCATCAGTGCTTTATTTCTGATTACAAACATCAGATCGACGCTTTTCTTAAATGGACATCAAAATTTTTTGATGCGTTTTGCAAAGTTTCAGAAAAAAATGTAATTCGAAGAAACTCTGCTGTCGGCTTTAAAATAATCACTTTTTAGAAATTAGGACTTCATTCCTCATCAGAAAATGGGGAGGATTACGCAAAATATTCGGCAACTCGTATTTCCCCCAGAAAGTTAAGGTTGGTGACTCGGACTATAATCTTTTATAGCCCTCAGGATGTATAAAATTACATGCATAAAAATATGCAAGATGGTATTTAATCAATAATCCCGGTAAATATGTAGGTCGAAATTATTCTTTCGCTTCTGGAAAATTTCCATGATTGTCAGGAACATTCCCCGCAGCGTCATCTTAAATGGGTTAGGTCAAATTGTAAATTTCCAAAATTACTTAATACGCAGTTGTAATTTTTAGCCGTACAATTACACCCTCAATAACTTTGTGGTAGATTTGTTACCGGCGGAGGTACTAAATATGTTTGTAATTTTACTGCCTCACTTGCGCCGGTAATAATCCAGAGGTCGACGCGGACAAATTTTCGGCGGCGGCGGCGGCGCCAGTTTCTGGTGATCTTTCGGCGGCGTCGGCGGCGCGGCGCGGCGCCCCAATGTTAAAGGAATAGGAAATCAAATTTTTCGGCGGCGGCGGCGCGTAAAATAGTACCGGCGTTCGGCGGCGTACGATCAGCGGCGTTGACCTCTGTAACAATCCGATTGTTACCGGCGCAATTTACGATTGTTACAATCGTATGACAAAATTATTGAGAGTGTATGTACCTATATAATTTCAGATCTTATGCGTTACCATTTTCATCCTCGGACATATCTTCTTCCTGGGAAATATCTACTTCCATTCCAGAATCGGTTGAAGTGGTCGCTGAAGTGGCGACATTAACTAAAAAATGCATAAAATAAATAGTTATAATTAAAAAAATCATCATTAATGTGAATTACGCTTGCCCTTCATTTCAATTGCGTAATATGAGATCCCTTAACCCCTCCCCACTCAAATCACATTTCTTTTTTGCACAGTCCCTCATATTTACTAAAGTAAAATTTGCCCCTCAGACACCAACTATTTATTACCAGTCCGGTACGAAATTACTACCAATCAATGTACAAATATGCACAGGTATGTATTTATACATGTGCATATCCATTAATTAGTTACGTAAATTTATTTAACTCTACCAGATTTTTTACAGTAGATGTAAATAAATCACAGAGTTGGATATTTAAATAGAGTTTACTTTTACATAATATGTAGGTTAATGTAAATGAGGACACGGTTTGAAGTGCATTGAGCCTGCGCCAACCTGCACTTTGAAAAGATACATAAATTGGAAATTCCGGAGCGTCAAATCCCATGGTGGATTCTTTCATTTTTTGAATTGTCAACGTTAATTTTTGTCTAATTAAAAACACAAATCACTAATTTTTATCAAATTTAAGCTTGTAAATTATAACTTTAATTGCGCTATCGATTATCTATTAATTACCCATAATTACTTATGTACATTTCTTTGTTCAAGTGTGACCATGTTTTCTCGGAATATGCATGTATGTAACTCCCTCTACCTATTTAAATATCCAACTCTTTGGTGTAAATAAATAGGTAAGCTTTATACAGGGTGGTCTTAATGTCACGCTAATTTTTCCATGGGAAAAATTTGTAAATTTCCATTCGGTACAGAAGTTTTGTCTCGGAACCTTTAAGCATTTTAAGAATTTTAGTATTTCGCCAGGTTTTGATAAAGATTAATAAAAACCTCAATCCCCAATCTAGACCCCCTCCCCCTCACCGCTTTAGCATGTGTCAGGATACCATTGGAGGCTTGAACCCCCCCCCATTTCGCGTGACATAATTTATGTACGGTCCAATTGCATAAATAAGTTGGGACTATGTATGGATGCATGCGTGAATGTAAAGTTTATCACATTCCCAGGCTTCGCAATTTTATTAACTATGCATGTATGAAAATATGTAACACTGATCTTTATTCTCTGGTTAGATCAAGTGTGTAATAACATGCAAAAGTTTCAAATTTCGTGTCCAGTGCAAAACTCGCGTCGTTATATTTTAATGTTCTTCCATATAGATACACATAAGTATGTACATACAAATCGATTTCCAATGACATTTGGGCATCTCTTGAGGCAAATTATGCCCCGTAAATGCCACGAGAATCATAAGTATTTCTTCAAAATGGGGTTTAATTTATGCATGGTGTAAAATGATAAGTATGCGAAATGATAACTCTGCGAATATTTACACTTTATAAATACTTCAATGAATAAAATAAGAACTTTAATGAATCCAAAGCTAATAAATGCCACAAGAAAAGAACTTTACTATTTACATATAAATAACTAAGTAATTCACCAGCTAGCGGGTGTTCAATCAATAAGTAATTATTTTAAAAATATTCTCATTACCTTACTGAAATATGCGTATGTACGATCGGACAAATGACGGATATTACAGATAGACACGTCATTCCACTCTTGACCGAATACCGACCAACAAGAATTCCGAAATGCTATCCATACCGGCCTCCTTTTTCCTACTCCTTTTCTTCCAACCGGGTGAAAGTTTCTTATGGAAATTCAGCAACGAGTTGGCCCTACTTCCGGCCGAGTTACTTCCGACGTTCGAATGCACCCTGCACTACCATCAAGTTGGGAGTTTTGAGGGGGGCTTGTCCCTCCTTGGTGAGATACATGGCCGCCTTGAATCTTCCCCGGTTTCCTGGCTTGTCTATACTGAATGGCCAAATGTTTCGCAAAAAGAAAATTCGCATGAAATCTGGGACGCTGCCGTAATGCTGAAGCGACATCAATCCTGGTGCAGTATCATTTTCTACTTCGACGTAGCCAGATCAACGTTACAGGATGAGTTTTATCAGACTTTTTCCTGTCACATTTATCGCATTGAGACGATTTTTATCTTCATTCGAGACACGATGGATGATTATTTATTACGAAGTGAACTTTATTCTGCACCGTGCCTAGTGTTTGTTGAATTTTACAGGATCAATTCATCCCAACGTTTCGCTTACTTGCGAAGGAACAAGGTGGGAGTAATGTTGCGTGCAATGCGACCGAAGTTTTCGGTCGTCTCAATTCTTCAAAAATCTCCGAGCCTAGAGGACGTTGAAGAAATCCTGCCAGGAATTGTTCCTACAAAATTTATTGATTTCGAATTGGGTAAAAATATTATCAATGATAATGTATTTATTTGCAGGGCGGTTTAAAAGTCACGTTACAGTGGGAAATTGTTCAATGGAAAATACCCTAAATACCGTAGTTACAAGATTAGGGGTTGAAATTTTTATTAATTGTAGTCAAAAAGGAGGGTAAAATTCCGAAAATGTTAAATTTCAGACGCAAAATTTTGCAAACTAAATAATGTCACCTTCGGAATATTTCTCAGTTAACAATTTTCCATAGTACCGTGACATTCATACAGTAACTAGAACATTTGTATTAATGAATTATTGCAGATCCTGCCAGCCGCCATATTTGCTATGATGCCGCGATTTCCAAAGACATCTGGACTTGGACGTTCTGGTTGATATCATTATGCCCCGTGAACGCGGCTAGAATTGTATTTCTGCAAAATGCCTTCAATTTCACTTTATTCCTCGGATATGAGAATACCTTTGCCCAAATAGAGTTTGAATACCGAACCGAATTTTACGATCCCTTCTTAACAAGATCGTCGGATTGGACACCTTCAATCCTTTATTGCAAAAGTGGGCCCCGTCTCCCACAAGGTTGGCCCGTTTGGCTGGGTCCATTTAACCTCGAAGTTTGGGTAATGATTGGTCTAACCGGCGTGACAATCCTGGCTTTTCAACTTTTTCAAAAAGACCGCCAAATACCCAGGGAAATCTCACATTTCACCGCTGCCTTGTTTCGACAAGGTTTTGAAACCAACCAAACCCGGCAAATCCTATTGGTCCTGATGTGTTTAATTTTGTCCACCTCGTACGAAACGTTGTTCACTAGTAAGATCATCGTTCCCGCGGGTCTTTCAGGATTTGAAAATGTGGGACAATTCGTGAATAATTCTGATAATAACAAAATAATCTGCATTAATACGTTCAGATGCAATTATTTGTTCAATACTAGCCACGATATTACGTCAAACCTAGAAAAATATGGGGTTCTCGGGAAATTAGAGAAATTTCTGGTTGTCCGATCAATTAGAAATTTTTGGCTGGAACATACCTCAGAATTTAGTCTCTCTATGGCATACGGAACCATGAATAGGACGCTTCTCGGAATTTTGCTGGATTCAAGTAATGTCAAACAAAATGCGGAATTATTGATTTACAATTTTATAATTTTAGCCACCTTAAAAGCAAAAGGCCTCGTTAAATCGGAATACGTGCCCAACTGTCACTTGCTAAATGCGGGGACAAGGTCGTATTCCTATAATTTTTTTAGAGTTCCGTATTTCAAGGAATTAGCGAAATTTGAAGGGGCTACGAATGAGTTTGGTTTTCATCGTTTGTGGGAAACGGTTTGGATGGCAAGATTTCATCTACGGGCAGAAAGATTGCCAGATCTGATGAACAATGCGACGACTCCAAGTGATGCCGGGTTAAAGTCTAAATTTATAACTTTGTCACATCTGGGACGTTTTTTTGCTCTTTGCATAATTCTCGGGGGCATGTGTGGAGGGGTATTTCTAATTGAAAATATGAGCCGACCAAGCAGGAGGAGAGAATTGTATTGTGTCGGCGTAGTTTTAGTTGAGAAGATACAGAGTAGGAAATCGCATTGGGGCAGAGTAGTTTCAAAGTTTGCGTGCTTACAGTGTTTTAAATTTAAAGTGTTACTGATAATAAATCGGGTAAGTAGGGTAAGATATGTAAATAAAAAATAAACTTGTAATGATTAAGAATCAGGTGATTGTGATTAGCGATTAAAAATAATTACCTAAATAATTGTCAATAAATGTAAATATGTATATTGTTAACACACGAAAAAGTGATGCACTGATTCTTGTAGGGTTCTTTACAAAGTACCCGTGATACATAATAACTCGTCTCACATTACCGTTGAGGCTGTATTGTATTTATGATTTATTTAACAAGAAAAGAAGTAGTTCACATCTTCACGCAACTAACCAAAATCCTGGACAATTCTGGCTTACTAAACTAAAAGTGGATTAATTAAAAGGCAAGTAGTTCAACATTATCATTTGTACATTACCAAAATTGCAAAATTCTTATGTCGAATTTCCTATGCGTTTCATTAAATAAAAGTCAGTACGAATTCTTACAAATCGTCCTCCTCCTCCGCGTCCCCGTTTGATGAACACCCATGCCTACTTAGAAATCCTTGCCGCGTAAACTTCCTATCACACGTGGTACACGTGTAACTCTTGTGTACTCGAACATGATGAAGAATCCGTAATAGCTCGCTTCGAAATTTGGATCCACACGAGAGGCACAAACTGCTGGATTCTTTCGTCTGGAAATAATTAATAAATGAAAATATTAAGAAATTTTTGTTATTCCAAAAATTACATGACCAATCGCCAAAATCAGCATTTCTCTGCTCTCGGAATTTTAAAATCTATTTTAAAATTCTGGACTATAAATTTGTAGAGAAGGGGGTTGCCTACTTTTTAAATTTACAGTTCAGATTTTGAAAGTTGTTGAAAGAGGAGATCTCAATTTTTTCAAGGAAGCCCACAGAAAAATTGCAACTCATCGAAATTTTAAGAATTGTCCAGAATTTTAAAATAAATTCCCAGGAACGTATTTATATAAACATGACTCATAAAAATGTGTCAATTTTGACGAGTGGTCGGGTAATACGCTAAACAAAAATAAAGATACCATCCCGTCCGATTTACACTGTTCGAGATGATCCCCCCATTCTTGCTCAGTTTCAAAAGTGTCTTCCGAACAGTGATAGGGACACGACGTCTTTTCGCCAAAATGTTTGAGTTCGACATGTCTCGAGTAACAGTTCTTGTCCCTGAAAGTTTTCTCACAAATGTGACACGTGCACCGGATGGTGGCTGGTTTTTGATTTGTCTTTTGATTCAGGGGTCCGCCTATTCTGTGCACCACGTTTTTATGCCGGGCCAGCACAAACGAGTAGAGAAACTCCATTTCGCAGAGGTCACACTTATGGCGTCGTCCGTCATGGACCGCTTTTCGATGTCGGGACAAACTTGCCGCCGTGGCGAATCGTTTATCACATCCGGGACAAAGAAACGGTAACTCGTCGGGGGGAATAAAGCTGGAAAACAATGTGAATTTATGTTATGTACATACGAGTCCGATCCGTATTCATACGCAAATTATTTACGGTAGGACTCGATGACTTATGGCCAAAAATCGTCATATTTTTAATCCTTTCTCTGCTCTGGAAATTTTTTTTACAATTCTGGACAAATTTGTCGAGCAGGTCGTTCCAATTAAAAAAATATACAATACAGATTTTGACCGTTTTTGGCGGACGAAATCTCAAATTTGTTTAAGACGCCTTTAGAAAAATTGGAACTCGTCGAAACTGACTTAAAAGCTCACTCTCATTCTGTTAATCAACTTTTACTCACTACAAATTTGTCGTTCAGAATTTAAAAATAAATTCCCAGAGTCGAGAAATGATTAAAAACGTCCTTATTTTGACAATTTTGGTGACGAATCGTTAAGTCCTGCATAAGACGTTAAGATGATCAACATGTAATTTGTTTGGTATAATTTACTATGATCGCTGCTTCCTTATCTTGGCCACTTTCGGATTTGCGTGAAGACTGAGATGAAGTTTTAATTGGTTCGAGGTGGCATAGGTTTTTCCACACATTTCGCAAATCAGGGGTCGCAAATGACTCAAAGCATGGCCGCGGAGGACTCTCTGTGAGAAAAACGACTTTCCACAAACTTCACAGACGAAATCCCGATTTCTGGAAAAATATCGAAATAGTGGATTCAGTCACACATGTAAATACGTGCAAGAACTGAAGGCACACTCTTAAAAATGATGTAACATATGCACTCTGATTCCTATAGTAAGTAAACTGTGAGCGTTCTCACGTGAACTGTTCGCATATCTCGCAAATTGAGCTAAGGAACATAACTTGCGAAATATGCGAGATTTCGCAAAAATTTTGCTGGTAAACTATGGGATTTTTTTCGCAAATTTATCCAACAATTGGGCATGTTCTTATTTCGTAAACTCATCCTCACCATTGCATTGTCACCACTAGAAATTAAAGAAACTCTTGGTAACAATTCCAAAATAGGTGTTTTTCAGTAGTCTTGCTAGATTGGAGAGATTTGCGAACTCATATTTTGCGAATCCCCTCGCGACAGAAAAATATTTTGATCTTCGCAAGTTTGCTAAATGAGTTGCGATGCGAAATAAGACGTTGCCGTGAGTATGCCCTATGTACACTAAATTTTTTACATGTCAACCTTACTCAGGATTTAGTACAGTCTACTTCGTATCAAATTCAAAGTGTATTTTCTTTTAAAAAGGGTAAATTCATTTTTTAGAGTGGGTTCGATTTCAGTTTTTTTAACAACAGGGGTAAGAAATCCAGCCAAATTCGTACGACCCGGACCCTAAACCCGCTTTCCTTCCAAACGCGGTTCAACGTTTGCAACACAACTCGAACAATCATCATTTTGAAAAGTGTAGAAAAAGAAGTGAAACAGACCGTTCAGCAGGACGGGGCTGGACCTCGCCGAATGCCGCACGGTGCTTGTAACTCATTAAGTGGGCGTTGTAAAGTACTATCGTCCCATATTCCGTGTTGCAAGGGTGGCATCGAATCCTTTCCGCGTGGATGGTCAGCTTATGGTGGAGAAGGAGAGAAAATTTGTGATATTTAAGGTCGCATTTTGCACATGCAAAGATAACCGTTTCGTCCGCTAAGATTCTACAAATAATGTAAAAATTGGTAAGTATTGCTTAAATGAAATGCAGCGTTTCCAAATACGCTTAATTTTCTGTAGTATTTTTTAGCCCGAGTCAGGGCTTATGTATGTACCCGTGTGATTGTCTGTCTGTCTGTGTATCGATAACGCTCGTACAACTAATCAGGTCGGCTAGAAATTTTTTTATGCAGTAGAATATTTAAGTGTGCAAAATTAGGATTCAAGTTCGAACATTGTTCGTACGTTCGACGTTCGTTGGTACAAATGTAGATGGAAAAATTCAAAAGTTGTAGTGGTCGTTGAACATGTATCTCTATATATTGGTCATATCTGTCAACGCAATTCGTCACATTCATAGATGCATGTGTCTATGTAGATAATTGCATACTTCCCTCCGATATTTGGAATTCTTGTAGGACCACCATATGGGGAAAAAATAATAATCTCGTTATAAAATTGAATCTATAATTATTCAGTCAGTAATTATGTAAGTGTCACTCTGAAATCTGAGTGAACCAGGTAAAATGCTTTAAAAATAGCAACAGATAAATATGCATGCAAGCACATATGTAAATAACCCTGCCATGCTTACATATGTAACTTACTTATCCTTTGTAACCTATTAGGTTTGCATGCGCTGCATATTTATTTACATACATATCTTTGCAACTTTTATAAATAATCGGAATATCGGGATAATTTCGGGTTAAAATGACCAATGCAGTTCGAAATAGCCTCACCGTGATAAATTTCCACCATAGCAAGGCTTGTGACTTAAGGATATTATGACTGCTAAATATAAGATCGTATTCACATATTTTTATAAAGTTTATGCTTTATTAAGAATTAATGAATTAGCTGAATGAATTCTCAACTGGCACGACATTACAAGGTAGGGAATTTTAAATTCTAATGAACCACTATATTTGCCACAAATACACATGCTCATATGTAGAAGAACTAGTGCGATAAAAGAGAATTCTTCACACAAACGTGAACACGAAGCAAAAGGACATGGATATAAATCCCTCTAAAAATAAATGAATGTCTCTTCTGACGAATTAAGAACCAAAAGAGGTTGTTCTTCAGACAAGAATGAAAGGAATATTAATGTATGTACATATTTACAATGCAAAAAACGAGGTGGCACAAAATTCAAATTTCCAGTACAATCTAAAAGGTTGGAGTTGACTCATTTCCGGCTCTAAGTAACTAATGGGAAGGCAAGCGGGGAATTATCGTCGTCCGCGGGTTTGGTTTCTTCAGGAGGTGGTGGCGTGTCAAGGGACTCAGACATTTTGGGGGTGGCAGCTCGTCTAGGATTTTACCCTCCTGAGGGGATGGGGGCGACAGTCCTGTCCCCTTTTCGAAAGTCCATGGACTTCCTCCAGAATCACTGTCCACCGATGCGGACCTCTTTCGCATGTGGGGCTCCATTTGACTAATTAACATGCATGTAGAAAAGTGATTGCCAATGCCATTGTTAATTTTCAATTCTTCCCAAATATTAAATTTATGTGAATGAACATACATACATATGTACTTATTTACCGTGTAGAAAATAAAAGCTGAAGAACGTTGGTACAAGTACAATTGTCCAATCACAAAGGTTGTAGCGACGCGAAACCGGTGATATCAAAATTGGCAAGGCTTCGAAATCATGAATTTTTGTGGCAACTAATACATACATACATACATGCTAATTATTGCTAAAAATGCACTTACAGTAATGCACCTCCCCTTGTAAGTAAGAACTTTCACATTACAATCTTAGAAATAATGTTACCCTTGCAAAAAGTAAATGCACTCTGAATTCTAAATTAAGTAAACTATGCCAAATCCAGAGTATTATTAGGTTGATAAAGAGTCAAGATTACTCGGGATTTGGTATGGTTTACTTAATTTAAAATTCAGAGTACATTTACTTCTCAGAAAGGTAGCATTATTTTTATAAGTGCAAATACATAACCTTCACAGCGTTATATTTTCATGCCTCCGAACTTTATTGAACACAAGTGTCGTCGTCAGTAAAAGCTTCAATTTATATATTAATTAAACCTTAAATTAATTGTGGACACGGATGGACCAGGCCCACCACCGATAGCGACAGACGTAACCCCGGTAATGGTACTTCCACCACCTGCTGAGAGGGATAAGATAATTTTAAGTTCATTGACACCGGATCACAAACATTTACGACTATGTATCAGGCTGCCCTACAATGGACCATTTTTTCGTGATACACCCGAACAGCTTAACGAGTTTTAAATAATAATAAACATAGCTAAAAAATCAGGAATCGCGTGGTACTTTTCGTTCCATTGAATGACCACTTTTGAGGTCACATATTGGGGGCAAAGTTCAAGTGTTTGACGTGTTTTTAGTGGGAGAGAGCGAAGGAAAATTTACTCCAAAATTTTACTCCAACGGATCTTACTCGATACACCCACTTGGGATGAATCTACTAACAGTGGCCGTGGAATTGTAGGGACAATGCCCCCACGCGGTTATTCGATGTCCCCATCATCTGCCATATGTATAATATATGCACATATGCCCCTCCCTCCCCTATCCTACAATATTTATGTCCCCATATGTCACCACCGCTTCCGCGGCCACTTCTGAGAAATCAATACCTGCCTAACTAGATTTTTATACCAGATTTCTAACAGTCAACGTGTATTATATATTTACATACCTGTTGCTGCTTGGGTCGACTGGGTTCCTATTTGTGGTTCAGGGTTGACACACACATCAGGAGGGGGTTGTTGTTCCCCTAAATATTAAAAAAATAGCAGAATCTCCATACATATCTAGTACCTATTTATGCGTTCACGTGTATGATATATATATTTACATATGTATGTACCTGTTGGTCCTTGGCTTGCTTGCTTGTGTTTTTTCCTTTGAGGCTCAGCAGTTTTTGCAGAAGCAGCTAGTTCTTTGCCTAAATATAAAAAAATAACAGAATCTCCATACATATTTAGTACTTACGTATTTGGAGGAGTGATACACTCTAAATAACTTGGGAATGTCGTTGCATGCGGAGGTGCTATGAACACATATGTATAAATATGTACATAGTTAACTATTTTTGGGTAATGATTAAGTAGGCGCTTTGTCACCAAGGGAGAATAAGTCAAAAATGTATTTACATACCAAACAGGCATGACGTCCTTAGGTAAAAATGAGCATTTTTATCGTCTCAATATACATATGTAAGTACGTAAGACTTTGTTGCATGAAAGTATTGAGTTTTTAATAGTGACGTCACATGTGTAAGTTTCTGACTATTAAAAACTCATTACCCAAAAGTATTTACAGATATATGTAAATACATAGCACCTCCGAGGGCGACGATTTCTCTAGTGTGTACATTTGTACATAAGTATACGCAAATATGAAAATATTTAAATAATTTGTTTACGTACGGTTCTTCCACTCCTGGTCAATCAAATTTAGTTGTGTATTGAATAGACTTCGATCATTTATATATGTAGCGGTACGTTCTGCAATTCGTTGTTTGAATTCTTCTCTTATTCTACGTTTATCCTCCCTAAATGATGCATATATGGGTTCAGCCAGGTCCCTCAATCGTCGTTCTTCTTTCTCCAGGTCGTCTGCAATTTAAGCACGAGAAATTATAAGTAAAAAGCGGTAAATCTAAATATGTTTAAATTTTATTTCTTCGAGTGCACGATTTTGTGTAAGCAAATCTTACCTTTTGACAGTTTAGTGTAGTCCATGTTGTGACGGGATTTGGTTTTGATGGGGTGACCTCGACGAAGGGGGGGCGAATTTTTATCAGGAACTAGTAAAATAATTACAGTTCTTGGGAGACTTGACCTGCTTGGAGGTGCAGATGTATGGGACTAAAGGGAGAAGTGAATGGTGGGTCGTATTTATGTACATACATATGTATCCATGCATGCATTGTCGTAAGAAGGTTGCATTTTTAAGATACATGCACAATTCGAAGAAATGGGTCAAAATTTCCTTTTACATACCTGGATAAAAATAAATATTTAAGTACCAATCCAAATATAAATATGTATGCATTTGGTTTGTTCAGAATTAATAGACGATCGGCTGAAGCTTTTTGACCATCTCTTAACCTTTTAATGAGGGACATATAGATATTGTTGGGAATCATATTTATTAACCTCACTGAGACCATAAATCCATCGGAAAAATTCCCTTGAATACGAGATTGAATTCATAACTACATCTTGTAGCAACCAATTAAATTTCCATGATTTCCTATAAATGCCCAATATTTATTTCAACCAGTTTCCAAGTTTTGAGTTTTTGCCGAAAATCACGAAAACTCCACTTTTTAACATTTGTCGGTATAGGGAAAATTCCAAAATTTGTGAAGAAAAATACCCAGAAAAGTCACCTTTTTACCATCGAGTTTTCCACAAAATACCAAAGAAACACTCGTATTTTGGGAAATTCTGAGAAAGTTGATTTTTTTTCCAAATACGTCATATGGCGTATTTGGTCCTCAAGGGACAGTCGTCATGGTACATCATATGATGAATTTGGGCGCAAAGGGTATTTTAAAATAATACGAGATATGACGTATTTGGTCGCCAAGTGACGCCCAGAAAAATACGTCATATGACGAATTTGGTCTAAATGAGGTTAACCGAACGCGGGAAGTTTTTTTTAAATCACTGAATTTTTATTTTATGTACATATAACTATGTTCAGCACGCGGGGGTACGAAAATTTTTAAAATTGTGTACAAGGTTGGACATTCAAAATAGACATGCAATTTCGACAATTTTCACAAGTGTGCGGGTCGGCCATTCGGCTCTAAACAAAATTTTTCAAGATGTACCCCCCTGCAAGACGGGTGCGTCCATCTTGCAGGAAGACAATTGACCTCCTTCCGATTTACGGGTTAATACAGAACATACGTATGTACTACTCAAACTCCTAACGTATTGTCGTCATAAATTCCGAACATGTACAACTCAAAACTTTGCTCGGTATAAGGAGTTATACAACACTCCACCCATTATGCGCATATTTTGGTTCCACTTTGCTCGGAACCGTAACTTGAAAAAAATTGGAAATTTTGACGAAATGCAATTTAAGTTAATGTGCATTTGATCAAGAGACTATCTTTCTTACACAACCCATTAAATAGGAACCTTTTCCCTCATTTGCTGCTCAAGGTTCACCCACGTGAAGATTAACCTTTATGGAAAATGCCTACGTACATATGTATGTAAGTGTAGTTTTGTAGGTCCATTATTAGGGTAAACATGACCGCATTACTGGACCGGTGAGCGTGTACATATTGTTAATCAGATACATATTTAATTTGTAAAAACTGCACATATGTATGCACATGGGTACATATAGTATCTAACATTTAATGCTATGATTTCTTGTTTCTCGTCAATTCTGGCTTACAATTCAAGATTATATTTATACCATTTCTTTATATACAATAGATCGGACAGCTAGTGGAAAATTTGGAAGGGATTGAGATACAAATGCGGAATCTACAAATATTTGAATTCCAAAATATGTACGGTTTGCCGATTTTTCAATTTCGACCCCAAATATTTTGACAAATTCCCACCATCGCACAAACTGCCTCAAGAAACGTTGGTTGTATTGACTAGGACCACATAATTTCAAAATTTCAACCAATTCGGAGGGTTACACTTCACACCATCGCATTGTTAGTCGTTCTTAATCGTTCCATCGGACGACATGACGCCGCGTGTGGAGGTGGTTGGGTTGAGAAGGGAACTGTTTTTGTTTAAACATATCCCACTATTTCTTATGGTAAGGTTCCAGTTCGTGGTGGATATTAGTCGGGTATGTGCACATAAATAGTTAATACTTGGCTTTGTAATTTGATAAAAGTGGGGGCCGTGCATACACAACTTGACTCGTTGGAGGGAATGTTAACCCCACAATAGCTGGCCCATGTTGCAATTAACATTTGTATGCTGAGGCAATTCACGCAGTCCTTGTAAACTCCGTAAAGTTACAACCCTTTCCAAAATTGTACTTACATAAATACATATGTATTATGTAGCCTGCCAACATTTGTAAACTTACTCAGATCAAGGGTGGTCTTTTTGCATATTGTAAAAGATTGTAAAATCATGTTACAAGATTTACGGAGTTTACAAGTTATAAATGAGTGAAATTGCTTCAATGTAAGGTACATCTACTCTTAAGTTAGACTGTGTGAACTTAAGCTATACAGCGCAGTTAGTGGAGATTGTTATTTATGAATTTCATTTTTCGGGGCACAATTACATGGGCCAGAAGCTGGTGTAAAGCACTTTTTGTTGAACTTGCGAAGTTTGGTAGCAATAGCCGTGAAAGTGAAAACCTCGCGAATCGAGTTTTTCACAACCAAAAAATCTTCGCTTGTCGCAACTCGAATTAGACGTGCCAGTGCTTCAAAACGGAAACATGGCACAAAATGAAAATCTAGCTTTATATTTCGATGTATTAGGATGACAAAAAGTGAAATTCAAAAAACATTCGAGGCCACCACTCGTCAGAGCGACGCATCAAAAACTGGGTGCCATCAAAAAGCTCCTTACCACCAACCCTTCCAAGTCCTGCAGATGCACGGGAACTGAAAATCGCAAAAAGTGTGTCGTGCATCACTAAAGTACATAAACTGGGGACAACAGAAAATATATAACAAAGTCTCCCAAAGTTCGTCAAAGACCAAAAAACCTGGGTGCAAAAAAATGCAAAAAACGAGTCGAAAAATGTCATCGGAAATAATCATCATTTGTGACGGGATCTACGTCGATCCTGATCGCGTAAAGACTTCGCAAAGCACATTCTTTCACTCAGGCCACCCAGTGAATGTGAATTATCAACAGAAGTTGTACATCAAATCTAAGTTGCAGGTAAAATTCCAAGCAAGGATTACATTGAGTCAGATGGGCTTAAAACTGAAAACCGTCCAAATATCCGTATTCGCGAGAAATCGAAAAGATTTGAGCCTTATGCAAAAGAAGGTACTCCAACCTTCGCTCTAAGGCAAAAAAGCTGGTAGGAATCGAACGTTAATGCCGAAAAATCGGCCGGGACATTTTTCAATCGTGTTGAAAATCGCTAATTTGAGTTTTTCTGCGGGAAGTCGGACTGGTGGCCAAGAATGGAGAAAGATGAATACTATGGGACAAAAACTTGTTGCTATGGACATTACCTACACCACCCCGAAGGTTTTATAAAAAACTTCCAACTACGTCGAATTCCATAGGTCATGAATCGCAGTCCAACTTAAGAGCGGATGGGGTATAAGTTTATAATCTGGGGAGAGAGCAGAACACAAAAAAGTAAACGAAAATGTATACTTAAATTATTTTTTGTCCCGTCTACAGGTATTTTAAGATAAAAAACCCAAGGAAGACCAACTCTCTGCAAAGTCCGACCTCCTTGGCGTCGCTTTAAACCACATACTCCTCACTTGTGCCACGGTTCCCTTCACGGCGGTATTCGTCGCAACTTACGTTGAACTTGACCCACTATACATTTGGATGAAATATATCCCGTCTAGTGTGAACCAACTTATCGACTCGTATCCTTGGACCTATGTTATCCTGCCTTGTCGTATGATAGTCGCCACGATAGAAATGAATCGTATATGCGCCCATGTGTTTTCTTCTTTCACGATTACGTTTCATCTCATCTTTTCCAGCATTTCAACTCTACGTCGTATCCCAATTAGTCTAAATAAATATGAGCAGGCTTCGAAAAACTCATACTACATACTACACACAACTTAACCTCGTCATGACATTACTGTATGACTCCTTTGCAATCACGATGGCAGTTATGATGTTGGTGACAGGGGTATGGTGCGTACTGCTGAACTTTGGGACGGTCAAGATGCATAACTCCATTTCAATGCCGTACTTTGTCCTGTTGCCGGTATGTACAATTTGGCGGTTAGAGTTTTAACACCAATCGTTGTCGAGGTATATGAGGGTACCAAACCGATCCGGATAAAGTGGGAATTGCAGTTGGCATGTTGCTCGAAGGTGGCAGAGGTAAAATGGCTGAGTAAACGGCTACGAGCGCTGAGAGTGTATTTTGGGTTGTTTGAGGTCAATTTCTTCTTCATGAAACAATCGACAATGGTGCCATATTAAGTGGATATTGTTGATTACACAATCAATGCAATGCTGTCTATTAATGTGTGACATTTCATGTCAAGTTTCTTCTCTAAATTCACCCAGTTCATATATATTTACGTGAGTTGTATTTGGTTGTTTAAAGTAGTCATCCAAAGCAAAATTGACGCCTCCGGCGTCATGGTTACAGTGTCAAAAAGACCCTAAAGCGTCTTTTTGACAGCTAAACCCCCTGAAATCATGGGTTGAACAGTTTGAAATCCGGTAAAAAATATTAGTAACAATTAATTTGTAAATTATCTCTGGTCATATCTAACAGCATTTAACAGAGTTGTAGTCAAACATTTAGAGAGTTTCTTAAAATTGTTAAAAAATGACACACAATTGCGTGTATTGGAAAAACTGGCGGCGCCCAGAATCATTACGGATTCGTGTACACAAAATTACTAAAATTAAGCTATTACATCTCACGAAGACGAAAAAAATTGCGTGAAAAAACTGATGTCCAATGATTTATAATTCGTAATATGTATACATAGCCTAAATTAGATGAGGGTGTGTTCATATATAATTTAGCTTTACTTTATTTCCTTAGCCAAGTTACCAGATTTGCTAAATACGTTGATATTTTTTAAGTTAAAGCTAATTTCCTTACTGTAGATAAGATACATATTTCCTTTCATGTTGCACCTTGAATCACATTTTCTTGATGTTACTGTTAAGAGAACCAATGTGATCTTCAGATTGGGTAGCGCTTACTTTCAAAGACTGAGATGAAATAAGTGGCTGCACCTGAGTTTTACATTCTTGTGCCAGAGTCGGATTGAGTTTCGTTTGAGAAAACTAGCAAATCAGGTGAAGTAGCTGAATTTTAAATATCTTAATTTTTAAAAATATGACCAAAAATAGACAGATTTCTCAGGCAATACGTTAACAAAACATAGCCGATAGAAGTGTATAGAATATAGAAAATAAGCAAAGTAATAAATATGATAACACTGATATTGAAGTATTGGCGAATGGGATCCAGAGTAATATCTTGAATTAATCTTGAGTCTTGTTTGCTCCGCGTTGAATTATGCGCCTATATATGAATTAATTAGATCACTGATGCAGGTTCTTTCTAGTAATTGCTGCATTAGATCTAGCAGAGTAGTTTCTCCTGATACTTGCTTTAACGCATAAATTCCAGCCTATTGGAATAATAAATCTACTATAAATATTCTGATATTCTGCTACTTCCCTTTGAGACAAATAAGGAATAGTTGAGGCAAGTAAGAGTGATTGGAGAGTTGTTTAACTTTCAAAGCCCATGTCAAATAACGAGACGGGAGCGGGGCATGATGTAAGTGTTTTGGAGGCTGAACAATCTCATGACTCAGTCCTTGACTCCATCCTTCGTGCTTTTGATGCTGGTACAAATTGGAGACGGGGTACTTGAGTATGCAATTTGTCTGTCACAAGAACATGTACTCCCATATCGCAGTGCATTTAAAATCGTAAAAAACGTCACCACGTAGACTAGATCCTAGTACACTATTTATCCACAGTTTGTATGTCTGATGATACCTGCCTCAACTACAGTGTCGGGCAGAATTGAGCGTCCACCTTATTATGCTGCACTGGCATTGGCCTAGCATCTAAAATATTCACCCCATCTAAACGTTATTGATATCGAATTGTAGGTCCCTTAATACTCTTTCGAAATCAGTAATTACATATTGTATTTCTACTGGGGAAATATGCGAAAAATAAATAATGAAAATTATAAGTCAAAATTAATCGGACAAAATTATGCGTCCAGTGACAATTATTTTCGAATATAGCAAGATAAATTAATTTTCCCATTGAGGTAAGTTTATGAATATAATGTATAAACATTGTGACACTAAATCCGCTGGCAATTATAGATGTCCCTTAATCACAAACAAATTCCGGAGCCCACTTAATACAACATTTGTATTGTGTCAAAATGAGGGTTTATTTCACTGAAAACTAATCGGGAAGGGCCAATTAGCAAGGAAAACAAGTAACCAATCAAAATATATTAAGATATAACTGGATCGCTTAAGGAAACAACCTGGAAGGGGTTACAACAGATCGTTTTGCATAAATAATTAGGACATTTGCTGGGACGGATGAAAATAAAATCAACATTGTCAGTCCCTACGCTAACAACTGTAGTGACCACCATGTTTGGAAAAGAAGGTAGGCCTAGTACCTTCAGAAACACCTTTAACACAGAAAATCTTCGGCGAAGTCCTGAAGTTTGAAAGCTCGTCATCTCTGGCAGCCACATCAAACAATGCGTGTCACCATTATGCTTGAGGGTTTGATTCAGATTTTGATGTTCAAACGTTTCAATTTAATGCAACGAAACTCGAAGTCGTTCATCGGATCGAAATTCATAAAATTTTGACTCACTACACCATAAACTCGAGTTCCAGAAAGAGTAGTCCGGAAGGATGTGTCACTGGGAAAAATGGACTCTTCTTGTTGGGTACCATGTTGAAACGACGAGCTTTCAAACTTCAGGACTTCGCCCAAGATTTTCTGTGTTAAAGGTGTTTCTGAAGGTACTAGGACTACCTTCTTTTCCAAACATGGTGGACACTTCAGGAGTTAGCGTAGAGGCGGACAATGATGATTCTATTGTCATCCGCCCCACCAAATGTCCGAATTATTCATGCAAAACGATGCTGTGCAACCCCTTCCAGGTTGTTTTCCGACCCAGTTTTGTTTTAATTTATTATGATCGTTTTATCTGTTTTCTTTGCTAATTGGTCCTTCCCGCTTAGTTTGCATTGAGATAAACCCACATTTTGACCCCCTTCAAATGTTGGATTAGATGGGCTCTGAAATATATATACGACAATGTGACATCCACAATTGTCATCAAATTTAGTGTCATAATGTTTATACGTTATATTCACAGCCTTACCTAAATGGGAAAATTAATTTATCCCGCTTTATCTGAAAATAATTGTACCTGGACGCACAATTTTGTCCGACTAGTTTTCATAAACAATTTTCATTGTTTATTTTTCTCATGTTTCCCCAGTAGAAATACAATATGTAATTACTGATTTCGAAAGAGTATTAAGGGACCTACAATTTGATACCAATAACGTTTAGATGGGGTGAACAGTTTAGATCCTAGGCCAATGCCAGTGCAGGACAATAAGGTGCACGCTCAATTCTGTCCGACACTGTACCTCTCGTCGCGCTTGCTTCACCCTAGTTTCTTAATCCGTCTCTATTTTTCTGACTGCCTGTGTTGCTATTTTTATGCGGCATCACTGATACGTGAAGATTCTCGTTGACATCATGAATGATTAATGATTATTTCCCAAAAATTGTACCCGTAATTTCGGGTCCAACGAAAAAAGTATCTATGTATATGTAGACAGATGCAGATTTGGCCTCATGTATTTAATTTAGCTGTACTCTTTGTCCTAAGCTAGGTTACAACATTAACCAAATATGCAAGCGGACAGTTATGTAAATTTTTAAAACAAATTTCCCTATTGTAAATAACATATTTCCGGGCACGTTGCGGTTAAATCGCGTCGCCTTTATGTAAATGTCAAGATGGAACATTTCCTATTTCCCGACTATTCGATATCAGATTCATCCAATCTATGCATCCGTGTACGCTTGAATTAACGATTACTTGACCTAGCTAACACATATTACATACACATATTTATATGCCGGCCAGGGTAGAGTACTATGGATGAAATTATATACATACCTATTTTTGTGCTGCACTTCTTATCTATCTACAAATATACATACATATGTTTAGGCTACACATTAAAACATTCCCATCGACAAGTTTTGGTTGTGATGAAAAGTCAATACTAATTTCTAAACGGGTCTAATTAAACAGGCAAATTTAATTCATTTGTGCTTGACAATATTTAGCAAATTCCAATGCAGTGTTTCGTTTCTTGCGGGTTTTTCTCATTTTTTGCACTGCAAAGCAAGAAATGCAAGAAATTCAAGGTGCAAGACATGCAAGAAAGTGTAACAAACACAGCGCCATCTCGCGACGGGCCTTCAGAACTATGGCGGCGGGAAGGAGTTTCTTGCACTTTGCATTTCTTGCGGGTAAAAATAGCTGCAAGAAACCACTTTCTTGCGGTTATTTCTTGCAGGTGGTTACTTGCACCCGAAACACTGCTCCAATGTAAATATTTAGATTCGTATGGAAATTTATGTATGTACCTTCTATTTTGTGTCCTTAATGAAGAATAAATTTATTAAGAATTATTATATTAGAAGTATTCAAGGAAATAAAAAAAAATCAATTTTATTTGAGCTGATCCTCTCCCTCTCATATGTAACAAGCCCTCTCCGTTTGCAATATCCACCAGTTTAAGTTGTTGAACACAACTCAAACACAACTTGTGTTCGCCAATTTTCCACATTTTCTAGTACACGGTAAAATTCTATCGAAAGCACACATTATATGCAACCAAAGTTTTTAGATTAAAATCTTTGTATCACTATAAGAAAAGTCTTATATGTAGTTTTTCGTGATTTAATTTTAATAACATTGCTAGAAAGAAACATTGTAATGATTATAATGTAAAATTATGTATGCACTAGATAAGTAAAATTGCTTCAGAAACTTTGACACTTAGCTTACTAAATACATAATTTCGTAAAAAATAAATACAAATTGTTTCCCATCAGTTCAATAAAGATGCACATTTGGAGAAGGAGGATTGCAATCCTGGTTACACAATGTTGAGCGGCTGAAACTAAAGGTATGTAATGAACTACTTAATTACAAATAACAGTGGAGACTGAAATTGATAGCTGAGTTTAATTAATTTGTTAATTTACTAATTACGTGGACTGAATTTTAAGCTGACAGTAGTTAAGTACTTAATTACTGCCAGCTCAAAATTTGAATGCTTATTGAGCCGAATCTTGATTAGCGATATCTTGTCTAGACGATCATGAAGATTAATTTAGTTGTTAATAAGATTTCCCTTGTCAATTATGCACTTTTGGTTGAATTAGATTTTTTCAATAGAGGTTATGTAGTTACAATCTTCATCTTGAATTACAGTCCTTTAATAAATCTACCCGCCTGATACAAATATTGAGAATTGTATTTAGTTAGAATTCGTAAATAATTACTAATTGCTCTAGTAATTGTAATTGTAACCAATTAATTGACGGATGCATTTAATAAGTAATTGCATATTTAATTAATTGTTCTCGTGGAGTAATTAAATACATTCTCAGTAATTAAACAATGCTCATATGGTGTACCAAGATGACCTTCAGGCAGTTGTGGGCTAAAAATATGATAGCTGGATCGATAAGATATGTGCACGTGGAATTTTGAGGAGTATTTAATTCATATATTTCAAATGATGGAATTATTTAGTAGTAAGTGAGCGAAACCAGTCGATCATTTTGCCAAATATACAAATACAGGAGTATCCGTTTTAAAACTAAATAAGAGTTTCGCATAAAAATTAGCGGATTAATTTAATTTCAAAAATCAAATATTTGCCAAGTTATGGTTTTTTGTCTGTCTATATAGGTAATAATTGCGATCGTCAAGCTTACCCTGGGATTTTGAGTACCACATAAATATGAGCATAGTTGAGTTGCTCTAATTTAATACAGCGCATAATATGTATATGTAAATATGATACGACGATATTAACGTTTTATTTGTTTTCAAAATTGAATTAGTCTGCTCCTTTTGCGAGCTGGACAATGGCAAAATATTTTAAGGTCAATAGATTAGGAGAGATCTCATTTTAAAAAAAATATTAAACGTTAATTACGTCGTATCAGATAAATATTATGCGCCCAACAAAATTTGAGAACCTTAAATTTGAGAGCCCTAAATTTTCCCATATTTAGTACTCGGTTTTCTAAAAGCTGGACGCGGGATGCCAAATTAACTGGTTATGTATGTAATAGCATAAAGCGTTGTCGCATTGTGCCCGGTAGAGAAGAAAAATTTACAAACCTTGACCCTCCAGGAAACCAAACCTTTAAGGTCTGGGGTTTTCTAAAAAAAATCCTGGGCCATTCCAATGTCTGCCAGTAACACCACTTACCATGATTGCTGTAAAATTCTGAAGAATTTGAAAATCACTCCAATAAGTACCAAACTATACCGGGAACACTTTCTGATTCAAGGTTTTGCTACATTTTGAAAGACGTAACCAAAATTTCACCGATTTAAATGCCCCACAAAAATGTCTTTATTTAGGAATCCCACCTGACCAGGATGGTGGTGACACCGCTTATGTGGAAGTCCCTGGACAATCTCACCACCTACTTTGCCTACGTGTGGCCATGCCCGCTAAATTGGGACAATGGCAATAAAAAGTTCGCGTATACCCCCTTGGGCAAGAAGCTAATTCCCTGGGCTGCGGCACTAACCTATTTTCTAGTGGGAAGCCTATTACTTGTTTCTTTAGTTCTGGGTCAAATCTATGGATGGGTTTCCATGCCATTAATCCTATCCATCACAAACATCTCGTACCTCGTCATCGGATCGCTCGTGTTCGTTGAGGCTGGGACATTATTTTATGGCCAACAATTCGCTACAGGATTTAATTGAAGACATTGAAGCTGAAATGACCAAAAGTGGTAGGTCGCACATATTTATACATAATAAATATGTGTAAATATATATCAAAGAACATATTATGTTGTTTAACTTTAGTACATATATTTCAGTTTAGTAGATACCGTTTCATTTTCACGTTCAAACTTGTTTTCTATGGTAGATATGAAAAAGTGACACAAATGGTTATTACAGTCTAAAATGGGAAAATTTGACAGCCTGTATATTTGGTTATGGGTAAACTATTTTTTTGATTTTGAAAATTTCTTTGATGGTCCATGTTTTTGGAATTGCCTTACGTAAAACTAGCGAAATTGTGACAGAAGAAAAGAGAAAAGAGGTAAATGCAAACTGGATTAGCCCCATCTCTATTATGGAAATTTCCAGGTACAAAATCCAAGGAAAGTCAACTACCTGCTAAGTTTGACCTCCTTGGCGTTGCCTTAAACAACATGGTTCTCCACTGTTCTACGCTACCATTCGCGGCTGGAGTCTTCGCCGCTTACGCCGAACTTGACCCACTTTACATCTTGATCAAATATTTCCCATCACCTCTGAGTCATCTAGTCGACTCGTATCCTTGGAATTATGTCAGCCTGACTGTCCGTGTGCTACTAAACATCGTCTCCACGACAGAACTAAATCGCATTGCCGCTAATGTATTTTGTTCCTTCACTATAGCTCTACACCTGATATTCAGTATCATTTCGGCCCTAAGTCGTATCCCAGTTACCCTGAATATGACCAGGGTTCGAAAAACCTTGACTGAATACATACAGCTTAACCTAATCATGACATTACTGTACGATTCCTTTGCATCCACAACCGCAGTCATGATGTCGGCGATGGGGGTATGGTGTGTAATGCTAAACTTGGGGGTGGCCAAAATTAATAGCATCATATCAATGCCATGCTTTATACTGTTGCTGGTATCAGCAATTGCAGCTCATTTGGCGGTTGGGATATTGACACCAATCGGTGTCGAGGTATATGAGGGTTCCAAACCGATTCCGAAAAGGTGGGAATTACAGATGGCCTATTATTCGGAAGTGGAGAAGGTGAAATGGATGAGGAAACGGATAAGGGCGCTGAGGCCGTTGCAAGTATATTTTGGTTTGTTCGAGGTAAATTTCTTCTTTCTACAGCAGTCGACACAGGGGTCTTATTACGAGGCAATTGTAAATTATACAATCAATGCAATGCTTTCGGTTAATGTGTAAGACTTCTCGCAAAACTTCTGCTCCAGACAATACACCTGTACACATACGTGTACATATATACATACACACGTTTTTGTGTGATATGTATTTACGTACAGATACCTGTATTGAATCTAGTTGTCTAATGAGAAGCATGTAAGAAACTAGTACCTAAAAATTTGAAGTCAAGAGCCCACAAAACCCTCTGTTTCTCCAATAAATAGAGTTTGAGCGTGCTCAAGCGGAGTTTGAGCACGCCAAACCCCTGATACATGTATACTTACTAGGTATACTATTTAGGTGGGTGGAGAGTTCAGATATCACACTATGCGCATTTAATGCACACTATATAGGTGTGAAACAATATGCAAAAAATTACGTGCTAAAATCATTTTTGAAAAAGTAATGACGATTTTAGTGACGCCAGTTTAGGAATTTTCGCAGTGCTTTAACAAGTGGTGAATTTTTTTACTATTGACGTTTATAAATTCCACTCTCTGTCCACCTCAGGTGGATACATTATTTCGGTATGGTTCTAGCTACTGTCCAAAACAAGCGTCCAAAATGTCCAAAATACACAAAACTGTCCAAAATATAAAATGGAGCAACATGTTATATTTCCGATTTTTTGCAAATCTTTGCCCAGATATGCAGTCTCCCATTAATTTTGAATTATGATATGTAATACAGCATCGTTTGGTAAATTTTCTAATTTCTCATAAGAAAACATGTTTAAACACAAAATTCCAAATAATGCCGTAAAAATACACAAAATAATAAGGGGGTAAAATACATGTGGCTTCACTTGCAAAAAAATGGTTATAGAGAACTTGTAACATTTTCCCCATTTTCTATTTTGCACACATTTGTGTATTTTGGATACTTTGGATGGTGATTAAAACCGTAGAGAAACAATGTCGGCCCGAGAGGTTGAGAGACAGATGAATCTGTTAAGGTCAAAACGAAAAAAAATCACCGCTTATTAAAGCATTGAGAAAATTCCTAAGCTGGCGTCACTAAAATCGTCATTACTTTTTCAAAAATGATTTTAGCACGGAAATTTTTGCATATTGTTTCACACCTATATAGTGTGCATTAAATGCATATAGTGTGATATCTGAACTCTCCACCCACCTAAATAGTACACCTAGTTAGTTAAAACAACTAAAATTTACGCTTCGAAACCTCAGCTTAAAATATAGTTTGAATTAAATCTTTCAAATTAGTTACTTAATGGTAATATTTTCAAATTTCGCCACAAGGGTTGTTACCTGTTTAGTAACAAAATATTACCAGTTGGTAACTAATTTTCTACCACTCAATAATAAATCAATTACCTTGTGGTAGAGTCACATACATAGGTACTCCGCCTGGTAAGGTAATAACTTAGTTACCGAGTTTCTTAGAGTGCATGTTCACAATTTAGATTACAGGTAACAGATCAACTCGTTTGTCATCGTACAGCTTGCGATCAGACATAGTTTGCGAAACATTTGTTGAGCACGGATCATAGAATTTGAATTACAGCCTCGCCAACTTAATTAATTGGACACAATATTTCATTTCTTGACGTAGTACATAATGCTTACTAATGTACACCTGGCCTGGCCCTTAGTGTAAGTCTATTTCAGTTTAACAACCCAGAAAAATTTTGCTAACGTTACTCGGCTCGAGTTTAACGTAAACATCAAGGTCACGACAAACACGTGCGATATATTGAACCTCCTCGCGCTATAGCTGGAACACGTGTGCATTTCCGCAGTGCAAAATGTCGGCCCGACTAATAATTTCCACATTTCGGGCTTCATCACAATCCAGAACAACTGTCCAGGACAGTTGCAATTTAAGTATGGAAATGTAATCATGTTTCTTGTTAATAAATTAAGTACAATGTGGCGACCGAGAATGTGAGGTCTTAATTATTTCTTAACTTCTTAAAACTATCAGTCCATCTGTATTTCTAACTGCGGAAAAGTATGGCTGATAGTTCTGAGCGGGTGCGACACCAACAAATGCACAATCATTCCTGCCAAGATATTTGCATATGAGGATTACAAACGCGTAGTAAATTTAGAAATTGTATAATTTGTCACCATTAGATAGATAGGTAACAAATTACGGTGTGGTTTCTCCCCTTCGGATGCAAACATCTCCAAACCTGTATCGGCAAATAGTGAATTTTGCAAATTTCCTTCACCAAAATATTTATGTACTTATTTATACCTAGGGTTGTCAATATGTCATGTCGAGGAGTAAATGTCGTGTCATGTCGAAAGTGTCAATGTCATGTCGTAAATGTCCGTAAATGTCCGTAAATGTCATTGTGCCTAAATATATGTCATTTATAACAAATATGACGGACAAATTGGATATTTATGACATTTATGACAAATAATGTAAATAAATCGCTATACTCATCGTGACTATAATCTATTAACAATATAGCACAATTTCATCTTCCCCCAGGTCCGTAAAGATTACGTAATATTATTCCTTCGGTATATCTATAATTTGATAAATTAATACAAGAGACACATACCATGGAATAAGATATACTACTTACTAGGTATACTATTTAGGTGGGTGGAGAGTTCAGATATCCCACTATATGCATTTAATGCACACTATATAGGTGTGAAACAGTATGCAAAAATTCCCGTGCTAAAATCATTTCTGAAAAAGTAATGACTATTTTAGTGACGCCAGTTTAGGAATTTTCTCAATGCTTTAACAAGCGGTGATTTTTTTTTCGTTTTGACCTTCACAGATTCATCTGTCTGTCAAACTCTGGGGCCGACATTGTTTCTCTACGATTTTAATTACCGTCCAAAGTATCCAAAATACACAAAAGTGTGCAAAATAGAAAATGGGGCAAAATGTTACAACTTCTTTATTACCATTTTTTGCAAATCTAGCCACATGTATTTTACCCCCTTATTATTTTGCGTATTTTTACGGCATTATTTAGAATTTTTTGTTTAAACATGTTTTCGTATGAGAAATTAGGAAATTTCCCAAACGATGCTCTATTACATATCACAATTCAAAATTGATGGGGGACTGCATATTTATGTATCTGGGCAAAGATTTGCAAAAAAATCGGTGATAAAGAAATTGTAACATTTTGCTCCATTTTATATTTAGGACACTTTTGTGTATTTTGGCCATTTTGGACGCCTGTTTTGGACAGTGGCTAGAACCATAGCAAAATAATGTATCCACCAACAGTGGACAGAGAGTGGAATTTATAAACGTCAATAGAAAAAAAATTCACCACTTGTTAAAGCACTGCGAAAATTCCTAAGCTGGCGTCACTAAAATCGTCATTACTTTTTCAAAAATGATTTTAGCACGGAAATTTTTGCATATTGTTTCACACCTATATAGTGTGCATTAAATGCATATAGTGTGATATCTGAACTCTCCACCCACCTAAATAGTATACCTAGTTAGTTACGTAAGCACTACTTTATTAAATTCAAGTTAAAAATTATAAAGAAAAACGAAGAATATTTTTTGGAAATATTGGGATGCTGCTTCATAATAAGTATTTGTATAATTTAAAAAAGAGAAAAAAAATCAAAATTCTGACCACCTAACTTTATAAATCTTCCTTCATTTTTAAAATTAGTTATTCGCTTTTATAAGCAATAGAATTTTCTAAAAAACACCCGACGATTACCAGGTCTTAAAATCGCCATTTGGATACGACATGCAACAAGGGGAAGCTAAGACACAAAAATCGAAAACCCAATAAATACTTAAAATGTTCGTTGGGATATACAGGGTGGTTTAAAAGTCAGGTTACAATGGAATGGAATGGAAAACTTTTTAATTTTGAAAAAATCGCAAATCTCCACTAGTTACCGAAATTTTGCCTCTGAAATTCAATATTTTAAGAATTTTGTCATCAGTTTTCAGTAAGTTTTGATAAAAATTAATAAAAATCTCAATCCCAAATCCGTAACTAATGGAAATTTACGAATTTTTCCCATTGAAAAATTTTCCATTGTAACCTGACTTTTAAACCACCCTGTATATGACTTCGTCAGTATTAGTTTACTACATAGAAACGTGCTTTCACCTCTTCCTCTATGACTTTATTATGTAGCTGCAAGCCACAATTTTCGCCAAACTCTTGCTACTAGAGTAACTTCAACCAAATGAGAGATGAGCCAAAAAACATGATTCAATAAACTTTGGGTGTTTTAAAACAAGTTTTTCCACATAAATATATAATTTCTTGTTGATTTCCATATTAAAAAGTAGACAGGTAGAACGGAAAGTAGAAGATATTTCTGCTACCGTGGTTCCATCTACGTTCGTAGAGGGCAGTTTTTTGTAAGTGTCATAAATGTCCAAAATGTCCATGCCAATGTGTCACGACATGTCATGACATTTGACAAATTGACACATTGACAAATATTGACATTGACACGCATTTTTAAATGTCAGACATTTGTGACATTTATGACATTTATGACATGTCGACATGTCATGACAAATGACATACTAACAACCCTAATTGAGGTTACGGCAGACAATGCAACACTTACTAAAGTCAAATGTAAGGGTATAGTTAAAATTGAGGACAACCTCAAAGGAACCACGCTGTCGAGGTGCATAGCCAACCGTTTGGAGTCCGATTCAACCATGAGCATCGGCAAATGTGAGTTCAAAGCTGTATCAAGGAAAACGGATACTCGTAATCCAACGGAAAATTGGCAGGAAGATGAAAATACAGAAAATATACAAAAAATTTTAACAGATAAGAGTTTAAATAAATCCGGATTAGGGATTGGTGATCATTAATCAGGATTAGAATTAATTCATCCCTAATCCTTAATCCAGTGACACAGATACATATGCAGTGGTTTCATCCGATATCCACCGATAACCCCTCATTATATCGTATGGGTGATAGCTTGTGTTACACGATTATAGCCAATCATGAATTTTGTCTTGTTTATTTATCATGTGAAATTAGCCATGTGCAAATCTTTCTTACGTGATGTGTCAAGTTGTCTTTGTATAATAAGTCGTACGTAAGAAGCTGTGTGTTTTATGACATTTCGGACGGAATCGAACACACTGGAACGGTCAGAAAAGCAAACAGCAGCGCAATATTCATTAAACAGTAATTTTTTCATGAATGAGGGAATTATTGGCAAAGGCAGGAATAAATAATTGGCTGCGGTAGTTCAACACCTTGTTATCTTCCATCCTTGTTGGATAAGTTACTTGATGTCTTTCGTTAATAAACACGATCAAGCTAAAATTTAATTTTACATATGTTGTTTTACATATTTCGCATAATTTCTATCTTTAAAATTAAGTCGAATTGAAGTCCGAATGTTAGTTCTTCTACCGGTATATGTGTGTACAAGTAAATATGTAGACATGATGATGAAAATGCCACTGAATAATCAATAAATGAATAATTTATTCATTTATTAATATTAATTAATCAGTTAACAATTATCATCTCCATTAAAGAAATGAATGTGAACAGCTACATATTTAAATGAGACGTAAGTTAGAGCAAGATAATTACATCATTTCCATGACACCTCCCCCAGTTAAATGTAAACAACCTTATCTCACTCCATACTTCCCCGATAAACACAAGGATCGCAACGCCCTTCGTCATCAAAAAGATGTAAAACAAGATCTGAATATGTGAATAGATCGATAACCCCTTAACCTCTCCGGAGCCAAAGACAACCCCGACTCGGCGCCAGTACTCTCCCCTCCCAAAACTTTCCACGTCCCGCCAAAACTTTTCAAATCCGGTTTCCTGCATCTGTGCAAAAACCCGGGTCAATTCGTGCCCCTTAAAATATTTTATTCCCACGTAAATCTGGTTAACCACGTGGTCAGTTTCCAACAAGAGGACGCACTTGACCCCGCCGACCACAAAGTGATCCCGACTTCCCAACATTTTCGATAGAACGATGTTTTTCTGGGTTTTTTCAATGTTCTTGATGTCACGGAGGTGTTCAAACAGCCGCGCCTTTTTTGAATTATCGTTCCAAACGCTGATTTGTGTTTCGCGGTTTATCTGGTTACCCCGCATTCTGAAATTTAGGTTGGCAATGTCCACATTATTGATGACACTGGTCGTATCAAAATGTAGCTTGTAACCGCGGTGGGTTAATAACGTGTATAAATCCCGCACTTCCTCAATTTTCCCGGGCGTTATGAAGGCAGAAGTAACCCGGCCGAGGTACGCGGGTTGGAGGAAGTTGTAGGAAAAGAGGGAAATTAAAAGAAGCGGGATTCCATTTAACCTTGAACCGACGTGCTGATCGGGACATCCTTTTACTACGAAGAGTCCCGCTCTTATCATCTCGTAACTGTAATATAACACTAAATCAACTGATCTTCTTCTCTTTGTCCCGCCAGAATTTTTAAAACTTAACTGCACCAACAAACAAACTCCCGCTATAACGAGAACCGCCGCTGCCCAAACCCAGATTTGAAACGGAGCGAAAAATATGGCCCAATCGGGTCGCATAAAGCGCGAGTATGGAACACAATAGTACAGCGGTTGAACTACGGCGGCGTTGAGGGCGAAATTCCCGCCTTCTTTCAGAACCCCGCGGAACATGGGGAGCGCATGAAGGCCCAAGATTAGCAGGTGCATGATCGTGAAAGGGTTGGGATTCTCGTCATCTAGAAAAGGGTCTAATTCCAGGGTGAGATTTAATTTTCCCGCCAAAATCGATACGAAGGTTAAGTAACCGCGACACTCGAGCGGCATCCGGCCAAAGTAGAGGGCAGGAAAGAGTTCCTTGTAACTGTGCGGGCCTCCGTAGCCCATCGTATAGATGCCGAGAATATTGGCAAACGGAATTTTTAAATGGGACGCCCTTTGTGAATTGATTTTGATATTTTGTGGCGCGTTTTTTAAATTAATTTTCAAATTATTATGGCGATTCCTGTTTCCTTCTTGACAGGAAATGCAGATCAAAGTGGTTTCACGGCGAGCCAAATTTATATAAATTCCTGGACTGTAAGCCATCGATAAGGCGAGAAAGTTTGTCTCGGCAATTTCGGAATTGAGGGAATCCAGGAATTCGTGATTTTTGGAAACGAACAAAAATAAAGAAATGTCTTCTCTAAAGAGCAGAGTTGACGAGGAAATCACGTGCGACGTTAGATTGTACGGAATGTCAAAGAAAAAATAAACATTGCAGGGATCCCGATAAAAACTATTGAGTATAAAATTATTACTATTATTTATAATCGTTTCCGAAGTGGAGATAAGTTGGACATAGTTTTCGAAATAATTGTCAACGTTGTGAAAATTAAGGATATTAAATACTAAGCAAAACTGAGGAATATTCAACGAGTAGATTTGTTCCGATAAGTAATTCGACATTTTCAAGAAATTTGGACTTGATCACATTGGGGAACGTTTGATTTCGTGCTTTGGCCCCAAGGAATCCATGTACATGCATCTGTTGTAATAACAAAAGTACAAAATTATGTAATCTTGACGGACACTCTGAAAAACTATGTCACCCTTTTGAAAATAAATGCAATCTAAATTCCATTTTTACATAGTAAACTTCGCTCAACTCAAACATGTGCAAAAAGTAAAGTTTACTCGGGTTCTGTAAATATAAGTAGTTCACTAAATACGGGATTCGGAGTGCGTTTACTTTTCAAAAGGGTAACATCATTTTTAAGCGTGTACACAAATACAAGGCAATGCTTGATACCATTTAATTCTATTTTTGTCGTATTCATATTTATTCTAAGCCAGGACAATTTTACTGTATAATGAGTTATTTAAGAACATATTGTTCCATTGTTATGTAATATTTTTTCAGGTGTAAGTTGCAGTTGAACAATGGTTGAAATTATGCAACTTGTAAATTCATATATGTGTGGAACATGTTATTTACATTTCTTTAGTACAAAACTTTGTTTTGTAAATATTTTTAAATTTCTAAACACTACTCGATATAATGTATATATTCTTGTGCCCAACAATACACAAAGAGCTACTAAAACTATATATATATGCATGGTCTTCAGATTGACATGGTCTCTACATGGCAAAAAGCGCCCGTCGGTATTTCGTAAGTACGGATGCTCGAAAAACGCATTGCGAGCGGTCCCCACTTAACCGAAGTACAATCACACTTCAAACGAGTGTAAATGTACTGACAATGGAGGTCTCCCAACGTATGCTCACGGATTTGAACCAAATTAGCGTCAATCGATCACAAATATGATTAGAATGCAATTTTGAAATGGCACTATGTGCCAATGCGCAGGTTTTGCAAAGACATTTGCATTAAAAGTGGGAAAAACCTTGGACCAGATGTACGCCATCTTGAAAATCCATTGAGAAATGGCCGTGCAATTAATTTCGAAACTTTACCTGTTATTACTTATGGAGAGGTCCGCCAATTAACCTCCCGAGAATTCCCTTGCTCAGGACTTTCTGGATTTTTCATAAATACCGACGGGCGTTTTTGCCGTGAACTACTACGTCTCTCTCGAATTTATAAATTTGATTATGGAAATGAATTTTCTGTCATTTGAATACAATAATTACAGGAGTCCGTGAATGTGCATGTGAACGAAGGGATTTATCACTCCTTTCATTTTTCACGCTATGAAGCAAAATGAAAACAAACTTAAGGAATAAAGTCAGAAGAAGTGAAATGAAATGCATTTAAATTAAAATCCTCGGGCAGAAATCGGAATTACTTTTGAGGTATGCACGGGGCACCCTTATCTCTGGAACGGAGTGATGAAATTTCATTACAGTGACGATGAAAATTTTGTCGATTGTAATATTTACAAATAGCTTTTATTTCAAACTGCGCAAAAAAACCAACAATGTTTTTAATTTTAAAGTGAAAAAAAGAACACTCCCCATTCCACAACTGAATTATATATAATGTACAAAGGTTTATGAATCTTAAATCCATCAATTCCGATAAGGAATCGAGATGCTAAAAAATAGTGGCAAATTATAAAACAATTAAATTTGCATTACTTCAAAATATTACGCCACAAACAGGACAGTAATTTTTAAGAAATTATAAAAACTAGTTACTTATTTTTCCAAAAATATTGGGACAAATTTCTCATCTTCTTCTACCCATGTCTTGAAAATAGATGGGATTCGAAATATTGACAATTAAAGCAAACATTTTCCACGTTTTTCCATACTAACCTCCGGGTAATCGAACCTGAACTTGGGCAATGGATGGATTTGTCTTTGCGCCAATCAGCTCTGCCATTACCTTTTCCCAAGATTTTAACAATAATTTTTTGTTTCCAGTCCGATTTAGGTCACACTTCTTCTTCACTTCAGACTTCATACGAGAAATTTTCTTGGAAAGAGTTCCTTTCGTAAGGGTCAGCGTCAATTTTTCTTGAAGAGCGGCCAGAAATTCTTTTGTTGCCTTATCCTTTTTTTCTTTCACGCTAGGGACTTGAGACTTGCTTAAAAGTATTTGATAATCTTTTAGCATTGTTGCAAACACCAACTGTTTATCGTCTGCCTCAGCATTTTCCATTTCCTCAATATCCTCCTCCTCTGATAACGGTGACATGGTACGATCTGAAAATAAAATAACAATTATCAGATTTATTAATAGTTATTCCGAGTCTATTACTTTGTAAAATCTTACCGATCCGATCCTTTTAGCAGATAAACTTGATCCGAATTAGTTTGTAATTAATTTTATCTGTTTAAATTTAATTTTGTTTGACGGTTTAATAAAACTTAATTTTAAAATTTGTAATTATTTTTCCAAATTTATTACTGCTTCAGAGAAAATCTAAGCGGCAAATGACCCAAAACAGAGGAAATCCTCTTTTCCCTCAAGAGAAAAGCTCAAGAGAAAGGCAAAAGTTTATTCATACATATTTGGGCTTTTGCCTTTCCCGATTACCTTTCCCGCCGGCAAATGCTTTTCCCTTTTCTCTTTGCCCCCGAGGATTTGCCCGAGTTTATTCATATCAGTCAATGTCGTTTCAATGCTAGGAACATTTCAATACATTTTGCGGCGGTTATTGTATTCAGCTTTCAAAACTTTCCAAATTCTGTCTATCGTGGTTGTTGTTGTCGAAAATATGACTTGTTTTAAATCGGCAAGCCTATATGTCAAAATCGATGTCGTGAGGCTTCACAGGAATATGTTCGCTTTGCTTGCAAATGTCAGTCCGATGGTGTAGACTGACATTTTCCGAAAGGTATGCGATGAGCCTTGATACCGATGAGGGCTAACTTTTGAAAGGTTAGCACCGTAAATGGATGGGAGTCGGGTTTCTAATAAGGGCGTTTGATATGACAAATGTACTACTCCAAATTAACCTTGAGCATTGATGGGACTCTAACGAGCGGATCAGCCTCCCATCCTTGCATAAATAATCCTTCAATGAATTAATTTTTTTTCTGCGAAGCTTTGGTTTATGTATGGCTGCACATATTTTGATATTCGCTTTCTGGGTGTCACGTGATAGGTACAGCGAGTGTCATCCACGCTGTAGAGAACTTTTTCCAAGGTTGTCATAAATTCGGATTTTTTTTCTGACAACAGTCCGCTTTGCATCTTCCTGGCGTCGGTCGTGCGATTTTTCTTTTGTGCTTCCATTAGCAGATGAAGTGTTGCTTTATCCGGGCCACTTTTCCGAGCTTGTTTTTAATTAGATGTCTGAGATATGTCCAAATAAATCAGAGACGATTCAAAAAATTGATTTTAAAATTTAAAAAATTGAAATTGACCATTCTTCGTTGTCACGTGATATTCCGTCCGGCAGACGAATATGTATCCACAAGAAGCCACCGTTTTGACGCATTTATCCCAGCGTGAATGTCAATCAGATGCGTGTTATCTTGATGATAATCCCCTTGGTCTCGACAATATTTGAAACAGTGCTCGGTTGCTCGTCTCCCCTCCAGTTATTATTGCCTGGAGGTCAAATGTCTTCGGCAAAATTGGACCACGTAGTTTTCAAATCCGTGGTAAATTTAGACTCCCATGTAGAATGTGCTATGGGATATTTTGCACGTAAGGCGATAAGTGCGTAGAACTTCAATTTCCTTAAGTGAAATGGGTTCAAAAGGTGCTCGCGAGCCGAGCCTAAGGTTGGAACTTGTCTAAATTGTTCATTTATCCCCCTGTTGACAGAGAGTGAAAACTTGTTCCATAAATTATCTTGAGGGGATGAAATAAAATTGTTAGTATGATGCTTTATAGATTTTTGTAAAAACGAGGTTCGTTTTTACGTCTTCAAGGTGTGAAATTTTTGTTTAAAGTCCTGTTCATTTTTAGTGTACGCCATTCCTCATCTTGTTCAACAGTTTGCGTTCCCAATTCCATACTGACCGTATCTACTAGCGTAGAGTGGCTGTTAGCTAGGTTATTTAAATTCAAATTTTCTTTACTTCCAGAAATTTGAACTGTATGCAGAGCTCGGTCGATATCTGATGAAAACCTCCAAATATCCATATCCGTGTCAAAATCTCGCATTGCAATGTCCAAATATCCACCTTCAGGCCGAGATCTCCCCCTCCAAATAGCCAACGTCCGTGGAGGATTCACATGTAAATTCTCGCCAAATATCTCCAAATTTCCGATTCCCGGGCCAAATTCTGGCCTTCAAATATCCAAATATACATCAGGCACCCTCCAAACTCCTATTGTGGAAAAATTATTTCTCTGGGGCGGAAAATCTCCCGCTCTCGTGTACTTGAGCATGTAAATGAGGCCAAACTACGTCTTTTTCCGTCCCACAGAAATAATTGCTCTGCAATATTTAGTATCCAATCCACCCATATCCGCTGGACTTTCGAATTTGTAGACAGCCCGCTGTCGCATTTGATTCGTTGAATTGAGGCGGCCAAATATTTTGACGAATTCCTTCAGCTGCAGTCTTGGCGATATTATATTTTGTTCCTTACAACGACAGGGGAATGAAGTGTGGTTCTTCGTACGAATGTCTTGTTTATACGAATACTTCATTATCTGACGAACAACTGCTTTACTTGTATTCGCGCGAGCCTTTCTACCTAACAGTATTGTAGAACTTGTTGTATCCTAGCAAAATTTTTGGAGTCACATGTACATATCCGCGGTAAAATCATCCCATGGAACTAGGTTACTTGAACTTATACGAAATGTATATACATGAATATATGTGTAAATATACCGGAAATACTCATTTTATAGGCGGGTCTTGAAGCCAAAATTTTAAAATTGAATGACCAAGACTATAATTAATGTCTGAGTTAAATCTTGAACGTAAATGCCTTGGTTTTTGTATGGCCAAACAAATATCTCAATTATATCCTGTCTGAAATTGTAGGTGGGTCTGTGCTGCCTTCAGACCCGGCTATAAATAGAAGGCATACGGTATGTAATTATAATAACTTCTTAAATCTGTACAATGTTATGTACAAGATCCAGGGTTAATATCAACTTAGGGCAGAGCTGGGAAATCCCGGATAAGGGATTGGTGGATTGGTAATTAGGATTGGGATTAGTCACTTCCTAATTCAAAATCCGTGCTAGGAAAATAATGAGAATAATCCTTTGCTCCCAGAAAATTAAGCATGAATAGTAAAATCAAGCCCAAATCTAACGAAGTATTAAATAAGTTGATCCCTAACCTGGACTATTAATTTATCATGGAGATTATTAAATGTTTTTGTAAATACATATTCGTGATTTAAATTTTAAGTATATAAGAATTAACCGGCACGTGTGACTCTTGCCACATTTTTTTAACAATACTTAATACATATGTATCCCGCTATTACGGCTCTAAAAGTATCTTATTAACCCCTGAAACCCTGTTGTCTTACTCACTTTTTCCTACGGAATAGTAAAACAAAGGTTAAGCAGATTAATTAAACAACTGGTAAAAAGAATCCTAACTCTTGAAACTAATCCCAATCCAAATTAGTAGTGTAAAGTAATCTAATCCGAAGCTAATTCCATCCCCGAATCCATGTTTTCGATAATTTTAATCCTCAATTTAATTCAAAAAGTTTAGTGTCAAATCCCTACCCGTAATCGGAACAAAAATCGAACTTATCTCCCAGCTCTGGCTCAGTTTTTTCTGCGTAAAATTGAGGAGTCCTGAGTTGGTATTATAACGCCCACTCAAAGGCAAGTAACTATACTATAATTCAAAATCGTTTTTCGATTAATGGACAAATCAAGATCGGCACATGCATTCTCATTGGAACATTTAATCCTTTTTGGAGTACCCTGCCGTCGAAAAAAATACTCTAACCCTTGCAATTCTTCCTTTTCGAAAGACGTGCATTTAAAAGCTACACTTGTCAATCTTCTCGCTATCAAAGAATCCCCTAATCCTTTGTAAAACTCTGAACAGTTTTCCAACTCTTCGAAACTGATGGCTTGCAAATTTTGGGCAAGGATCATTTCTTTCTGAATTCCGGATTCATTTGGTAGGCGACAAACGGCTTCTCCGACAAATGAAATTTGCATAATTTGACAAAATTTGTCAAGAAACGCTTGCAACTCGGAGTCTGTTAGCGCGACAAACATGCTAAGTCCAGTGACCCGCTCGGGACAGCGGATTTCTTGTTCGTCATGTGGCTCGAATGGTTCAGTAATGATTAAAATCGTTTCGGAATCGTGGCATAGATCGAGGACGGGTTCATTCCAGTTTGGAAGAAGTTCGGTTGCGTTGACGGCGGAATAAGTGTCATTAAATCGTAGCGATGGACTCATTGGGCAAACCGGTTTAGGTATTTCCGTTGTAGTGTAAGAATTTGACGTGGTGCTTGAAATATTGATATTTTGCATCTTAGTGATTTGCCTGTCCATCGAAGGACACGATATGATCCGAGTAGTTGCAGAAGTGAATATATTAGTTGCGCAAATTAAAAAGATAGAGCCGTATATTAGTCTCTTGTTAGTAAATTGCTCCAATCCCTTCCTGAAAGTCATCCTACGGTTTTGTGGGTTTGTTTTTCCTATTATAGAATAAAGGTACTGGACAATTAGATTTGCTTTAAAGTAAGCATGGCAGACATATTTATGTACACCGTTAGAAATCTTATAACTTGTAAACTAGTCTGATCGACTGAATGTGACTGGTAAGTACTTGATTAGAGTTAAATTGAATTGGTAGAGTAACATATATACTCGGTGGTGGTATTGATTTGGTGATAACTTCCTTCCTTCCTTCCTTACTTTCGATACAAAATTATGAGTTTCTGTTCGTTATTTCTAATTTTTATGGAGGGGTACAATTTATTTCGCACATAATTTTTTTGACTTTTTTTATATAACCTACATTCTTTGAAACTTCATTGCGTTTTTTGAACACAACGTGGCGCACAATTAATTACTATTAAATTATGCACAAAATAAAATAAAGTTGAATATTATACCCCGACAACTCGTGACGTTGTGGTCATTTGAATCTGGAGACAGCCACCGTACAATTTATTTCGCTCGGCAGTGTATCTATGTATTTATTAAGGGGTGAAAACCCTTTATAAGATCGTTATGTCCGTCCGTCTGTCTGTCTGTCTGTCTGTCCGTCCGTAGCTCCTATAACTTTCGAAAAAAAAGACATAGAGACTTGAAATTTTGAACGTAAACTCCTAACGTCATGGGACAGGATGAGTTCGAAGATGGACACTGTGACATCGTCACCTGTGACGATGACGTCGTCCCAGTGACGAAAAGTGACGAAAAAGTGTCACATTTCAGTTTTGGCATGTGACACATCATTTTTAACTATTTTTCAATGAGGAATTCGAAAATTCATGTCATTGTGACATTGGACGTCACCTGTGACGATTACGTCGTCACGGTGACGAAAAGTGACGAAAAAGTGCCGCATTTCAGTTTTGGCATGTGACACATCGTTTTCAACTATTTTTCAATGAGGAATTCGAAAATTCATGTCATTGTGACATTGGACGTCACCTGTGACGATGACGTCGTCACAGTGACGAAAAGTGACGAAAATGTGTCACATTTCAGTTTTGGCATGTGACACATCATTTTTAACTATTTTTCAACGAGGAATTCGAAAATTCATGTCATTTTGACATTGGTCGTCACCTGTGACGATGACGTCGTCACGGTGACGAAAAGTGACGAAAAAGTGTCGCATTTCAGTTTTGGCATGTGACACATCATTTTTAACTATTTTTCAACGAGGAATTCGAAAATTCATGTCATTTTGACATTGGTCGTCACCTGTGACGATGACGACGTCACGGTGACGAAAAGTGACGAAAAAGTGTCACATTTCAGTTTTGGCATGTGACACATCATTTTTAACTATTTTTCAATGAGGAATTCGAAAATTCATGTCATTTTGACATTGGTCGTCACCTGTGACGATGACGTCGTCACAGTGACGAAAAGTGACGAAAAAGTGTCACATTTCAGTTTTGGCATGTGACACATCATTTTTAACTATTTTTCAACGAGGAATACAATGGTGACCTCCATTTTGACCTCAGAGGTCATTTAAAGGTCATAGGGCATATTTATATCAATTTGCACTGAAATTTAACCCCAAATTCAATGATGACCTCCATTTTGACCTCAAAGGTCACAAAAGTTCACTTGAAGGTCACAAAAAGGTCACTGACTGTTAAATTTGATACATATGTCATCATGGTTGAAAACACGTCAGACGTAAATTTCAACAAATTTTGAACCGACAAAAACAACATGATTTTCAGGTTGACGGACAATACACTGTTTTCACCCCTTGGTTACATTCGTTGTAACGGTTTATTTCTTTATGTGTTTCTTAATTTGCTGTATAGATTGTCTTTCTTCAATTTTTCACAAGTTTGTAAGACGTTTCTTAGGTGCTTATGGTCAATACGAGTGCTTTATGCCTGTAAAATCTGTACTAGTTTTCCACAAAGGAAAATCCTATGAGGAACATGACTCTGAAATTTCAGCCTTATCTGTCATTACATTATCAATTAATAGTCACCTTAAGAATTTTAGATGCAAGCTCACCCAAATCTTCTTCACCCGTCAATGACTCGTACTCTGCATCCTGGCCGGATTTAATAAATTCTTTACAATTACTACTTTTGCCTACTGCATTCTGGCTTCGAAGCTGATTTAATTTGACACGCCGCTCAACCGTGCCACGTATAATTTCTAGATGAATAAAATCGTATAAAAGTTACAAGATTTACCGCGCGCGCATCATTTAAAATAAACCATTACCCGACACATCTTGCAAGTCGTGATCCCGCAATATGCTCACTAATTTGCGAAAGACTGCGACTTGATCCGGTGAAGCCAATTCATCAGATTCTACCCACTTTTGTGCAATATCTTGGAAAGTTTTTGGGGAAATTGATATCGTACCTGGCTTCGAGTTTGGTACGTCTTGCTGACCGCTGTTCCGTCTGAGGTCGCCCATTCTGTTTATTTTTGCATTCTGCTGGGAAGCCAAGGTTACAAGCTCGACTGATGAAGTCCATAACTTTTTAACTGTCTATATATATGTATGTAATCTAAATAAACTAATTTGTATGTAATCTAAATAAACTAATATGTATGTAATCTAAATAAACTAATATGTATGTAATCTGCATACATACACTTGAGTATTGATTAAACTTGAACAATATTATCTTATTTATTTGTACGTAAGTGCTTATATAAGCACATAGCCAAATTATGACATCAACCTGGTACATACATACATATACTGTAAATACATGCTTAGGTGAGAAATTGGCTCACTCTACGATGTACAGTCTACGTTAATGGTAGTGAGAAATATGATCATGAATATAAATATGTACAGCTCACAATATGGGATCTGGTGGTAAAATTATCCAGATTTTTGAAATACATAGTTCCCACACGTTACTAATTCGGAGTAAAATACATCTGTAATCCTTAAGGGTATGTATTGACGCAGGGCACATAAACTTTTTGTTGTCCGTGGTTTCTCCTAAGGGGGTGGTGCAGGGATGAGCATTTTTTCAAAAAAAATTAAAAATTAAAAGTTCGGAATTGCAGGCAATTTTGCCATGAAATTGGCTGGTTACCATGGCCAAATTGCAGGCAAGTCCCGAACTTTTTATTTTTGTTTGAAAAAATTCTCATCCCCGCACCACCCCCTTTGGTGAAACCACGGACAACAAAAAGTTTATGCGCCTTGGTATTGACGCCTTGGTTAAAGATTTCTTTCATATTTGATCCGCTTTCCAAAAATCTTCACTTGCCGAATGATATCACGTTTGTGGAAATACATTCTAAGTAAAAAAAGAGTAAAATTTACTCAAGCTTGGGTGAAAAAGAGTAAATTTACGTAAAATTTGTCCAATGGATCCGCCCGTTTTGCAAAATTTGCCCGATTTTGTACCACGTTGGATACATAAATTTTACCTTTTGGTTGTGACATCCTTTTTTCACCCAGGCTTGAGTAAATTTTACTCTTTTGTGATTTAGAGGGTATTACAATGTTAAAAATTGGTGACAGATGTATGTACATTCTAATGAAAATCGGCCCAGTGGGTACGTGCCATGTTACATAAAATAGATAACCGATTCGGAATTTTATCCCTGGTTTTTCAAATAATACACAGACTTTGTTGTTATTTGCAAATGCGAATTTATGTACATATTAGCACACAGCATCATTAAACTTTTTCGTACTACTAAATTTTGAGTAAAATTTCCCCCGATGACGATAATGATTTCATCCTTCTTACAGAAACTAATTAAACTTCCATAATATTCAAAAGTTTCGTACATATTTCAGACTGTTTTGACAAAAAAAATTAAAAATTCAACTATTCACCAGTGACTTTTCACCAAAATTTTGGAACAAAAATATGAATCAACACAAATCAAAATTTTCTAAATGCCATCCAGTTCTCCGCGAAATAAAGACCAAAGAAATACGATTTTTTGAGAAACTTTGGCGTCTGTGCTATTTTTGCGAGACGAAACGCCACGTCGCACTTATGATGATGACATGATTCAATGTGGATATTCAATGTCAACGTATTGCGCAATGTCACATATTTACGCATGTATCATCTCCAAAGGACATCAAACCCAGTGGGTGGGTGGGGGAAAATACCACCGCTTAAGAGTCTAGACAATATTACAAAATAGGAAAATTACCTTTGTGGTCATGGGAAATTATGGGAATCAAACTCGCCAGAGCCAAAGTTCAAGCACAGGGGGATCCTCAAAATAAAATTAACCTTCGTTTAGAAGTGGTTAAGTAATGGTTCGGCACCATATGCAAACTTGGTTCATGTATTTATGAGAGTTGAAGAGCCTAATACAATGCATATTTACGTGTGATGCTAATCTAATCTGAATATTGTGATTGACTAATTATTTACTTTGCAATAAATGAACTTTGCATCCCATCAGAATGTGGAACTTCGGCTATGTATTCATGAGGAAATTAAGTATTTAGCATGCACTATGACATATAATGGCTAGCGGTTGGACAAAACAGCCGGCAAAAATCGACGGCCATAACCAGGTGCAAAGAACAGTGACAAATGCGTGTTCTATGCATTGTGAAACTCTGACATGATTTCTTTTGTAAATTGATGAGATATTTTAGGTTAAAATATATGTGTTTAATTTTGATTGTCAAGATAAGAAAAGTCTAAATTTTTGAATTATTAGTTTTCCATGTTGACACCAGCAATTTAGTTTCTGGTGTCAGTTTGTCTGACAATTTATTTTTGAATGAATTGATGCTAGTTAAATAAGGGCAAGTCAAATTGAGTAACTTACCAGAGGCTAAGCGAGTCAGCGCCGGCCCCGGGCATTAAAAAAATCCGATCAGGGCCACACCGTCGATTTTTTCCGGGCCAGCCGCAGACGCCGTCCCGATTTTTGGCGAAACCTGGCCAAATCGTCGGCCCGCCGAAAAGGTTTTGGAGCGCTGTCTGGTAAAATTTATTTCATACAGAGAAAAAGTGTTCAACCAATGAAAAATGATAAAATTTGGGTTTACACGGTTACTTGTAGTTGATATCATGAATATTTTTTCGGCGTGGCGTACCCCTATCACAGCAATTCACTTGCAGAAGTAAGATTGACATGGTTGATGTATTTCTCGTGGATTTTGATCGGAATAATTTTTTTGATCAGGGAAGACCCAAACCAGCAAATCCGTAGCCTTTGCAGGGAATTGTTAAATCATGCGAAACATCAGCCTAACTTTCTAGTTTTCTGGATGCTTTTCGATTTTCACGCTATTTAAAAAAATGAACCCAAAAAATCTAAAAAAAATAAGACGATATCTGAATGATTAAGCCCAGCTATCTAACATTTGAGGTTGCGCCAAGATTCGAAAATTTGCATCTCAGAAATATTTTCAATTTAAACAAATTCAGATTTTTGTAATCTTTCTTAATTTAGAATTTATACGTACGCACATATCAAAAATTCCCGCTTTAAATGATTTTTGTTACTGCAATCTCACTCTGTCTGTGAAAATATATGTACCGTTGAAAATATTTGGGCCGTTGACATTTCACGATACATTTGTCCAACCGATAACCAGTATGGCCCATAGTGCAGCGTCACCAGTTATCTATTTATCCTGTTATGACCAGTTGATCCTTCATGAACGGTTCATGAGCACGATACGTCACAATATTACGTCACACCAAGCATACTAATTTGTATAGCAGTTAAGGCTAGCAATCTCAATTCGCTCAGGTAAGCTAAGCTTGTATACATTGACAGATACAAAATTCACCTGTCCGCTTTATCAGACTCATGAATGAATGCTTTTTGTTGTTTTTATTCATACTTGTAATTGTTTTTGTTCCACGAAAAATAACTCGACCTCAAGGGTTTTCACGGCATCATTCCTCAAGTACATATTACGCGTTTGCCAACAAACAACATAATTTCCCATATTGTGAGCATGAAGGAAATTGTACACACTAAATATTTCCACATTGCGCAATATTTTTACAATTTTTCTAGAAATGTGTCAGAACTTCCGCGTCTCATACTGATTTTGATTGACGTTCGAGAAGTGAACAATGTCACCCAGATGGCTTTCCGTCAGACCCACATTTGCTCCAGAAACACCCTCACCAATGGATAACAATGATAAAAAGCACAATTGAAAACAAAAATTTACATACCCCAATTGTTCGAACATTTTCCGCCAAACTCGGATGGTTTTATAGAAATAAGAAACTGCTCGCATGCAAAAAAAGTCGCTTGTTAAGTGACTTTTACGTACTACTTACGCTTTGTCTCAAAATGAAGAGATAATTTTGGAAAATGCTCCTAATTTTTAATAGAGTCGCATTTTAAGACCTCATCATCCCGTGGGAATTTGCTACCCGAAAATCCACCAAAATCCCAATACCGTAAAAACGGTAGTAAAACCCTGCAAGAATTTTGATAAACTCAGATAAAAATTGACTAGTGAAGATTTCAACGAACAATGTTGCTCTAATGACAAGATAAGCAGCAAGCTATGCACGAGGACGCAAAGGTTAAAAGAGACCATTCAAACCCACAACGAGATAAGAGCAGTTATGCAACAGTTTGTGTACCTCAATTATGCATACTGATGGTACTTGACGGTACTTACAGTAAGCAAAAATTTAAATCGTACCCTTTTCTATGATGTAAATCCATGGTTTCTTGCATTATGTAATTCGATTCTTGTTATGTAGTACATCCGTTTTATAGGAAATTTAATGTAGACTCTGAAAATCAAATTCATTTTTTGCATTTCTTACCGGTAATGAACCATTAATTGAAAGCGGAGGAGGATTGAAAATTCATGCAAAACATTAAATCGTACCCTTCCGAGTTTGTAATGAAAATTGTGTCTAATAATTATCTAACACTTTGTAGCGCCTCAGCTTTCATGAATTACAGCTTTGGCACGCCGCGGCACGATTTCGACTATTTTTTTGTGACTTCAGGTCAGAAGTTTTCCCTCACTTCACTTAGAAGGACTTGAAAGTCATGTTTAGACTTCTGTTTTCGGTTAGATATCCTCCTTGTCAGTTATGCCTATAAATATTCGAAGGGGTTGAGGTCAGAAGATCAGGCAATCCACGGAAGAGCGTTAACTCGTTTTACCTTGAGGTACGGAATAATAACCGCCGCTTATTTTTGGGGTCCCCGTCGAGGTGCAAAATTATGTTCGTCACGATTCACAATTAACTCGCTGAGCGGACTTGGCTTTAATCCAGAATGGTCTCCGGCACTTCGTTGGTGATGATTGGGTCAATAGACTAAAAGTTCCAACACCATTTCAATTCTTTGAGGCCCAAGACCATGACACCACCTTCACCACGCTGTATGGTCATTTTCGTGCGCTTGGGTTTGAGATCTTTTCGAGGCTCCCTCCGCATCTTTAGGATTGTAGCTGACCCAAATATGTTGAGTATGTTTCTTTAAGTCAGAATGATACGTATGCGGTAATTTGGAGTCCATCCGCTGTAGTTCGGGGCCCATTGCAGACGCTGTGCCATATTTGACCTATTCCTGAATGGGTTCTTGGTCGCACTTTGGCCCTTAAACTCTCTTTCCCGAATCCGGCTTCTGATTGTTTGAGTGGAAACTGTTCTGTGAAATTGTTGTTGAAGATCGGATGCAATTTTCAGGGCCAAACGTCCTCAGCTGGTTAAGATTTGGCTGACAATGTTCCCACACAAGCATTTGATTTTTTGGTTTTTGCGTCCGCTCTCGTTGAAGTTGCCCACGGATCAAGTTGCCATTAAGTTTTTGTAAATGAATTGGATAGTAGGCTCCTAAAACTTCGTCCCTGATGCAATTTTTGGTAGCATAGTCCTTCACTTTGCAGACAAATGACCCTGTTTGCTTCCAAAGAGTCTTGCTGTTTTCCGCCCACTTTGCAAGATGCCTAGCAGCATCAAAGTGCAGATATCTTAAACATTTTACACAGAAATAATACAAATTGTAAATACATCACAATCCATTGAAGAATTATTGATTTTGAGCTTGTAGAAGAATGAGAAGATAAAAAACAAAAGGGTATTAATGTTTTGCATGAATTTTCAATCCTCCTCCGCTTTTAATTAATGCTTCATTATCAGTCAGGAAATGCAAAAAATGAATATGATTGTCAGAATCTGCATTAAATTCCCTATCAAACGGATGTATTACATAACAAGAATCGAGTTACGTAAAGCAGGAAACCATGGATTTGCGACATCAAAGAAAAGGGTGCGATTTAAATTTTTGCTTACTGTATGTATGCTACGTTATGTAAATGTGTTCCATGGCAATTGTGGGATTTGGTGGTAAATTTGTATGCATACGTGTGGAGGGCGTTACCAGACCCTCGTTTGTGTACCTATGTATCTACTCGAATGGGGCTGTAATACTTGTGCATATCCAGATATTAAAAAAGGTGAAAAAGTGCCAATAGTTGCTAGATATATGTACTGACCCTGTAAAAATCTTTTAGAAAATCGATGCCATTAATGAAATAATATTTAGGGCTTGTTAACATTAATTTATTAGGACCCGATGCCTTAATTATGATTTTGCCTTAATTACAATAATTGCCTTATGCCTGCCTTATGCAATAATTGCCTTGCCTTATGCTATGCCTTAATTACAATTCTAATAGGAAATGCTAAAGATGTCTTAAAGAATTCTTGTGCATTAAAACACAATTTTTTTTCATATTCAATAAGTTTCATCAGGCTGATTTAATTTAAGGATTTATTTCACCACAGTGATTCGGCAAGATCTTAAAATTATCTAGGTGCCTCACTTTGGGATAAAACAGTCGCATTAAGTCTTTCCCGTATTGTTCCTTCTGATCCGTACAATGCCCAAGTATATGCAACACCTTGGGCACCTTCCAATACTCCAAAACGTTATTAATCAAGCAGCGGGTAACGTTATAAATCTCCAGTTTAATAACTTCCGGGAGGTTGATGGGAAATTCCCTCCCTGAATCTGGACAAGTGGGCAAATCTCTCCCATCCAAGGTCACATTTTCCACCCGATGGCGCAACCAATCCAAAATCTTGTTCAAGTTTACGACCTCGACTAAGCTTTTAGACAAAATTTGAAACTCTATTTTCGACCCTCGATTTCCTAAATTAGGGGCATCATTCCAGTCCCATTTGTCCTCCTTTGAATACAGAGAACTTATCAGAACGGCGGTTGTTTTATTTCCGATCAGGTGGAGGTCGTGGAGGCAGGTTATGTTTACAGTGGTGTTTAGCTTATCAGGATGTCGAGTGCTTATCTCACCCTGCAAGGTAGTGGAATTTGTCGGGGGTGTGGTGGTAAATGGTGCGGTTGTGTACGGTCCTGAATGGGGTGCAAGTGTGAGTTTCGGTTCCGGGCTTAGTACCCCAGAAAAGGCCAAAATTATCACGGTCAGTAAACCCAGAATGATCAAGAGTGTAATGAAGAAACAGGTAATGATTGGAATTGACATTGGGGTGGATATTCCGGTTGTGCTGTGATATGAAAAAATCGATCAGCCATCCACTGATTATATCCGATCCGACCGGGTTATCCGATCCGACCGGATTATCCGATCCGACCCGATTATCCGGTCGTATCGCATCCTTAGCAAAAATCCGATCGTTAGAAATAAAATACTTTAGATCAACCCGAGTAATCCAGCGTTTGCTATAAAATGGATTCGAACAAATCGATCCAAAAATATCCGGTCCGTCGGGTCGGATATGGTATAGTAAACGAATGGGTAAAAAACAAATCCGGTCCGACGGATCGGATATTTTCGGACCGGGTATTCCTACCTCACTTAGGATATACAAAGTACCTGGTCACACGAACGTCACTGTAAGTCTGGGCCGATTCGTTTCCCTTGGATATTTCCGGTTGCGTAACGATCACTGGGGCAGCCGGTGGGGTGGCGTTCCATGTTTCCTGCGTGATAAGCGGGGCGCTCGTTCGTCTATAAACATTCATAGATTCTATTAGATTAGATCTGAAGCATGCTTACGAAATTTCCTATTAAATAACCTACACATTATAAGCCCCCGGGGGCCCGGAAGTCACGACCGATTTGTATGTTTCCGATTTTGAAATGTTGAACGAATTCGTGTAGGATTTCTCCTCGTGGTGGTGCTGAGACATTGTAGTTTATAAATAAAAAAAGATTTTTTTAGCGAATAAATTTCCATATGCCACTGTTCGTCATTGAGTGGCAATTGAACTCAAATCCAGAGTGCATAATGAACCAGTAGCTGAAGGTTATGCTGGTACATGCACCTGTATGTATGCCCATTAATGAGTATGCAAATATGTACATAGTGTACAATAATTATATGACCAGTCCCGCAAAACTTTTCACATCCACGCAGGTTTCTGAAACTTTTCTTATTATTTTTAGGGCTTATCATGACTCCCGAGAGCTGTTGCTAACTTCTGATTTCTCCTTGGATTTCTCCTTGTATTTCGAGCAACATTCAATTTTGAAGCGATTTCGGACACGCCATGCATGCTCCCTTTATAAAAGCAACAAAATTTTTATATTTTTTCCCATTTGTGAAAGGTTTAAAGAATATGGTTAGAAAACGTCCAGTCCGATAGCAGAACCATTTCACGATTAAACATCTGTTCCCGAGGAGGAAGATTTTTTGGGGTGGTCGGATAATTATTTTACACCCTATATCTAAAGTTGCAGTGAAGTATCGCGTGCCCAAATAAATAAATGATCAACTTCAACCTCCACGTTATCAACAAATACATATGTAAGTGGCTGCGCAAGGGTGTCGGACATGCCCCCAGTTATGGAAATTTCGTCTTGGGAACATACAACGCATTTGTTTCTAGGTTCTCGTATTTAGGACTGAAATACAAGACATCGACCTTGCGCGACAGACTAAAACCATAATTTAAAAAATGTATTGCAATGCGGTAACCTGCCTTTAAAATCCAAGCTAATTATTAAAATTTATAAATCAATGCCATTCATTTCGTACAAATTGTCCAAATTCTGATTTGGCATAATTTTCTTAAACTTTTATATTTTATGGTCCTTAAGTTACTCTTTTACCAGATATTTTTTCAAGAGCTGGACTTTTTTCGAAAGAGTTCTTGAGCTTAAAAATAGGCCAGCAAAATTCTCTCGAGTTGCTGATATTATATGTCCCCTCGGTTAAAATTATCTACCGTGGCCACTGTTATCATTCACTGACATCATTCCCCGATAAGAGCAAAGCATTGTCAGGCCAGCACACCGTCAACATCATGCATTGGCACGAAATTGAATAACTCAACTTCTTCGGTTGAAAGACAGTTGCAAACTATTATTTTATTGATTCCAATCATTGAGCTTTTATACAGTTTCATTTCATTCATACAAAAGAATAAGTTGGACAAGGACAACGGAAAAAGATTCCAAAAACAGACATTTAACACCCTTGAGTGCTTGAGTGCTGTCCTCCAATAAATGCATACACCGACATTCTTATAATAAAATGTCACCCGACATTTTAGCACATGCATGACAAAATTTCTCTTTAAATTAGGTTGCACTTAAAACGGGAATATTTAGGTACATTACAAAACATCCTAATATTACAGTTTTCTCATATTCTCCCTCAAACTAATTTGGATTGATATTTTGATCAGAATCCGATTCCATGCGTTCCGGGCTGAATACCCATGCTGGTGATGATTCAGGGCCTGGTGGTGCTCGTGGTTTTGGTGTCTTGATGACCTCAACCTTAACCTTCCTGTTGCAGTAGTAGCACAGGACAATCACCACCACAAGGATTCCGATGACAATGAGTAGTCCGATCAGAAGTCCCAGCATCAGGTCGCTATGATCGTGGCCGGTTCCGGAGAGACGTCCCTCAGCGTGGGGGTTGAAAGTGTGTGTCAGCATTGGGTCTCTCAACAACTCGGACAGGTTGAGTTTGGGGTTGAGATGATGGTTGGTCTTGATTGTGAATGCTGGATCAGGGCTTTCTTGGTGAAGAATGTTGACCACTGACCCCACAAAGTCCTTCTCGTTGATTTTGAATCTTGTCCCGATGGGAAGGATAAAGACTTCTTCTGGGCAGGGCTGCAGCTGGTCTTCAATCGTGATTTTTGATTTCCAGCAGTAGATGTAGAGGAAACCGTGATGAGATTTTACTTGGATCAGTTCTTTTTCATCTCCTCCTCGCCGAGTTTTATCAGGCAGGCATTCCTGAGTGGCAGCGTAGACAAGTTCATATGCCCCAGTGATCCTGGTGTTCAGAGCCACCGGACATCCAGACGGAGACAGAACTGCTGTGGTTGGTCCGGTGTAGCTAGCTCGGCAGGTTTGATTGTCCGTTTGGACAAGAAAATCAAACGGGTCCACCACCACTAGTGTCATATTCGGATTGATGATTGGGATGGCAATCTCCATTTCCAGGGTGTTTCCGTCCTTTGCTGTGAAACCGCACCCATCTGCTATAGCGTACTCCATCTGGCATGTTGTCGCCTCGCAGGGGAGGGAAATGTTCAGGTAGTCAAGGAGGAGTGGCGAAACAAATCCTCTTTTGAAGTCTCTGGCTCCAGCCTTGATTATGGGGGTGCCAATCATGAGTCCCGACATAATGGATGACAGGACGAAGTGGGTACTTGGAGACTTGCTTTTGAACTCGTGGAAATCTTGTTCATGACTTTCCAGTTCTTCAGCTAGTTGGTTGAAATCTCTTCTCAACTTTGTTAACGCCACCTCCGTGAGATTGGTCTCTTTGTTCAGAATTTCCATTTCTCGATCTTGGGCAAGGTTGATGTCCTCAGCTTGTCCAAGTCTGCGGCTGTTAGACACTGAGAGGAGAAAGTCGCCAACTGCTGCTCCGGCCATTACCAGTCCTACCACTATGGTTGCGATGATGGGAACAAGTCTCTTCACTCGCTTGGACCTTGGTTTGCGCTTGCTGACATGGGGAGGCTCTCTTTGTTTGGACGCTGGACACATTTTCTCCAGTTCTTTCAGAAATTTGTTTTGGTAGGCCTCCTCACACATCCTTCTGGCGTCTTGCAGAGTTTCATAATGCATCATGCTGGCGTTGATGAGAGTGCAGGGGCTGATCAGTTGTAGTTTTACAAAGACTTTCTCATATCCATTGATGATGGGAATTTTAGACTTTCTCCAGAGGATTGGACGTGAGCTGGTGATGTGGACTGCATCACTCGGGCTGGTCATGATGAGGAACATAACCATCAGCCAGTGGAGCATGCCCAATTTCCGTGAGTTGTGGGGTCTCCTTGTCTTGCTGGTCTCGGACAGGTCACCATCATCCATGGAAAGGTGGGCTTGAAGTGGAGGTTCAGAGGTTGTGGCGTTGGGGTCACCTTCTCCCTCACTTTGAGCATGGGGTGCTTCAATCATTCCCAAGCGTGATCGGTTTTCCACAAATTTAGCTCTTCCCAGTGGTTTGGTGAATATGTCGGCTCGTTGTTCGTTGGTGGACACGTATTGAGTGGAAATTTGGTTTGATTCATTGAGCTCCCACACGAAGTGGTACTTGACGTCAATGTGTTTCGTACGTTTGTGGAACTCAGGATTCTCCACCAGACGTATGGCACTTGTGTTGTCCACGAAGACGGGAGTGGGGCCCTGTCGTATTCCCAGCTCCTCCAGGAAAGCTCGCAGCCACATTGCCTCTCTTGCACCGTTAGCTACGGCTATGTACTCGGCTTCCGTCGATGATAACGTTACCACCTCTTGTTTTTGAGCTGCCCAAGAGATGAGGCTTTCTCCCAGAAAGGCGGCATATCCGGATGTTGATTTCCGGTCGTTTCGATCGCCTGCATAATCTGAGTCAGTGTAGAGAGAAAGGGTCATGTCATTGTTGGTAGGGTATTCCAAGCCGAAGGATGGTGTCTTGCTGAGGTAACGGAGGACTCCCTTCGCAGCTATCCAGTGTTCTTCTGTGTAGCAGTGATTAAACTGTGCGAGCTTGCACACGGCGTAGCAAATGTCGGGTCGGGTGACCCTGGCAAGGAACAGGAGGGCTCCTATTAATTCTCGGTATGGGAATCGCGGGTCGCAATCCTCTCCAAGCTTAAGATCCGTATTTGACTGCATAGGTACAGTCGCTCCCCGGCACTCCTCCATCCTAAATTTCTTGATCATGGCCGTGATGTATTGTGTGAGATACATCGCCGTTATGCCCTGACGTATCTCTATTCCAACAAAGACGTCGGGTTCCTTGATTCGCATGTTAAATTCGGCTTGGAGCACTTTTAAGACTTTCTTAATTGCAGCTAGACTGGTGCTGCCTACCAGTCCGTCGTCCACATACAGGATGAGAATGACAAACGCTCCGTCTACCCATCCAGTAAGTATGCAGCAATCGCTGCCCAGGGGAAGGAGACCGCATGCTTTGAGGACCTTCAGTATTTTCTTCCTCCAGTTGAGCGGTGCTTGCCTCAGACCATAAATCGCACGTAGGAGACGAAGCACGTCATTAGGATTTCCAATGTTGAATCCTGTGGGTTGACTGATGAAGACCTCTTCCTCCAGTTCCCCATAGAGAAAGGCTGCAATGATGTCGAATTGCATCATCTTCATACCCTTGGCTTGAATGAGTGCCAGGATGAGTCGTGTTGACTCGTATCTGCTAACTGTAGAGAAGGTTTCATGGAAATCCACCCCGAACTCTTGTCGGAAGCCTCTGACCACCAGTCTGGCCTTGTAGCGTTTCCGTTTGAACACCCATTTCGTGTCCAGGAGTTTTGCTTTTGGGGGTTTAGGGACAGGTTCCCATGTACCTTTCTCCTCGAGGGATGCAATTTCCTCCTCCATTGCTTGTTTCCACATTGCAGCGTCAGGGCTGTTTATGGCTTCGGTGTACGATTTGGGTTCGGAGAAAGTAGCACTGGTGGAATTCAAGGCATACTTCCGGGGTCTCTCCAGTTTGCTGCGATCTCGGAGTTTCTTCTTTTCAGGGATGACCACTTCCTCGTCTCTCTCAAGCTCCACCACCTCCTCGTACTGACCCGTCGGGGTTGTGACAACTATGGTCGTCTCCAGGTCCTCCTCCTCTTCCATCTCAGCAGACCATCGAGAGTAGTTTGGTGGAGTTTGCTTGGGAGTTGTGACCTTCTTCCTTGGTGACGGAGTTGGGGAGGGGATGGGAGTAGATGGAGGTGAAGGGGTGGCACTGGTCGATGCGGTTGGACCCGGTGGCTCCTCTTCTTCATCGCTCTCCTCATTGTTGGTGTGAGGTGAAATTGTTTCAGAGAATCTGACATTTCGTCCCTTGAAGATTATTCTTCGCTCTGGATCGTAAAGTCGGTATGACTTGTTCATCTGGTCGTACCCGACCAAGTGGCAGTTGATGGCTTTCGGTGACCAGACTTTCCCCACCCTGTTTTCTTTTGGGATGTGTGCATGGGCTGGGCACCCAAATGTTCGCATGAAAAGGAGGTTTGGTTTCTTTCCAAAGACCATCTCAAATGCTGTTGCGTGATGGTTGTGGGAGTTGAGGGTCCTGTTGAGTGTAAAGACTGCAGTACCAACGGCCTCAGCCCACAGTGACTCTGGTAACTTGCTCTGGAGCAGCATGGTCCTGGCGGACTCCTTAATGGTCCTCATCTCACGCTCGATTTTCCCATTGGCCTGGGGATTAAAAGGAGGGATGACTGTGTGGATGATCCCCTCCTCACGAGAAAGGTTTGGAGCTCCTCTCCCATGAACTCGGTTCCTCCGTCTGACTTCAGTCGCTTTATGTTGTCCCCAGTTTGGTTTTTGAAGAAACGGAGAAAGTCAATAATGTTCTGGGCCGCATCTTACTTTCTCTTCAGGAAGGACACGTGGCGGAATTGGGTTAGATCATCTTTCATCACCATGAAGTATTCCGCCCCTCCGAGACTTTTTGTGGGCATTCTTCCCGACAAGTCTACGTGGATCAGCTCCCCTCTGGTGGTGGTGCGATTTGGCTGAGTAGGGAAGGGGAGTTTGGTAGCTTTCCCCATTGGGCAGTCAGGACACTCGTTGCCGTCGTCCTTCAGATCTGTCATGCAGAGTCCACTTACAGCCCCAGTGAGGACTGATTTTTTGATGTAATGGGGGTTGATGTGCGCGAGCCGCTGGTGCCAGAGTTGAGCGCTGAATGCTACCTCCTCCCTTGGTCTGAAGCCCATGACGTACACGCCACGCGTGAGTTTGGCTTGGGGACCGAGGGTCTTATTCTTGTAGAATTTGGCCGCTCCTCCCTCCTTCACAATCCGGTAGCCCTTCTTGTCCATGACTGCCTCACTAAACAAGTTAGAGGCTCCTGGAATGTAGAGGACATTGTTGATGGGGGTTGGAACCCACTGTTGGTTAAGCCACGCATCAATCACGACGGTGCCTGTCCCCACGGCGTTGACGCTATTTCCATCAGTTTGTCGAATGGGGATTGGTTGGGCCAGAGTTTCGTACTGGATGTACCAGTCTTTTCTTCCAGTAAAGTGGGATGATGCTCCGCTGTCACAGATCCACACATCATTTGCATTTAGCTGTGGTGATGACAGGCCCATGAATGCTTGGCATGCATTCGGTCCTTCATCATCTCGCGGACGTTGTCCCTGGTTCCTTTTCCCTTTGTTTTGTTGGGGAGACTTTTGATTCCCACCTTCGGTGTTGTCGCCCTCCTCGTCTCTGATGCGGCTTCGACACTCTCGAGCCCAGTGTCCGGGTTTGCTACAGTAGTTACAATTCCCCTTCCGTTTCCGGTTGGAATTGTTGTTCTGACCCTGGTTTTTCTGGTTTTCGTCGTTGCCGGATTTTTTCATACCCCCCTTTCCTCCGTGTCGGTGCTGTTCCTTGTGACCAGAAGCAGCAGCAAAGGCGACGTTGGAGGGAGCTTGTGAGTCAGGTTCGTTGCAACTGGAAGTATTCAAGAGATCCAGTTTTCTTAGACGGATGTGCAGATTTTCCAGAGTTTGTTCTGTTGCAGCTACGGAGTCCCATGCCATCCGGAACGATGCATATTTGGACGGAAGAGCTGTCAATATCCGAGAGATTATGGCCGTTTTATCCTGAGGAACACCCAGTTGTGCAAGGGAATTTGCGAGTTTCTCAATCTCCTCCATCCCCTCAACGGCAGATTGATCGGTGCCAATTTGATACGTGAAGAACCTGGTTTGAGTCTGGTCTTTGTTTAATGATGACGTATCATCATGCATTTTTCCCAACTTGTCCCAGATTTCTTTGGCTGACCCCAAGTTGCTGACGTGGTGTATTTGACGATCGTCCAGCAAAGGGATGATGCAGCTTCTGGCCATCGCGTCATTTTTCTTCCATTTTGCGATGTCATCCTGGTTGCTGCCTGTGGGTGCTGGTTCGGCTGTGGCACCCGTGCAGTGGCCCCAGGGTTCAACAGCTTCGAGGGCAGTGCTCACCTCCAGCTTCCACCGGGGATAATTGTCCCCGTTGAGTGGTTTGACGTGGGACGTCAGTGGCTTCATATTGATGAACTGCAACTGCACTCTCACTTAGTTTGTGAACTTGTAATTTGAGCTAACTCACTGCTCTAATTACTCACAAGGTTCTTATTTCAAGTTCAAGACAGCAGGAATGGACTGCACAATGCACACTTTGCACTTTTGTGTATCTGTAGAATCGACTAACTCACTGTCGTACTACACACAATGTTTATCGTATGGACAACGATTTTGTCTCAATGTACCTCACTCGAAAGTGGAACACTGTGTAATGAGAGAAGTGATTGGAAACTTCCTCAATTTGCCTCACTCGAAAGTGAAAAACTGTGTAATGAGAGAAGTGGGAACTTCGTCTCAATTTGCCTCACTTGAAAGTGGAAAACTGTGTACTGAGAGAAGTGAGAACTTCGTCTCAATTTGCCTCACTCGAAAGTGGAAAACTGTGTACTGAGAGAAGTGAGAACTTCATCTCAATTTGCCTCACTCGAAAGTGGAAAACTGTGTACTGAGAGAAGTGAGAACTTCGTCTCAATTTGCCTCACTCGAAAGTGGAAAACTGTGTGGTTCGGAACCACGCTTTGCTACCAAATTGAATAACTCAACTTCTTCGGTTGAAAGACAGTTGCAAACTATTATTTTATTGATTCCAATCATTGAGCTTTTATACAGTTTCATTTCATTCATACAAAAGAATAAGTTGGACAAGGACAACGGAAAAAGATTCCAAAAACAGACATTTAACACCCTTGAGTGCTTGAGTGCTGTCCTCCAATAAATGCATACACCGACATTCTTATAATAAAATGTCACCCGACATTTTAGCACATGCATGACAAAATTTCTCTTTAAATTAGGTTGCACTTAAAACGGGAATATTTAGGTACATTACAAAACATCCTAATATTACAGTTTTCTCATACACGACGATGACTCGATTAGCTATATGCGCACTTTGCACAATTAATATGAAAATACTTAGCTATGTATCTACTAGCGTATAAGCCCGTCTCTCGCCGAGCGAGCAGGAATTGTAAGCTGGAAATGTCTGCCGGCAACGGAAGTGAAAGCAAATATTCCGCAATGGTAAGTGGGAGTAAAGAATGTCAGGTTTAGAACCCAGGGTGACCACCCTAGATAACCACCATGGTAACTACATGGTATCAGACAACAAGCAGACCAGCAGCAGCAAGCCCCAGACAAGCACAATCCATAGACGTAGACTATGTACCTTACCTAGAACTTGGATTTTAATGGCCTGGTTTAGTCATTGAGCTGAACACCATGATTTGTTGTGACGGAGAGAACCACACTACTAACTCACTTGCGGGTGCGAGATGGCAGATGTGTGGGTGGATGGATGTGGTGAAGTAATGAGGTGACAGAAATGAGAAATGAGACAGATATGAGATACATGGGGGCTGGGCAAAGAGCACGTAGACAATTTGAGTTTTTAGCCCGAGTCAGGGCTTATGGAACCGTCATGTCTGTCTGTCCGTCTGTCTGTCTGTCCGTCTGTCCGTTCGCACGATAACTTTAGAACGCATTGACCGATCGACTTGAAACTTTGCACACACTTAGAACATGCCAAATTAGGAATCAAGTTCGAAGATGAGCAAAATCGGTCCAGTGGTTGACCGGTGGGGCTCATAGGTCGGGTGGGGTCAAATATCAAAATAGTCGTAGGAGGCTGAAATTTGGTACAGAGGTTGCTAGTGGTTCCTAATAGATAAAAATGACTTCAAGTTGGAAAAATTTTCAATTTGAGCGACCGTATGGGGTGACCCATACTGATTTTTTAAAATCGTCATATCGAGCTGAAATTTAGTAGAGAGGTTGCTAATAGGTGTTATCTGAAGAATATGAAATGAAATTGGTAAAATTCTTATCTGGAGCGACTCTATGGGGTGACTCATACCGATTTTTAGAATTTCCTGTAAAAACATGAAATCCGGCACGGTGGTACTTAATGGCTTCTCATGGCAGAATATGAAGTCAAAAGTGAGCAAAGTGCAACCAGAGTGACCCTGGAGGGTGACCCATACCGATTTTTCGAACTCTTCATATTGAGCTGAAATTTGGTATGGAGGCGAAAACCCACTTCTGGATAGCACGTATAGGTTCGGGAGTTCATAATGTTAAAGAATCCCACCACGGAGGTTAGCAAAATCATGTCAGTCAAGTCGGAGAAAAATTTAGAAATCTGACTTATCGAGTCAGGGACTCTGTCCCTGACTCGGGCTATATGGAGTCTGCACTGTAGGTTTTACCTTTTGTATTGAAATGCATTGCAGTGAGATTTAATGGTAGTAAATTATATATTAACTACCCTAGCTACTTTATGCGAAGCTTTGTCTGTCTGTCTGTCAAAATAGCATTTGGTGTGGTCTGGGGCAAAATGAGATTTTTACTGAAATTGAATGTTTAGATGAAATACAGTGAAATTATGTGTTCCAGGGTTTGGTTACACCCCATTTGCACTGGGGGTGGGGTCAGGGGCAAAGTGAGATTTTTAACAAAATTGAATCTATAGATGAAATACAGTGAAATTATGTATTCCCACACCGTGGTGGGTGTGATTGGGGTGAAGTGAGACTGAAGTTATTTTTTTTTGCATGTGCTTTTCATAGTTGCTTACTAGTATAAATAATTTAATTCACCAAAATTATACAAAATCACATGCTGTGTTTTTTTTGCGCAACATTTATTGAAAAAAATCTCGCTTTTATTCCATACAAGGACAGAAAATTTTGCAATTTACCCACCCGGAAGTACAGCCTCCTCTGGGCCATTCCCCTGGGACCAAATCCCCCCCTGAACCCGAATCGAGCATCGATTGGAAGACACTGCAGACAGATCCGTTCTTGGTTTGGTGTGAGCACCTGAAATAAAAAAACATGGATTATGTACCGAAAAATATTTACATATAACTTTAAACTTTGAATTCAAATTACAATTTTGTTTACCACCGCGTCAATGAGACCTGGGTCAAAAAGGTCAAAGATCTGCTCGATGATCACCATCTTCCAAGTGGGGATGGGCATGCTACAAATTATACTTTCCTGCACAAATAAATTGGTATACAATTAGAAATACACAGTCAGCACTCAGATATGAAGGGAACATTTGATGTTTATTAACGTCAGCACTCAGATGTGAAGGGAACATTTGATATTTATTAAAAATACACAGTCAGCACTCAGATATGAAGGGAACATTTGATATTTGTTAAAAATACACAGTCAGCACTCAGAGACAATTAAATTTCAACATGAACTAAGACATAGTAAGTACTTACAATGAGGAGGTGTCAGGTGGTTATCGCCAATGTGGACCGGACTAATTTTACATTGTTCAGGCTCAAAAATAAGCCCACCCGTATTTTTTCGTTTTTCTGAATGGGCATGTTTACGCCCGTGGCAGAATTTTCAAAAAAAATTTCAGCCAAAATCTGAATTTTTAAAAACGCTCAAACCTTTCAAATTTGAGCCCGATTTCAAAAATTGAATACAATTTGTGCTCAGAATTACTTCCCTGACAATATAAAAATTTTTAAAATACTTTTAATTTTCAAAAAATTATCGTTTTTTGGGTTTCCAAAAACTCAGAAATAGCATGAAAATATCAATTTTTTAAAAATTTTGAAAATGAATTTTTATATTTTCAGGGAAGTAATTCTGAGCACAAATTGTATTCAATTTTTGAAATCGGGCTAAAACTCGAAAAGTTGGAGCGTTTTTAAAAATCCGAATTTTGGCTGAAATTTTTTTTGAAAATTCTGCCACGGGCGTAAACATGCCCATTCAGAAAAATGAAAAAATACGGGTGGGCTTATGTTTGAGTCTGAACAATTTAAAATTAGTCCGGTCCACATTGGCGATAACCACCTGACACCTCCCCATTGTTAGTATTAGATTTTTAATATTACTCTTATGAGCCCCGGACTACATTAAAACAATGAGGCTGCCAGCACCAGGCTCACAAGCTAAGTAAACAATATTAACCATGCAATTTTATTTATTGACAAAAACGTTGATAACAATTTATGAAAATTACTCAATTAATTTTCAGTTACAAGCTTAGTTCATAAATATTTACATCTGTATAATATACACTAACTCCATCAAAATCAATCTCCGTTGAAAAGAATCTGTTTACCTAGTCCATGCCGACTAGAAATCCCAAGAGAAATTCGGTAATCTTTCCCAGCATGGTACAATCTGGTCCTAATATACGTCTTAACGATTTTCGTAATTATTAGGGTGCCGTGAAATTCCTTTTCCTTCATGTCGTAAAACAAATTATGTGATCCAAGACAAGGAAAGTCCATACTAATCGACGTCTCCAAAACACTCGCAACAATAATCCTATCAAGGTTCGCTGTTGATGGTGGGGCACAGGATTTTTTTACGATGCTCTGGTAAAACATGTCTGCTTTCTCAATTAGCTTAAAAACGCTCTGACTAGGATAAATAAGTCCACCATTGTCTTTGGGTCTGATAAGCTTCAAAACCGACATATCTAATGGATCCTCGTTTGAGGAGACAAGGCCTAACGAACAGACTTCACAACACTTTTGTTTTTGTAGACTTGAAACCACAAACCCAGCTATGTAGGTCATAGAATTTGAATACAATTGACTATACTCTACATCCTCACTCAATTCGATCGAAGGGAACCGAAAATCCTCCAGTACAACTCGTTTCCTTGGTTTCAAAGGGAGAAGCCCTCCAGGTATGCACTGATCCTCGATTTGTTGAATGCAGTTGCCGGAGTTTGAGGACTTTAAAAGATTTTCATGAACGAGGTTCTTCATAATATTCCTGAATTCTATGGTGTTTGGATTATTATGCCTAACTTTAATCTGCTTTTGTTAAATAATAGTTCCAGCAAGTCTTATGAAAATTTATATGTCATGACATATTTCAAAGGAGATTGACTTCGATACAAAAGCTCAAATGATATGTGGATAATGGACTTTATGCTTACTACAATTCCGAGAATGCACCTAGATCTAAGGCTTCGGCAGATTATCTTTCGCTGATAAGTAATTTTGCCCTTGACTGTTTTTTTTCTAAGATGGTAAACTTTAGAACCCTTCGTGCAAAGTATTCAAATAATGCAGCCCTGTCGCTAATATTTTGTCTGGTCAAAACGGCCTTATACCCAGATCCATTTGGATTGCTCGAATTCAGATAGTCAAAAACCATGTCCAACTCACGAATGAATTTAGCCGTAGCTTCAGCATGTTTGAATTCCTCCAGTCCAAGGTCATGTCTGCAGAAGTCCAGAGAATGTACTACGGATGAGCTTAACGCTTGAACAGCCAAACGGACCTTCATTTTGTTTCTCGAACATCAAATGATTCTTCCTTAGTTTATTTCCTGCCCTCATACCCTCTAGTTCTTGAAGTTCATGCAATTTTTCCACGAAGTCCCATTCGATTATGTTTCCCTCGTCATCTTGAATTCCTTTGCATTGACGCAAAAGATTCCAGCATAATTTGAAGACGAGGCAGACATCGAATATGGCTCCAAATTTCCTCTCTTTGTTTATAGAATTGTCCAATATAGAGTTAACATCTTCGTACCTGAGCAGTCATTTCCAAATTTCTTCTTCCTTTGCCTTCGGGTTTTTCTTTAAGGCCAAATCTTTCACACATGCTGCAGTTAGCAGAAAATCCATCTGATATAAGCGCGTGTACAACAAAACCGTTTTCATCCAAAATCTTCATGGCATGGTGAGTAATGTTGTACATCGTTGATCCATTGACTTTGTTGGTGAAAACGTAGCCAATTGGAACTTTCCACCCTCCAGAGATCCCCGCTAAAAGTACAACTAACGCCGAAGTCGCCAGCTCTTCAGTTCCTTCCCATTCAAATAAGCCACCAGTGACTGGACCTATTGGTGTAACATATCCTTCAAACTTGTGGAGGTGTTGACACCAGGCGGTATCCTTACGAATAGCCATTTCATCAACTTGAAGAACGACGTCGGTCATGATACCTTGGTGGTCTTTCCTAGCCTCTGCTAATCTTTCCATCACATCCTTGCTAAAACCTGGGCTGCAGTCTGCTGAAGCGGTCCAAGAAGATAGTGTTGCTTCATGTGGAAGGGTGATATATTTCCGAAGAAAATCATACGCCTTAGGTGACACAAAGTGCAGAGTTTTTGCAAATTTCTTAACTTCTTCGTTGTAGCGGACTCCAGTTTTCCCTTTGCATTTTTGATCCTGACGTTCTTGATCCAAAATTTGGTTTAGCAGGTGTGGAAATTGTTTTCTTAAAATTTGAAACTGATTGGCAGTAAGCTTCTTACACTCAGTCAGTTTTTTCTGCCAGGTTTACTTTCAATTTCTTCACTGATCTCCGCCGGCGAAGGACACACAGTTCGGCATTCCGTAAACGCTTAGCAAGTGATTGTAGACGAGCCTGAACGACTTTGATAGATTCGGTTGGACATTTTGAGTAATTATGCTCCTCACGTGCTCGATTTATAGAGAAAGGAGTCAGGACCTTGATGCTGGTAGCATTTGAAGCGACTGGTAGCTGGCAGGCAAGCAGATCACACTCACTTTGAAACTTTCCATCTAGAAAATAAGCAGAACTAAATATATAATCCCTAAAGTTTTTACAAATGAAATACCTTGAGTAACGACACAAGTCGAAGAACCACAAAGGATATCTCTGTCGCCGCCCTCTATCAAAAGCCGACACGTGATTTCCAACCGTGCCCCACTTTGAGCTATTCGGGTATCTACAAAATCAAAAACAATTATATCGCTCCCGCTTTGAACCATAAATTGGATATTACCTTTTAGATATCCCTCAAGTGACATGTTGCAAGCAAGTCGTATATCAACTGGCCGGTCATGCACAGGTGAAGTGCCAAGATGTAGGGATTGCTGTTGGTAAGAGCTGTGATCTTCTCATCTCCATCAGAAAAAAATCCGTGGACTTGAAATGTCGGGAACATATTTTATGTTTGTCGAGATCGGTGGAGATAAACCCCGGAGCAAGTATTGGACGAAGAACCTTAATCCACCGTTTACAAATATTTCTGTGGATTTTCTTTTGCGGAAATCTATGAAAGGACTTGGATATAAAAACCGTAAATGGATTTGATGAGTTTATTTGTCAACCTGTGGTATGATAGCAAAGCCTCTCTCCTTCTCATTTCTAACGTGCATCCCGGCACTAGACAACATCTTGGGGATTGTTGAACCATCTATTAAATATTTTATAGATCAGTCAAGTTTAATTTGTCAAAAATTGCAATTTCTCTAATCTCCATTAAATATTTTATAACGCAGTTAAGTTTAATTCGCCAAAAAGCAAAATTTCCCGAATATTCAATTTGTCGTACTTAAGTAAAGAATGATCACTTGGTTAAAAAAATTGACGTGAAACGTTTCCATTTAAATAGTTTCTATATTTGTTTACACATCCATATCCAAATTGCAATAATAATTAACGGCACTTTATTACTTTATTTGCACCTATCCAGTTAACCAAAAATCTCAATTTCCCCAGTATTAAATTTTTTACGTAATTAAAGAATGGCCCTATTTTTTTAGAAAAATTCACGTCACCCGTTTCAGTTGTAATAATTTCAATTGTTTATAAATATAATATTTAAAATTGGATAAATAATTTACATAATTCAATTATAAAATTCACCAAAAATCTAATATTCCCTCAATATTCAAATTGTTGACGTACTTAATGAATGACTCTTTGTTTTAGAAAAATTGACGTGACCCGTTTCAATGTAAAGAATTCGAATTTTTTATAAATGTAATCATTAAAATTGCATAATAAATCATTTACAACATGATACAAATATAAAATTCACCAAAAATCTAAATTCCCCCAGTATTCAATTTTTCGACGTAATTAATGAATGGCCCCATTTAAAAAAAATTGACGTGACCCGTTTCGATTTTAAGAATTTCAATTGTTTTAACATGTCATCGTCAAATTTTGATAATAAATATTTTTTTCAGAATGCATGCGGTTTGATATAAAGATATGTACAGTGGCGAGCAAATTAAATTGTACGGTAGAAAAACTGTTCTACCTCGCACATTTATCAAGATAAGTGCTTGCAAATTTGCAACGTAGTACCCCAGAAAGATTGTCGTTGGATGCCGTTCCGGTTTTTGAAAAATCTTAAAAAGGTCAAAGGTCACAATTTTTGACCCAAAAGCTCATTTTTCAACTCTTACAATGATTTTTTTCCTTGGAGGCTTTATTTTTTGATCGATAGCTCAAACAACTCAATGTGAACATTTTGATATCTTGTTCAGTTCTCTACGATTTTTTTGAAGAAAGTTATGAATTTTTGAAAAAAAACGAATTTTGAAAAGTTTAACATTGCGCTTATGGGAGAAATAGTAAAAATCCGCAAAATTTGTCTTTTTCAAAAATTCATAACTTTCTTCAAAAAAATCGTAGAGAAACGAACAAGATATCAAAATGTTCACATTGAGTTGAGCTATCGATCAAAAAATAAAGCCTCCAAGGAAAAAAATCATCGTAAGAGTTGAAAAATGAGATTTTGGGTCAAAAATTGTGACCTTTGAGCTTTTTGAAATTTTTCAAAAACCGGAACGGCATCCAACGACAATCTTTCTGGGGTACTACCTTGCAAATTTTCAAGCTCTTATCGTGGTCAATGTGCGAGGTAGAACAGTTTTTCTACCGTACAATTTAATTTGCTCGCCACTGTATGTACTTACTTTTCTTGTTTTGTTTGTCCAAAATTTCCAAACAGACACAAGAATGTATAATTTACACCAAATAGAGTTAAATTGTGTTCTAAATAAAGTACCACGTCTCAACAAAGTTATCAAGATCAATCAAGATAAAAGTTATCAAGCTGGTGTCGTACGTAGTGGAGAAATGTGCTTTCCTACTTATTTCGAGGCAGAATTTCCTAGCGAATTTAAAGGAACCATCGTTCCTTTAAAGGTGGACAGCGGCGTAGCCAAGGGGGGCTAGGGGGGCTTGAGCCCCCCCAGCGCCCAAGAAAATAAATTAAAAATACTTAAAAAATTGCCAAAAATTAAAAAATTAAAAATTAAGTTACGTATTAAGTTATACTTTACCTGGTGAGAATTCGTTCTTACTTCGTATCCGTAGTATTTTTGTATCGAAAAATAAGTACGACAGCTAAGTGATTTTGTAAGCGTCGTAAAACTGTACTCAAAAAATCACGTTACAACAATGCGTAAGGACCAAATGGGTTTCTCGGAGTTTGATCGGACGAGTTTTAAATTGTTGACGCTCAGAAGTAAAGGTATCTACATTTTTGCATTTTCGTGGATGCCCGTGTTTTATTTTGTGGCGGAATTGTTAACCCTTAGCCGAGGAGAAACGGTAACTATATTTGGCATTGCTGCGGGGCGTTTCGATGACCACAATTGTGATCATTCGGGAAGCCAAAAAATAATTAAAATCTGACAAGTTCTAAATCTGGAAACTTTTATCATATGAGTTGCTTAGATTCGGGGGGATTTTATAAATGCTCAATTCGGGAGAACGGCAAAGCACGTTAGGATAAAATTAGCTGCGGGACAACGTCAATAAATATGGTACTTAAAATGATGAGTATTAAAATTGTAACATTGTAATGCAAAGTTGCATGATAATTAGATTATTAGAATTATGAACTATGACTATGGTGCAAAATTATGGGATGCAAAACTACTCAAGAAATTTGTAAAATAAAGCTATTGGTCCCAAACCACACATGTTGGTGGATATGCATAAGGTTTTGTTTACTTGCATCAAGAGTTCTGACTAACTTTATGCATACATTTGGTATATTTTAATTTCCAAATGCAGCCAAGACCTCAATCTAGATGTAGAGAGCAATTTGATAATTTATGAGTTTGATCGAAGGTGTATATAACCCCTTATTTATTGGCGAGCTAATTTTACCTCATATTTTGTATCTTAAATAATCCCCTATACCTGTATAGATTATCTGAGATAGTTGGTGCACAAATCAAAATATTTGTAGAGCTTCTGGGAAAACCAAAAACTAATTTCTCCCACTAGTTTCTCATCAACGTTGAAACTTAGCAAAAATGAACATGTCCTGGCAAAACCAAAATTACACGAGACGGGTGTGGTTTGGGCTCAATAACTCTCCGTAATAAATTTCTTGAATAATGTTAGCAGTTAGTAAATTACAGTCAAAAATTTTACATGCAACCCATCCAATGCAAAGCTGGGGCGAAGTTACATGAAACTGACCTAGTGTTACCACGGACGATTCTGAGCCAAGACCCTAATAATTTTTGTTTTTAGTGTCAACGTGTTTTGCCGTTTCCCGAATCAGCTAAATAATTTTTACCACGGAAATATCCGTTGTCCCGCACCTGACATGGAAACGTGAAAACGTTAAAAGCCGTTTAACCCGAACGCAGAGACTTTTTTTGTGAACGGCTTTTCACGATCTCCCGAGTTAAAGCAAAAAGTCTAAAACGTTTTTAAACGGTCTCCCATGGCTAAGGCTTAACCAAAATCATGATCATCTAAAACGCTAAAACTTTTTCGATTTTATGTAGACTGGTTTCAGAAATTAAAGAATTTTTTCTTTAAACAAGATACCCTACTATATGGTCTTCTTGCAAAGAATGTGATGACGAAATTCTTCACGTTATCAAATTCTCGCTTTTTCAAAGCGGTGACGTAAATGGAACGCGGCTATCAATATTTTGTGGGGACCCATGATTTTATTTGATTATGTTATAAGTTCTGCGACCACATAATGCATATTATTGGACGATAGTTTTCATACAATGGGCTACTTTGATTTTCATTTAATCCGATTTACGTATTTCTACTCCCTTGCACAATTTGGACAACAACTTATCTCATGGAATTTGAGAATAGTCAGTGTTTTTCTGGTAGCTGAGACCATTTTGGATTGTTCAGGCTATTTTACGTCCTTGGAAAAATTTTAATTCGTGCATTGCCCCGGCGTTTTTCCGGCACATTAGAATTTTGAATGATTTAATTTTTATTTAGAATTTCCCGCTTCTAAGACCTGCATCTCAAAGCTATGGTGCTTCTAGCATTTATCCTCATTCCACCCTTGGTATAAATTTGAAAGAAAAACATTAACAAGATCAATAGTTATAGCTGATTTTGTCTCCGGCGGGGGCCAAGAATTAATGTTACACACGCTATATTAGTCCTTAATCTTTGGAACAATTATTCCGATCATGTCCTAAGCTCTGAAGACTTTAGGCTAATTTTTCTCAAGCAGGACTGGTTTGATCTTAGAGTTATGTTTAGAATTTGGTCATTAAACCCTTGATGCTGCCTGATTTTTTCGTACAATTTTACATTGAATGCACAACAGGCTATCAAAGGAACACATCGCAAACTTAGTGGTTTTTAATACTTAAACCTAAGATACATACATGTAACTGTGCATGTTTTTAGGCTATTAAGACGGTATGAGTCATTACATGAGGAACTTACAAATTTTAAGCCTACAAAGAGCCATATATGCAAATATTTCTGGGGGCTGGGCCCCCCCCAGAGTCCAATCCTGGCTACGCCACCTTAGGTGGATCCTCTCCAGATCTAGGGAATCAGGTAAAATTGCCCTTGCAAATAAATCCCCACAGTTTAAAGACAATTAGTGCGTTTAATTTGAGAGAGAGGTTAAAAACATGTGCCGGACTCGGTTCAAAAATTTCGTGCCATTATCATCATCATCCTCAGCCTGCTGGTGGTTGTCGCTGCAACCACCAGCGGTGTTCACTCCATACATACAAATACCCCATGGAAAGATCATTACATGCAAGGTGCTTGGCACAATCCATGATAACTACTATTGGACAGTGGCGTAGCCAGGATTTGGCTCTGGGGTGGGGGGCCCAGCGCCCAAAAAATATTTCCATATATGGCTCTTTTTAGGTTGAAAATTTCTGTTTCCTCATGCAATGAGTCATACCGTTCTAATAGCCTAAAAACATGCTCAGTTACATGTATCTTAAGTTTAAGTATTAAAAACCTGCAAGTTTGGCATGCCATTTGTTCCTTTGATAGCCTATCGTTCATTCAATGTAAATTTGTACGAAAAAAACAGGCTGCATCAAGGGTTTAATGACAAAATTTTAAACATAACTGAAAGATCAAACCAGTCCTACTTGAGAAAAATTAGCCAAAAGTCGTCATACGTTCATAGAACATGATCGGAATAATTGTTCCAAAGATTGAGGAATAATATAAAGGGTGTAAATTTATTTCGGTAACATTTATTTGTTGGCCCCCGCCCGAGACAAAATCAGCAATAACTATTGATCCTGTTAATGTTTTTCTTTCAAATTTATACCAAAGGTGGAATGAAGATAAATGCTAGAAGCACCATAGCTTTGAGATGCAGGTCTTAGAAGCGGGAAATTCTAAATAAAATTAAAATCATCCAAAATTCTAATGTGCCGGAAAAACGTCGGGGCAATGCACGAATTAAAATTTATCCAAGGACGTAAAATAACCTGAACAAAATGGTCTCACCTATCAGAAAAACACTGACTATTCTCAAATTCCATGAGATAAGTTCTTGTCCAAATTGTGCAAGGGAGTACAAAAACGTAAAACGGATTAAATGAAAGCCCAAGTAGCCCATTGTGGTGAAAACTATAGTCCAATAATGTGCATTATGTGACCGCACAACTTATAACATAATCAAGTCGAATCATGGGCCCCCACAAAATATTGATAGCCGCGTTCCATTTACGTCACCGCTTTGAAATAGTGAGAATTTGATAAAGTAAGAATTTAGTCATCACATCCTTTGCAAAAAACATATTGGGTATCATGCAAATGGGTTTGTAATCCGTACAGTTTCGAAAAAGAAAGATTTTCATTGAAGTGAAAAATGTTGCCGGATTAAATTTACATCCTTTAAATACGTATCTCTAATAAAAACCTTGACAACGAAGCTTACAATATTCTTGACTACTCAAACATTTAAATGCGAAATTAAACGACGAATTAAATAGATACGATTCACATTCAAAATCGTTAAAAAGATTTGTCTTCGCATCCTTAGTATCGTGAAATATCATAGAAATAAGAAACGAAGCGTTAAGCCTCATAAAACTGTGAGCTTACAATGCGGAGACCTTAAGTGGTTTTCTCCATTTTTGACCGGGTAAATTAGGAATAGTTTGTGCACAGAAATATGTGGGCCAATCTTTTAAATTTTCTTGAATGCGCGTGTTTTTCCCTTTGCCCGAATTTTTAACCAAAATCAGGATTTTTCAAAACGCTGTAACTTTTCCAATATTAACCAGATTATAAACTGTAAAGAACACAAAAATACTTGTTAGATTTGGAATTTACATGCTACTTTAAAATGCAAACATTTCAGCATAACAAATTTTTGACAATAATTTTTTCTTGCTAATGTACTTTAATTTCTGAAACCAGCCTACATAAAATTGAAGAATCTGTGCGTCCACAATTTAATACTCGTCCGATTAAACTCGGAGAAACCCATTTGGATCTTATGCATTGTTATAACGTGATTTTTTTAGTACAGTTTTACGACGCTTACAAAATCTCTTAGTTGTCGTACTTATCTTTCGATACAAAAATACTACAAGGATACTAAAAGGATACGAAGTAATAACGATGTAATAGATAGGTTGAGCAAGAGTACATGATTATACTTTGCGATTGTAAAGGCAGCGGAAAAATCAAATATTAGTCAGAATATTAGTCAAACACAGGATTACAAATCTCCGTCTCCAAGCAGCATTGTATTGTACGCATTTACCCAACATACAAGAATTTCAAATCTGCGGCCAGAAATTAATGAGAATTACGATCCTCCCAGAAAATATTCTTGCTCAACCTCAAGAATATACAAGCATAGATTTTGATTGTGATTCTAGACTACAATGATTTTTTTACAATCATGTACTCTTGCTCAACCTCTCTAATAACGATGTAAAGTATAACTTAATACGTAACTTAATTTTAAATTTTTAAATTTTGTGCAATTTTTTAAGTATTTTTTTATTTGCTCGGGCTCTGGGGGGGGCTCAAGCCCCCCTAGCCCCCCCCCTTGGCTACGCCGGTGCTATCGGACAACCACACCCAGACAAGCACAATCCGACATGTAAGTTCTTGAATTTATTTAATTTTGAATTTTCGCGCCATTCGGAACTGACCTGACCTTCACTTCCGTTGCCGAACATTTGCGTTCACTTCAATTGCCAACAGACATTTCCGGCTTATAATATAGATGTATCTTTTTTGTAAATAATCTAGGACAAAAGGCAATTGTTGGATTATTATTTTTTAAATATTTTAGTCAAGAAATTAATATGGTTTAATTAAGTGCTTTGCATTACAAATATTTAGCAACAAATGTCGAAAATTATTTACATACAAATAAGTAACAATATTTATTTAAAATTGTGTACCTACTTAATTGTTGTCATAACAATTTTCTCCCTAATTAACTAAGCGATACAATTTCGAATATTCCAATTAAATACATTTCCCGGAAACCTAACCTGCTCAGTACAATACTTGCTCCAAAAGAGGAAAGATCCTACGGTCCTGGCGACGCAAATTTTGAACACGTTTGAAGGATTCAATTCGTCGGCCAAAATTTGGAAAACGTACCAAGACCTCAAATCCAATGACAGATAATAGGAAAACTGATTAATCATTAATTCTATGTTTTATTGCCTGTTCTAAAAAAATTTATCGCGTCGCCAATGGATAAATATCTCTCGCCTCACATGCATGAAACAACATTGGATTCAGTTTGCCTTACGGACAAATTAAGATCGACACACCCATTGTTATCGGAACATTTTACCCTAGTGGCATTGGGCTGTCGTAGAAAAAAATACTCGAGACTTTTCAAGTCATCCTTGTTAAAGGATGTGCATTTAAAACTAACCCTTGTAAATCTAGGAGCCTTTAAGGAATACCCTAGTCGTTCATAAAATTTTGAACAGTTTTCTAACTTCTCGAAACTAATGGCCTGCAAGTTTGTAGCAAGAATTATTTCTTTCCGAATATCAGTACCATTTGATACTTGGCAAACGGCCAAATCAACAAATGAGATTTGTATAATCTGACAGAATGTGTTAAAGAACGCTTGCAGCTCGGCGTCTGTTAACGCGACAAAAATGCTAAGTCCAGTGACCGCTCGGGACAACGGATTTCTTGCGATTTATTTTGTATTAAGGCTACTGTCACGATTAAAATCGTTTCGGGATCGTGACATAGATCGAGTATGGTTTTATTCCAATCTGGAAGAAGCTCGGTTGCGTTGACAGGAAAATAAGTATCATCAAGCTTTACCGACGGGTTCACTTTGCATAACGATCTTGGCATTTCAGTCGTGCTATATGAATTAGTCGACGTGTCTGAACGATCCATATGCGGCCCGGCAAAATGATACGTTGGTATAGTTTTTAGTAATAGTATGGCGCCGCCAATCGGAGGAAATAATATACAAGTAAATTGGGTTTGTCTCTGCCGGGTTGTGTCGAATCTCTTGCTAATTTTGCGTGGTCTTGTTTCTCCTAGAATAAATCACGGATAAATAACAATTAGAATTGATTTAGAGTAAGTATGTAGCACACTGAAACATATGTACATACATGTGAATGTTTAATATATGCAATATCCATAGTTACACACATGTGAAGCAAGTGTAATTAATACGGAAACCTGCTTGGGCTTATAATTTCTTTCTCCCTCTGTACATTAAGGTATGGGATAATACATGGGTAATTTTTGCACGGTTAAAAGGTTACAGCAAATTTGAAAATTTCATCCAAATAGGAGGGATACGCTTCGCACCATTGAATTGTAAATATTTCAAGAACCATGAATACCATTTATGTATCTACCTACCTGAAGATTTCAACGGCTCTGATTCGTTGAGACCTCCAATCTCTTCAGATCCTCGCGGGTTGATAACTTCGTGTACAGGATTTCCCAACGGGGGTCTGTTAGAGTTAGCTGTGGACACAACAACCGAGGTACTGGTCGAGGCTGAGCAAGGTTGTGGCGGTTCATCTACCTCATCAAAGATCTGGGTTGCGCCGACAGTTTCCGAATCCACAGGAACCTTGGGCGTCATCGCTTCTTTCAATCCTGGGATTTTGTGCCATTCCACGGCTAGAATTGTGTCTATAGTGAAACGAGATACAAAAAATGTGTGACAAATACACTCAAAATATCACGCCATTTGTAACTGTCGCGGACAGAATAATTGTAGTTATAATACTTATTTTATCATTTTTTATAATTTGGTAGTTGAGAGCATTGTCCCATTTTAACATTTGTAGTATGTAAGGTTTTAATATTCACTTTTGAGTATGCAATTTTCATACGTCGACACCTGCATGGTCAGTCACAGGGTCTAAATCCCAAAAATTTCGGAGGGTGTCGGTCATTTTTTTGCAATTTTCGCTGCAGGCCAAAATTGCAAAATGTATCTTCTTAGCATGAGATTATATGAATATTATTGCGTGCGGGATACATTCATAAATATGTCCATTCGCCCTTCTGTACCTTATTTTTAACCTTTCAATAAGGTTCAATTGAGTCTCAAAGTGGACGAGAATTGAAAATTGATACAAAATATTAAATCGTAGGCTACAACTTTTCGACCATAGAGGGTGTCCAGAAAGTTTCTCCTTATGGATTTTCCGTCGGGTTTTTGTTGCTAGTTTTTACATCTGTGACTTTTGTTGTACAATTATTTTTCCAATACGATACCAAAGGTAAAGTCTTTTCGCATGCACGGGGAATTGAGTACCCAAGCAGCATCCAATGCAGGGGATGGTAAAAAGTGAAAATGAAAAAATCTGAATGACGCTGGGATTGCGGTGTGATAAAAAATGTTTTAAATCCAAACGCAGTTCAGACACTTCGAGGACACTCTATCCATCAACCAAATGTTAACTTACATAAACATCTTTCATCAAATCGCATAGTTTTGGTATGAAAGCTGAACAAGCCTAAATCTCGCAACCCACACTTTCAGAAGAAAGGTAAAACTTTAATAACTACGTTTGGGGCTACCCCAGCATTACAACGCAGGGCTGTCAGACATACAGGGGTCAGCATACAACGCTTTTTAACCAACGTGATTTGAGTTAAACTCCACAGAACTGGTTAAAAGCATATGTAGATTTTCGACTATTTTGACCCATGCGGAAGGCGACGATAAGCGTATGTTCACAGACAAGAGTTAGATTTAAGAGCATTGACAATTCAATCCACAAAATTTGTGATGTAGGAAAACAAATTTTAAGGATGTGGCATCCATTACGAGGCCGAAACACGACTTCGAAATCCCGGTCCAGGGTTGGTTCCCTAAGGACCAAACATTTTGCACCGTAGTTTTAAGGCATGAGTGGAAGAAATGGTGAATACGGCCGTATTACGCACACCATACTACAGTACTTTCGAAAAATATAGCCGTTTGAACAATTCGATCTCCCTTTTTTGTTAGGTAATAAAATTCATTAGTGGTTGATAGGGAAAAACTTACTGGACACACTCTATCATTCCTCCACTAACTCAAAAATAATCATTCTGAAGTGAATTTCGATATAAGGGCATGCTACGAATGAAAGTGGCAGTTTTAGTTTTTTTTTTGGCTAAGAAACTTTTGAAAGCACGTCCTTGGATAGCAGTCAAAACGAAGAAAACCGTGGCATAAGTCATATCTCTCTGGAGGAACGTCATGCAGCTAAAACGTTTTAAATATAACTTCATAAAAATGTATAACTTGAATATTATTTTTGGAATAAGACGATCATGCTGTTGACATTTCTAACTTAATCCCGCCTACTATTGCATTAGAAGACCTACGAATCTCTAAACTAAATTATTTATTTTTTTATATAAAAAGCGAATCGTGTTACAGATGTTAAGTTTTTCATGCACCTTTATAGGCCTAAAGGCCTGAACAAAGGCGGTAATAAAAATCAATCAATCAATATTCTTTTGAATTGTCCACATACAGAAAGTGTGAGGGTTCCACTTATTTTTTAACGAGTAAAAAAATAATTTTTGGTATGTACAAAAGCATAATAAGTGCGAAATTTAATAATCTTTCCAAAACTGAATGCAGAATTTGATTATTTTTGTCGTTAAAAAGTTAGAGCAAAAAGTTCAGAGGATGTTACAAAATTAGTTCCTATTCGTGCAATTTCTCAGTGTCTTAAATTTAAGAACTAGGTTGACACCCTGAGTAAATTTCTCACAGCGTCTCAAATTTAAGAACCAGGTTGACACCCTGAGTAACTTTCTCACAGCGTCTCAAATTTAAGAACCAGGTTGACACCCTGAGTAAATTTTCACAAAGTTCAAATCAAAGAACCAGGTTGACACGTTTAGTACATTTTCATAGCGTCTCAAATTTAATACCCAAGTTGACACCCTGCGACATATCTCACAGCGTCTCAAATTTCAGATTTTGCTAGACACCCTGAGACGCTGCTTCGCAGCGTCTCAGGGTCTTCTCCATCTCGCAGGGTCCCCGGCGTATTAGGAGTATACCGGTGTCGAGGTATGGCAATTTTGTCTAATTTTGTCAAGATTTATGCGGTAGTCAGTTCATGTTGTAGTCAGTTTGGCTGTCAGTCAACGTGCCAGAAAGTCTGTTGTTAATTTCTACTTTTAAGATTATTAAGTGGTTGCATTTGTGTAAGAGAACGTTTTTGAGCCTTGTGTCGTGCCGAGTTGTGATTGGTCAGTCAGTTTTTCGTCGTACTAATCCCGAAACAACATAAGTGCATTGGATTCTTAATTCCAAAACAACATAAGTGCACTCGATGCTTAATTCCGAATTAACGTATGTGCACATTGAAAACTAGCAAAAAGACATAAGTGCTTATGTTATTTCGGAATTAAACATCGCATGCACTTATGTTGTTTCGGAATTACCAATCGAGTGCACTTATGTGTTTTCGGAATTATTACGACGTTTTGGGACTACAACCGTGTACTTATATTTGTATGTTTGAATGCATAAAACCTGAGAAGCAATCTACCATTTGTAAACACAAGCAACATTAAAACTTTGAACCGGTTATCAGAATAAAAACTTGTACTTCTCCAGTGCATAGTGTGGTCAATTGGTTGAAATTATTGACACAATTTGCAACGCATGAGAGGACTTGGAGGATTTAAGACACCCTGGACTCTCACAATTTACATCCAACTGGGTGTAGGGGAATTGAAAGCCTGCTCAACTTTCATCCACTAGTTATTTAAAACGCTGTACAACAGGACTTACCGCGGCACGCTATCCACCTAATTTCAAGTAGTACGTCTAATATTACTTTCATCTTTGCATCCGTCCCCTTTTCCGCCGCAACTGCTTTAATTATAGCTCGATACTTTTTGCGCAATTTACGGTTCCGACCGAAAGATGCTTGAGGTCTTATTTCCTCTTTCTTTTCTTGACTGATAGGCATCGAGTCCAAGATTTCTGTGTAGTTAGCACTTGCATCCTCGGTGTTCAAAATTATATCCACAAGTGTTGATATTACCGAGTTTTGCAGGTTGTTCTTTCCATCCGTATACATAACTGTGGATATTCAAAATTAGATGATTAGAAAATGTCTATGTATATGTACAACGAATTGAATTAATTAATATCTTAGGTTGGACTATATTGACATATGCACACTCTAAATAGAAGTTGTGGAAAATTTACGCAAGGTTGAGTAAAAAAAGTGGATGACACAAAAATTCTATAAAATTTAGACAACTGTTGTTTAAAATGTGTCCAAGTTGGTCAAAATTCATTCAGCGGTTGAGTCAAATTTGTTCAACCGTTGTGTAAATTTGACTGAATTGTTGTGTCATCCTCTTTTTTACTTAACCTTGCGTAAATTCGGCACAACTCGTATTTGGAGTGTATCTATATTTGTAGGCATGAGTGAGTAAGCATGTACAGTATGCAACAAAATTAATCATATTCTTATGATTCTTAAAGCTCGACACAGGATCCTGTGAACTTTTATATTAGAACAGATTTCCATATTGATAATTATCAATGTGCAAATGTGTTCAATTACATATGTATGTTACGGCATTCAGAGTCGGAAATTTTCAAAACCCAGTTTTCGATTTTTCCGATTTTGGCAAACCTTGGTAAAACCGGTTTTCGATCTTACCGGTTTTTGGAATTTTCGTAAAACTGATTTTTGGTTTTCCCCAAAACCGGTTTTAAACCGGTTTTCTAATAAATTTTCAAAATTTGTAAAGTATAATACGGTAAAATTTAAAGCTGGACAAATTTTGGGCATTAATTTGAAGAATAATATTTCAGAACAATTAATTTTTGCATTAAAAATAAGACATGGCAAATATTTAGTGGTTTTAAAACAGTTTTTGTCCAAAATCGAAAACGGTTCTTGAGTCTGATAAAACCGGTTTCTAGGTAAAATTGAAGACCAGTTTTCGAGTAAATCGAAAAATAGTTTTTAATCGGTTTTACAAAATCGGAAAAACCGGTCTTGGATGCCCAAAGGTACGTATTAATATATATTTATTAATTAACTAATTTACGCGGAATATTGGAAATTTCATCGTCAGTAAATGGGATATTTTGGTTGCTGGATGCGTGAACCGACGTCATGTGTGCATCGCCTGATAACGTTAGATTTGTTTTTGACATCGAGTTTGTTCATCCAACAAATTTCGGCTTATTCTTAAAACAAAAAAAAACATCATTACTAACTTTGTGCTTACTAATCAATATACATACACACATAAATATATGTATTATTTGCACGTAAGTTATAAAATACTGACTTCAAAATATTTTATATTTTATATTTATTTTAATTTATTGTAATTTGATTAAATTGTTAAACACGTCAACTTACATGTACAGTCAGGTGCAAATCTTTACAGCCACCTTAGTTTTCGTCATAAATTTTGATCGAGTAATCAAAAAATTACGAAATTGGGATATAATATGTAGAACACTATCCTACACAATTGACAGGAGCCATGAAGTCCAGATACACAGCATACTATTCTTTTCCTACTAAATGTAAAAAATAGGGGGTGCAAAACTTTACAGCCACCTAGTTTTAAAATCATCAATAGAGATCATATTATGACTAATCAAGGCAAATTGGGTGAATTCGCGCAATATTCGCGCAATATTCTTTGGCTGAGAACGACGGAAAAATGTTTCGATGACAATAAAAACTATCTATAGGGCTGTCTCAGAACTCCGGCTGACCTCAATTCTATCCAAAATCATGGTGTTGTATTGATAAGAAAATCTAAACAAAACTTAAGTTGATCCGAAGCTGAGAACCACTTGAAACAAGAAATTTTTAAGGTACAGCGATGGAAGGGAAAAAAGTGTACTAACTTCATGCTGAGTAGTATCTGTTGACTTACTTCGAAGAACTGAAGTGTAACGAAGTGCTTGATACCAAAACCAGGTGTTTTACACTTGTTTTACTTATTCATCCTCAGTCACTTGTGTGGAGTAACCAACACCATTGGCTCAATTGTTCGACGTTATCTTGTCTATCCTTGTTTATCACCAAACATATACATACATATGCAAAACCGTAATTATCACAAACATAGGTATCTTCGGACAGAAGTATGTAAATTTACATGCTACTGTCAATATACGTATCACTATCGTGCACACATAGGTATTTGTACAATAGTGTTACATTTACAGCCTCAATGGTTGTGATTTGGCTTGACAGCATATTTTACTACGTGAATATATATATATATTTAAACATTTGGTGTGTATTTCCAGCCCAGTCCATGCCAGGGTAAGGAAAACCCTGGGGTTTTGCTATTGAAAACCCATACCCAGGGGTTTTACCTGATTTTTGCGGGTATTCGGGGTTTTGGGAACAAACTGAATCACGACCCCTCTGTACTAAACTGTGAAAAAGTCCGATTTTTCAGCAAATTCGCAACAAATATGCTTATTAATTATATTTTAATAACTAATTAATTTGTTGAATTGCTAGTAATGCCCGGTTATCATAATTTTTAACCCCGATTACCCGTGGGCATTGCTTATTTTTGCTACCGCAAAACCCAAATACCCCAAAACCGGTTAGAATGGTAAAAATTTGCAAAAGTACAATCTATATTTAAATATGTATAAACTTCGATATTTGTAACTTAAAAAAATCGAGAAGAAATGTACAAAATAATGCCAAACCTTTTCATCCTTACAATACTGACAAATTGCTTTATCATCAACTTTATGTTACACTTGTGTAATTTACGTGGGTCAAAATCTGCAAAATTCAGGCTTAAATATCCGGCGCTTGGTCAATCCGTTTCTCAGAATTTTATCTAAGGATTTTAACAATTTGAATTTTCAATAAACACGCAAATATGCATTTCTAGCTAAATAATAATTAATCTAACTTCAAATTAATTACTACTTTAAGTAGTATCCGAAATTATCCGAAGTTATCCGAATTTTTGATAAAGTATCCATCCGAACCGAAACCGAATCATTCAGTAAGTTTGGAAATTTTTTTCAACCGAAAAATTCGGACCAGGTTCTGATGGATATTTTTTCCAACCGGAATATTCGGATTCGGTTCGGATGGATTTTAATATATTTTTAAGCATGGCTTTCGAAATCATTTCCATTTTGCATTTACCACTGGTCATTGATTTCTTGCAGTGCATATGCATGGAGTAATTTAAAATTGAGGCAAGATCGCACTATTCTGTGTGTTTTATTGAACATGTACCAATTTAGAGTCGGTTATCCGAATTTTGGATAAAGTGTCCATCCGAACCGAATCCGAAAAATTCGGTTCGGATGGATATTTTGGCAACCGGAAAAATCGGATTAGGTTAGGATGGCTATTTTTCAGCCAACATATTCGATTCGGTTTGGATGGGTCTGAAAAAAATGTCTAACCGGCTCAACTCTGGAGCAATTATAGGATTACTTTGAGGTTTATCTAGTGACTAATCTACTATAATAGTAAGGAGATCTGACAAGGGAATGTTCCCAACTGCTCATCGTGTTCAGGGCACCACTGTTGTTGCGAACCTTCTAAGTAGATCAAGGATTCATTAATATTTTTTAGTTAAACTTATAATTGGCACAGGGGGCTGCCGAGAATGCAAAATTTGACAAATTTGAATGCTTCATTTTTCAAACAGCAATACAATTGGCAACTCTCAATTGAATGAGGTAATGAATTTATTTCAAAGCATTAGGGCCCCCGAAGTACCAAAAGTCACTAGAAACCTCAAATATTGACGAGTAAAATAAATACAGATTTTTAATTTAAAAATATCGATTATCGCCTATCGTTTTGCACCACCTATTTTTCCATTTTTTCTAGCTACGAACTATTTCCGATGATGCTGGTGTGTCATGCTAATATTATAAGTAAGTAATACTATTATACAGATTTGTGTAAAGTTTCAAGTCATTCGGTACACTGATGTGATAACTAAGCGAAAAAAAACCATATCGCCTATCGTTTTGCTCCTGACTGTATCGTGAATACTTAGCTTAAAATTTTAATTTTTCAAAATTTTACAACTTCTAAATTATGACCTGATTTCAAAAATGAAAGGTCGGAATTGTTTCCGAGCAGGCTTCGAAAAACTGTTAAAACTTGATGGCAGTTCACAATTTTTTAAATAGAATAGCCTGACTTTTTTTAAGATTAAAGGTTTGTTAAAAGCAGAGTTTGTTTTAATTACTTACAATGAGGACGTGTCAGGTGGTTATCGCCAATGTGAACCGGACTAATTTTAAATTGTTCAGACTCAAACATAAGCCAACCCGTATTTTTTCGTTTTTCTGAATGGGAATGTTTACACCCGTGGCAGAATTTTCAAAAAAAATTTCAGCCAAATTCTGGATATTTAGAAACGCTTTAACTTTTGGAGTCTTAGCTCTGTTTCAAAAATTGAATACAATTTGTGCTCAGAATTACTTCCCTGAAATTATAAAAATTCATTTTCAAAATTTTTGAAAATTTAATATTAGCAAATTTAATATTACCTAAAGTGCATAAACCTGGTACACCTCTCCGGCCGGTAGTAGATTTCAGACGTTCCCCTACGTATAATCTTGCAGCAATGTTGTCCAACATTTTGAAGAAAGTAGCCTCAAAGCATGAATATACCGTCAAAAATGGAGAAGAATTTGTGAAAGGAATAAAAAATGTCAAAATACGTCCAGGAGATCAAATGATTTCGTTCGATGTTGTCTCTTTTTACCAAAGTTCCCATAAAAGAGATCCTGAAAATCATTTAAAAAAGACTTCAAGATTATTATAACCTCGAGGAATTGACAAAACTCTCAATCAATGATCTAATGGAACTCATTAAAATATGTTCCACCTAAAATCCACCTATTTTAAATATAAGAACAAATTCTATCCCCAAGCGGAAGGCACGGCTATGGGATCCCCCTTCTCGCCAATAGTGGCAGAAATATTTCTGCAATAACTGGAAAAAAAGCTTGTCAAAAACAATCGAAACATTATCTATTGGCGTAGATTTGTCGATGGCGTATTTGCCATAATACGAATTCGAAAGGAAAAGGACATTTTAAATCTTATCAACTCATTCCATTCATCCATTCAATTCACCTTAGAAGATGAACAACAAGGACAATTACCTTTCCTGGATCTCATGATGTACAAGAACGCGGACAAATCGATTGGTTATCAAATTTACCGGAAGCCTACACATACCAACTTGTACCTGAACTATCACTCTTTTCATCCTCCTGCACACAAATTGGCGTAACGGATACACTGCTAACAAGAGCCTTAAGACTGTCAGATGAAGACCATTTGAAGAATGAAATCAAATACACAATCAAAATCTTAGAAGAGAATGGATATCCACGAAAAATGATTGAATACAGATTGAAGAAAGTCAAAAACAAAATGCAACATGACAATAACAACTCACAAGATGAACAAGTCAAAAAAATTATTTTACCTTGGGCAGGTGAAACCACCACAAAAATTGCAAGATTTCTAGAAAGAAAACTGGAAATGAAAATAGGTTACATTCCTGGGCCGAAGTTATCCAGAATTCTAGCCAACACTATAAGTATATTGGGGAAACAGGACGTGATTATACTAAAAGGATTCAGGAACACATTCATGCCATTAGAAGTGGGAATGTAAGATTATCTCCTGTTGCTCTACACATGCATGAACATGAAGACAATTTGGACCTAAATTCGTATAAATTAATTCCAAAAGAACCTAGAAAATATTTTCGGAAATTTAAAGAAGCATTGTTCATCAAAAGTACCCCAAACAAGATGAATATCTCGAGAGGAGTCGCAGTCAGTCCTATCTGGTCACGTACACTTACCAACTTTTTAACCTTCACACTATAGCCCTCAAAGCCCACATGAAAATTTTATCATTGTAACCATGTATGTGATTTCAAACCAAATTAGACTTAATCGTCTAATAAGACTAATAAGATCGACATATCCAACGGAGTCAACATCAACCCAATCTGGTCCTCAATGCTAAATTGAGCAATTACCAATATCAATTCATAATTATGCAAATTATGAATTCCTGCTCCAACTAATTCATAGAGCGCAATGGGAATGCGAAAAACGAATTAACCGACTAATTTCCATTCGAGTGGGTCAAAACTGAGTTAATTTTTTATGGCATGGGCAATATTGATGATACATATTATCTTATGCAAAAAAATTCTCTACTTTCGCTTTAGTGAATATTGGCAAACTCCTGATTTACTTATCATTTTAATGATCAGGATGCTAATTTCTTGCAGTCCGACTTAAAATTATATGGCGAATCCGAATTTCTACTCCATTTTGCTCTTAATGCATTTTGAGTACCTCTCGTTGATAGTGCTGCATCCGACGAGGGCTGGCAAATTATGAATTTCTGCTCCAACTAATTTATAGAGCGCAATAATATTGGCAAATTCCTGATATACTTATTATTTTAATGACCAGGATGCTAATTTTATGCAATCGTACTTGAATTTGTATGGCGAATTCGAATTTCTACTCCATTTTGCTCTCAATGCATTTTGAGTACCTCTCGTTGATAGTGCTGCATCCGACGAGGGCTGGCAAATTATGAATTTCTGCTCCAACTAATGAACAGAGCGCAATGGGAATGCGAAAAATGAATTTACCGACTAATTTCCATTCGAGTAGCTTACAATTAAGTTAATTTTTTACGGCATAGGCAATATTGATGATACATATTATCTTATGCCAAAAAATTCTCTACTTTCGCTTTAGTGAATATTGGCAAACTCCTGATTTACTTATCATTTTAATGATCAGGATGCTAATTTTATGCAATCCTACTTGAAATTGTATGGCGAATTCGAATTTCTACTCCATTTTGCTCTTAATGCATTTTGAGTACCTCTCGTTGATAGTGCTGCATCCGACGAGGGCTGGCAAATTATGAATTTCTGCTCCAACTAATGAACAGAGCGCAATGGGAATGCGAAAAACGAATTAACCGACTAATTTCTATTCGAGTGGGTTAAAACTAAGTTAATTTTTTACGGCATGGGCAATATTGATGATACAAATTTTCTTATGCAAAAAAGTTATCTACTTTCGCTTTTGCAGGCTGCCTAAAAAGTAAAACTGTGGTTCCTCACTGCACAATGTATTTCTTATGGGCCCATGTATTTCTTACGGAGTTTGGGAAATTTTATCCGGTGGTCTCTCTGCTCACCCCTGACTCTGCATAAGAGATCACCGGATAAAATTTCCCAAACTCCGTAAGAAATAAGAAATACATTGTGCATAAGAAATACATTGTGCATAAGAAATACATTGTGCATAAGAAATACATTGTGCATAAGAAATACATTGTGCATAAGAAATACATTGTGCATAAGAAATACATTGTGCAATAATAACCATAAAAAACAGTTTAAACGTGATAAAAAACAGTTTAATAAAAAAATTTTAACTCCGCAATGTCGCACGATCGTCCAAAAAGTAGGCCGAAAGGGTTAATTTATAGAAAACAATGTTCATACGAAATAGTTGGACAAAAATTGATTGCAAACAAGTATTTAAATGCGAAAAGACAGTTTAAGTTAGACAATTCCCAGTTACACTTAGAAATACCTGAGTTTGAAAACGGCAACGCAGTGATCGACAAGAGAAGTAACATCCTAACAATTATCCAAAGAGTTAAGAAAAAAGAAGAGATTATCATCAGCAAGAGTGGTAATAAGTTGCATAAGCCGAAAGTTAACAACGCCAAAAAGAAGAATCCAGCGCCCAAGCTTATCCATTCAGATATACCAAGGTATTAAGCTTCACCAACGGTGGGATTCATCCCACCATAACCTAACGGTGGGATTCATCCCACCTTGATGTCATTAGTTTATTTTTCGTATCACAATTTGCATGTTCTATTTATGTTGCAGAATGCTGACGCTACGAACGAATTTTGGGAGACCTGACTTTCCTCCAAGTTGCGCCATTGAGGACACCAGTGAAAGCAGTGGGCCGAGCTTGGGGACATGGAATACCTCGCGTCCGTGGTATGAAGGACTTAAGAAGAATGAAGATGAGTTGATCGATTGTCCTATAACTCATCTTAATGAACAGTGCCACGAAATTCCAACTCTTAATTTACGAAACACTAAACGATTCAATGATGTGGATCATCTTAGAAACAGATATTGCTACCGGCAAGATTTAATCCATCAAAGGACGGTGTCCATGATCGAGAAGAAACAAGATGGAGACGTCCCCTGTTCAAAACGTAGTCATCAATACGTACGCCAACACGTATGTAATGACTTTGGCGTTTGCTGGAAATGACTTAATGTGGAAATACGACCTTCGTAATCATGTGGAGTTGATTATGAACATACCCAGCGAATGTGAAGAAATAGCAGTTATGCGTACAGCAAATGAGAGGGTTCTAATTAAAGCTGTTAGTAAAGTGTACTTTGAGTTCAACCAGTGTATTCGTATAGTTGTATACACGACAACAAAGTGTCAGAAAAAGGAGATCCCACCGTGGTACGAAGTAAAAGATGTTGATCCAAAACAAGAGTGGAAGTTATTGCTAAAATATTTTGCCAACGAATGGGAGCTATCAACGCTGGAGCAGCAGCTACTTGCGAAATTGATCATGCGAGATAACCTTATTTCATGGGAACACCTGGACATCTCGAGTGTGGAGGATAAGGTGTTAATGTTGAATGAGGCGTCTATCCTGTTGAATAAAATGCCAAAAGATAAGAAGGAAAAACTAAGGGAACTGTTGAATATCTGCCACATAGAGGTACGTAAGGCATACATAATAAATATCAAGGTGGGATTCATCCCACCTTGCCAAGGTGGGATTCATCCCACTCTAACCTAATCTAACCTAATCTAACCTAATATAATTGTTTTACAGGCCGTGTGCGCTTGCCAGTTAACGTCCCTCACGTATCCTGACCTTCTGTCTCTAATCGAGTTGGGTGTGGTCGAAAAGAAAGTTCCGTCCGCACTAGATGTAATTCAATGTATGACGAAAAATAATTCGGCCGCATATGCAAAATACATGTTGTTCCGATCGAAGCTATCTCAATATGCAGTAGAGAAACTGATTACCGGATCAACTTCGGCATATTTCAGGTGGTCGCTACGTAATTACAACTTCCATCCATGGGAACGTACAAAGTGGCCGAATACACCTACTGCTAGAGTCCTGTATAGGAAGAATCGAAAATGTGAGATTTGCGGGAAGCATGTTAACCTCGGAGATGCTTATCAAGTTATATATATAAATTCCACCGAACACAAACATCTCAAAATTGGAAATAAAGTGTGTCCAATCGCCTTTTCTAGAGGTACGAGGATGAATCGCATGCTTGCCCAAATGATAACGTCGTTGGAACGGATTCCACCACCTACAGCCTTGTCACCACCCGCACCTAATCTCAAACTAAGCGGTATCAAAGATCTTGACCACGCGGTTCAACGGTTAAAGCTGGAAGCTCGTTCCATCACCTCCCCTCCCCCGCCGTCGTATTGGGAAGTACGGAGTCGATTAAGAGAGGCATTTCTAGAGAAATTTTAACCCGAAGTACCCACCCTAGAAGATGCTGAACCCCACGAATCAACTAGACAAGATAAAGGTGTTCAAAGATAAGCCACCTCCAGATAAAGGTGGTTATTTCCTGCCGGCCTGCCAGATAACATGCCGGGTATATAACCCGGCCAGTATGAACGTCTACCAACGGTATTTCGAGTCGCCAAATTTTATAATAAACCTGATGCCCCTTTAATACGATGAAAGTCAGTCTAAATTAATGGGAAAGTTGTATTTCAGGGTAGAGAACCCCATTAATAAGGCGGAAATATGACCGCGGGGTATGTCACCTCGCCGACTAACTTCAAAATGCTTTTATACTTTATTACGCTTCTCCGCCACCAATAATTAATTTCCAGTTAATTTTCATCCTCACTCATCACCCAAAAATAGTTTCAAGTGAATATGCATCATAGGATCGTAATTTTAAGAAATAATTACATGGCAAAAAACCTAGGAATTTTGCCGAGGAAGAAAAGTTTTAAAAAACGCAGCTATGTCAAGCCATAATGTTCTTTACAAAAAAGGTGATAAAGTAGGTAATATGCATCTTAATGTAAACAACTCGTATATAAAGCCACAGTTGAAGAACATCCTCATTTTACTTATCTCGATTAATACACATGAGCAAATATAACACAAAAAGGATAAATAATAAAAATCTTGCAACAAAAAATATTAAACGACTAATATATTTTACAAACCTACAGAATTTATATTTATGCTCCTTAAACCTGACACGCTGGTACCAATAATTCAAACAGCTATTTAGTCAATGACATAGACCTACACAGTGTCTATTATTTCCGAGTGGTTGGATATGATAATATTACGGGGGGTTAGGCTTGATTTCATCCAATTTCTTCTCAAGATCTCCCAGCTTCCTTCGGACATCATTCACCTCATCTTTTGTATGTAGGCTTGGCTTCTAATCATACCCTCAAGGTTTTGAATATTTTCTCGTAGCTTGTCATGCTCCTTTTGATGCTGTTGGTCTTGATATCGTTTTTCATCCTTTTGTTGGCGGACCTCCTTTTGATACCATTTTTCATCCTTTTCAAGTTGGTCCATGCGCGTCCTCGGCGTCCGAAAGCTTTTGGCTCAACAAGGCCCACGAAAAGAGAGCCCCACTACCACTAACAAGGCCTGTAATTGAAATGCATGGGATTAATACAATTGAATGTACAATTCTACATATATTCGATCAAATACTCCCACAAACTTACCAAAACTTAGTGTTTTCGCCAAAGCTGGGAATTTAGAATTAAAGTTGCTCATCATTTTTAGGATTTCAAACAAGGGACCGCTCATAATCTAAAACAGATGCACCAAACTTTGGTTATTTTAAAACAGCTGTACAACTAGCTCTTCTTCTTATGGTTAATTTCAGCACGTCAGGATACAATAATAACAATAAAAAAAAACATGTTAAATTTTCATACCTTTTCCTGACAAAATGTATGAATTTTCGCATAATTTTATCTTCCTTACCTCCTGACCTTTGACCTTGACGAGCACCACACCTCGAATCCAACTTTGTACGCAAATATTAATTTAAAATCGGGAGCAGGGAAAAGAACGTGTCGATCAGAACAAGTGAGCAAAACGTCTGATTCACAATTCCCGCAAAGAGTCTCAATCCGTGCCCCTGCTTTCTCCCGCAATGTAAATATTCTCACACTCACTTTCCATAGCCGATCCATTTTTCTTAAGTTATTCTGCATTAAGTATGAACTAGATTAAATTTCTAATTAGAAATAGTTCGACTCTAATTTCTGGTTTAATTGAGGTTCAGGATGGATTAATTTGATGGGGAAACGTGTCAATTTGCAAATTTGGCTTGAAATAGCCTATTTTTTAAAAAGTTACCTTCGCTGGCAAAATGCCTAGGTTTTTTGCCAACGAAGGTAACTTTCCGGAAGAAATGAGAGTGGAACTATTTCTAATTAGAAATTTAATATTGTTGCCTAGCTAGGCAGATTTTCTTAAGATAAGATTTTCTTATCTATTTTATCAATTTTGTGTGTTAATAAATATACTATTACCTCAAAAAAAAAAATTTTCTTAAGTTATTCTGCATTAAGTATCAACTAAATAGATAAAATTTATTATGAATTTCCAGGCGAGTTTGGCGACTCATTATAACTCAACTCAACTACATCAAGTCTTGGGTGGAAATTCATAATTTTTCAACTACAATATCTTCAGCTGTAATTCTCCCTTAATTTGTAATGCAGAATTGGTCAATTAGTGGAGTGGAACTATTCTTACCAAAAATTAGGGTGAAATAGCTGCGTTTTTTAAAAATAATCAGGCCTTGGCATAAAAGGTACCTTTTTTGCCTGCATAAAATTAATTTGAAATCTGCAACTATTTTATTCTCAACTCGTAAAAAAGTAGTTGCCTTGTACTAATTCACTAATTTCGAATCATAATTTGATAGAAAATGGGAGCTGAAACAATTTAATTTAAAAATTATTCCTTTTTATGTAAATAATGAAGGTTGCATTTAATTATTTTGCTAAATTCGCGAATTTCAAAACCCGGCAAGCAAATTTGATCTTTTTCTTAAAGATTCACCCAAATTATTTTTTCAAATTATTTCCAACCATATTTGGCCAAATTTGGACCAATTTTCCCTCAAAACCCAAATTTGTTAAAATTGGCAAAAAATTCGCACATTTTGGCCTGTATCTCAAAAACTGGCTAGGCGTCCCCCCAATATTATTACGGATTATTAATCTACTCAAAATTACGCGAATTTTAAGGTATCATACGTCGAAATCGTTAGAACGCGAAAAAACACCTTATATCGTAATAGTCTATATTAACAAAATTCATACCATGGCAAAAATGCTAAGGTTGACCTTTGACCCAAGTATGGTGTATATTCGGACTCGTGAGGTCTGTAGCTTTCCAAAAATATATGGTTTGTGGGGGTTCGGGCGAAAAAGTGCACCTGCAGAACCTGACCTTTGACCTCCATTTCCGGTCGAACCAGGTCACTTAGGGCTTAGGGACCAACACATTCTTTGATCAGCACCTCGAGGTGTACAACATATCAAAATTTGGGGCAAATATCACGGGGGGGATTTTCTCATAAGAAGGGTGGGTCCTCCTTAGCTTTGTTTAGTGGACGTGGTAATTATTATAAATGTGGGAAGAACATTCTCTATGTACTGATAACTTTTGTTTGGTTATCGTCGTTATTTCAGCGTACTGTACATATCACCACACGTTGTCGGAGACTATGTCCCACTTCTAACATATAAACGTGAATCGGTAAGCACAAATTTGAGGGGTGGTTCTATAGGTTCCATTAGTATTCTAAGATAATTTGTTGTTTTGTAAAGCAGGTAGCGATAATAGCAGATAGTAATGGATCAACCCAGCCGTTCTGAGCCGAGGGAGCATTCGTGCAGTCATAATTATCCACCCGAGATGCGGTTTGATGTCCCAGAATTATCCGAAAATCTGCTTTCCCAGGCCGACGCTGTGCGTAAGATCTGCATCTTTGAACACAAGTCCGTCTTCTCAGCATATACAAATGCAGTTATCACTGCAATTAATCAGTCGAACCCGATGGACATTATGGACATGTTACAAAGCTTATTGACACAATGGGCCGAACAAGTAACAAATGAGTTTGGTACGATCGCGGATGCAATGTTGAACTCAAGAATACCAACGATGTTCGAAATACTGGCTAAACTAACCGGGGCACTTCCTACTTACCGGCAAATCAGCTACCTTGGATATGGTAGAGGAGAGCTACCAACCGTACTTTGATGGCCTCTGCGAACCCCAGCGCTGGGATATTTATCCTGGATTTCCCATCCGCCTTCGAGGAATCGCTGTGGGTTTAAGAACGCGTAATAATAGATCAAAGTGGAGAAATGTTATTGCTTCTGCCTGGTTCCCCATTGGATGCTGCGCACTCGATGGGTTCACTTTGGATTACCTCACGGAAAAACTGCGTTTTTCCTTGGTTGAAGTTGGAGCAACGCTACAAGGAGGAGCATTTCGTCAACCAAAAATCTTGATTCCGCAGTCTACCCGGATTTTCGGACACAGCGAGCAAAATTTGTGGAATTTAGGGTACTCATCTGTGATCAATATATTACCAGGAGTTGATATCCCACCACCAAAGTGCATTGACGAGTAGAAACATTGGATGTATAAATGGAAGCCGGGAAGTAGTCCTTTGACGTTCTTAAGGATTCCCATACCAAAACCACTGGAAGACTCGTTTTTCAGATTTGTTGGGGTCCTCAAAATTCAACAATGCTTCGATCAAAAATATAACCACGAGGCGTTAAAGCAACTACTCACCTACAGACCAAAATATTTTCGCAAGATTACAACATCATCACAAGACAAAGTATTGTTCCATAGGGAGATACTATTTAAGAAGTTTGCGCATAACCACCGGAGTCATCGCAATTATCGACCCTACAGCGGACATATTCGACAGGACGGTAACTCGAGTTCGTCAGGATCATCCCCAGAACTCATTCTGCTTGATGTAGACTTCACACCACCTGGGGATTCAACTTTACGAGGAGTGATTGAACCTTCAACCGAATTATGGAACATGACCTCGTCGGACAGTGACCAACGTTAGAACGGTACCGTGAATAAATTACATAAAGCTTTAAGCTTAGGAGGAGAGACCCTCTACATGTCATCTTCAGATCTTGATGCCCTTTGGATATGTTGGAGTACCCCATGAGTCTACTAACACCCTGCAGTGGTTTGATTCCATGGCCCCATTTGCGCCCGCCACACCCCCTCAAAGGTGGAAAAAACACGAAAAATGCCCTGTTTTCTTGTACTTCAACTGTCGCCAAAAATCCAATTTTGTTCGGATTTTCATAAAATTTACATTTTTGTGATCCCAGATACTTGTGTGATCATATCCAGCAGCAATCTCAACTTTTTTGATAAGAAGGTCACCAAACTTTTCGGTGCTCTTGTCCAGCTTGCAGGGAAAGTAGGGAATTTTTTTGCATAAGATAATATATATCGTCATCAATATTGCCTATGCATTGAAAATTAACTTAATTGTAAGCTACTCGAATGGAAATTAGTCGGTAAATTCATTTTTCGCATTCCCATTGCGGTCTATGAATTAGTTGGAGCAGAAATTCATAATTTGCCAGCCCTCGTCGGATGCAGCACTATCAACGAGAGGTACTAAAAATGCATTAAGAGCAAAATGGAGTAGAAATTCGAATTCGCCATACAATTTCAAGTAGGATTGCATAAAATTAGCATCCTGGTCATTAAAATAATAAGTAAATCAGGAATTTACCAATGTTTATTGCAGGGAAAGTAGATAATTTTTTTGCATAAGATAATATGCATCATCAATATTGCCCCTGCCGTAAAAAAATAACTTAATTGTAAACTACTCGAATGGAAATTAGTCGGTAAATTCATTTTTCGCATTCCCATTGCGCTCTGTGAATCAGTTGGAGCAGAAATTCATAATTTGCCAGCCCTCGTCGGATGCAGCAATATCAACGAGAGATACTAAAAATGCATTAAGAGCAAAATGGAGTAGAAATTCAAATTATGAATTATGCATTGGAATTCATAATTTATTGGATTTTTTATAACTTAATCGTGGCTAAGTAACATTTTAACAACTATTCCTGTTTTCAAAAACATGAAATGTCAAACGAATCATTCATTTAGATTTTAATTTCCGAAATCTTTGTATTTTTTGCCTGACGAAGATGACAGTGGTTCATTGAAAGCTAGCAATTTTCAAATAAAATCAAGTAATAATCCCCGAAAACCGCAGAAATGACTGATCACAAATTAGACTTGAAGGAAGAAACGTATATGAACATGAATTTTAGTTTCTAAATATATATTTTTGCCTGATGAAGACATTCTGTATGAATATCGAAAGCTTGGAACAATAAATATTACAAGTCAAAATGTCCTCTGATACCGACGTAATTGATCAATTGAATAGGGGTGTAAAGACTTTTTTCCAGTCGTAATTTTGGATATAATTCCACCGTGTCATTGCTTGTGCCACGCCGTCATTCAAAGTATGGTTCCGGAGACCCTGCCTCGTGGTAAGTAATTGTGCAAAATTGCAGTTCATCTCCTCAAGCTTCATGAACAATATCATGCTTTTAGTGGACGAAGTATGAGGGTGTAATGACTTTCTGCCGATACTGTAATTTACACTCTCAATAATTTTCTGACGATATTGTTACCGGCGGAGATACTATGCAAATCTACCGCGTGGGTAATAATTTATCACCGAAGGGTAGCATATATACAGAGGCTAAATCCTGCTCAGCCCCCAATGTCAACGCTTAGGTAATAAAAATATCACCGACACCGGAGGCAATTTCTTACCCTCAGGAGACAATTTGTTACTATAATGTTACCACGCGGTAGAGTTGCATAGTACCTCCGCCGGTAACAATTATGTCAAAAAATTATTGAGAGTGTATTTCATAGTTTTAGCCGAAAATCGACATATGAATATACTTTACGATTGTACCGAGGGTGAGTTTAGTGTTTTGCATAAGGATAATCATCATTATAACTTCTCAATGGGGCGAGGTATCACCGCGAAATTTAAAGTGCAGCTGGTCAGATAGTTTCTTCGTCGCAGTAAAAAAAATTAGAAAATTCCGATTAAAAATGCCGAAGATATTGACCCCTGAGTGTGAGGCAGTGATAAGAGCGTTTTCCAAAGAAGGATTGACCCAAAAACAGGTGTGTGAAAAGCTAGAAAACAACGGAATGTACATAAATCAGAGCACAGTGTCCCGAGTGATCCGAATAATAGGGATAAGACGTTCTGCTGCTGCTGCTGGCATGCCCACACCCCCTCAACGAACTCCTCGCCCCAAACGCACCAAAGCCACCATCAAGAAGATAGCCAGTCTTGCCCTGAAGGAGAATCCACCAAGTCAAAGGACTATTGCCAAATTGTGCGGAATTAGTCAGCGAACTGTTAATATAGTGATTCACAATGATTTAAAAAGGTCACTGCGTCACAAACACAGAGTTCATGTGCTAAAACTTCGACACATCAAAAATCGGAAGACGACATCTCGAAAAATTTATGGGGGGAGACGCCGCTGACTACACACCGCCGCTACTGCTTTAGGCGCCGACCTCGAGTAAAATTCTTATTTCACCGCGGGGTAAAATTTGTCGCCGATTTTTATTCAGGCTGAACATTTGGATTCGGGTCTAATTGTAATTATAAAATTCAATCTTTAAAAATATTGTCGGTCCCAAACTAGACTGTCCATTTGAGACTCTCCTACTTACACTATCTACAAAAAGTGAGTATACGGTGGTCCATGCCAAAATTTAAGTCTACTTTTTCCACACTTCAGTCGATACTATGTCCATCCAGAAAGTCCTGAGCAAGGGAATTCTCGGGAGGTTAATTGGCCAACCTCTCCATAAGTAATAACATGTAAAGTTTCGAAATTAATTGCACGGCCATTTCTCGACGGCTTTTCAAGATGGCGTACATTTTGGAAACCTTGGACCCTTGGGAAAAATATACATTTTCAGAATTTTCAAATTCGACCCCACCCCCTCTAAATCCAGGTCATAAGGTCAAAAACAAGTGACACTTCTCTCTCGGAGTTTAAAATTCTACGACGGAATTCAAAGGACCTGGGCATAAATTCTTGGCGGCACTAGCCAGGTCATCATATTCACTGACTAATAGACCACACCCCCTGCTTTGGAGTCATCGTGGGGGTGGTCAAATATAAAATTAGCACATTTCATGTAGAAAAAATAACCCCCCACCGTAGTTTCCGAAATTCAACGTCGCGAATAAACGTAGTCTTACCAAGGCCACCTGCGTGAATGACATTCCATTGTACTAGACCCCCTGGCGACAGGGGGTGTGGTTATCAGCGCATCTGCCAATACATCTGGTCATGCGACAAATCAATTTTCTCAGCTCGCCAAGGGGGTTTAAGTGACGTAGTTTAAATTTAATAAACCACACCCCCTGTGGGTGTGGCTGACGATATCCAGTGAATCGAGATAAACCTGGTCATGCGACATATCAATTTTCTCAGCTTGCCAAGGGGGTTTAAGTGACGTGGTTTAAATTTAATAAACCACACCCCCTGTGGGTGTGGCTGTCGCTATTCAGTTATTCGAAGTAAAACAGGTCATGCGACATATCCATTTTCTCAGCTAAGCAAGAGGATTTCAGTGACGTAGTTTAAATTTAATGAGCCACACCCCCTGTGGGTGTGGCTGTCGCTATTCAGTTATTCGAAGTAAACCAGGGCATGCGACATATCAATTTTCTTAGGAGGATAAGTAGGTTTCTGTGGTGTAGTTAAAATTTAAAATGCGTGCACCCCCTGAGGGTGTGGTTGCTAGAATTTGACCAATGTACTTAAATTTGGACATGTGCGACACGTGAAGTTTCTCAGCTACTCAATGCGGCCACGACGGAATGATTAACATATGCTAAAACACGTCCCCCTTACGTGTCACACGCCACAGCAGCCACACCCACAGGGGGTATGGCTCATTAAATTTAAACTACGTCACTGAAATCACCTTGTCGAGCTGAGAAAATTGATATGTCGCATGACCTGGTTTGTTTCGAATAACTGGATAGCGACAGCCACACCCACAGGGGGTGTGGCATTTTAAATTTTACCGACGCCCCTCAAATCTACTTAACATCCTAAGAAAATTGATATGTCGCTTGACCAGGTTTACTTCGATTCACTGGATAGCGACAGCCACACCCACAGGGGGGGGGAGTGGCTCATTAAATTTAAACTACGAGACTGAAATCCCCTTGTTGAGCTGAGAAAATTGATATGTCGGAGGACCTGGTTTACTTCGAATAACTGAATAGCGAAAGCCACACCCACAGGGGTGTGGCTCATTAAATTTAAACTACGTCACTGAAATCCCCTTGTCCAGCTGAGAACATTGATATGTCGCATGACCAGGTTTATCTCGATTCACTGGATATCGTCAGCCACACCTACAGGGGGTGTGGTTTATTAAATTTAAACAACGTCACTTAAACCCCCTTGGCGAGCTGAGAAAATTGATATGTCGCATGACCAGGTCTATCGCGATTCACTGGACAGTGACGGCCACACCCACAGGGGGTGTGGCATATTTAAATTTGAAATATGCCATTGAAATCTCCTTACCGTCTTGAGAAGAATGGTATGTCGCATGGCGTGCATTGGTAATGTATTGGCAGATGCGCTGATAACCACACCCCCTGTCGCCAGGGGGTCTAGTACAATGGAATGTCATTCACACAGGGGGCCTTGGTAAGACTACGTTTATTCGCGACGTTGAATTTCGGAAACTACGGTGGGGGGTTATTTTTTCTACATGAAATGTGCTAATTTTATATTTGACCACCCCCACGATGACTCCAAAGCAGGGGGTGTGGTCTATTAGTCAGTGAATATGATGACCTGGCTAGTGCCGCCAAGAATTTATGCCCAGGTCCTTTGAATTCCGTCGTAGAATTTTAAACTCCGAGAGAGAAGTGTCACTTGTTTTTGACCTTATGACCTGGATTTAGAGGGGGTGGGGTCGAATTTGAAAATTCTGAAAATGTATATTTTTCCCAAGGGTCCAAGGTTTCCAAAATGTACGCCATCTTGAAAAGCCGTCGAGAAATGGCCGTGCAATTAATTTCGAAACTTTACATGTTATTACTTATGGAGAGGTTGGCCATTTAGCCTTTTAGTATTATTAACATTGGCCGATGCTCAGGACTTTCTAAATGGACCATAAGCAAATGTAGCAAATGAAATTTATAGCAAATTTATCCAGGAATTCGACTACGGTGGCCGTTTTTCAAAATTTCGGAGGCGGGAAAAGTAATGATGGGGCGAAGCGCGAAATCTGTGAATTTCATCCCAAAAAAGTATTGATACGATGCATGGTTTTTGTCCCCAGAGTTACATTTTCGCACTTTTTGCACCAATTTCATTTCTTATGTGATTTGGTAACTATCAGGAGTTATTTTGAAAACAATACATAGTCAAGTAATTTCTTGCATGACAAAGTAAACCGCGAAATTTGGACCTTGTACTGGTAGTAACGGGAAAACATGATTTCCTACACCAGAAACTTATCCGGATTGGACCAAATTTCTCCAAATACTAACGGCTGGAGACTTGGAATTAAAAAAGTTGCTCAGAAATTGAAAGAATGTCGCTTATTGATCACTAATACACAAATTTCGCATAAAAAGGAGACACGACACGCAATTTTGCAGCTGCACTTGTCAAAGAAGAGACCGATCGAGATTTTCAATTGTCTGAAAAATTCTGGAGTCAAACGCCAAACAGTCTATGACACCGTCAAAAGGACCTGGAGACAGGGAGTGTTGATTACCGAAAGAGATCCGGCCGACCTCGAACTGCCCGAACTCCAGCTATGGTGAAAGCTCTAAAGGCCAGAATTCGGAGGAATCCACGCCGCACTCAAAAGAAACTTGCTATGCAGATGAAGGTTTCAAGGGGTACCATTAGAAATGTCCTCAAAGTTGACCTAGGGGTTAAGGCTCTCCGGCGAGGTACTTGTCATCTGCTGACAATTCCACAGAAGAAGAAGAGGGTGGAAAGATGTCGGGCGCTACTCAAGCGGTACGGGGGTGAACAGTACAAATCGATCCTCTTCACGGATGAGAAGATATTTTCGGTAGAAGAAAAATTTAATCGTCAAAACGACCGAATTTACGCAAGACGGAAACAAGACATCCCATTACCGCAAAGAAAGTCCAAAAGATGTCATCATCCTGGCTCCGTCATGGTCTGCCTTGGAGTTAGTTGGAAGGGGAAAGCAAAGTTGTTCTTCGTGCCCCAAGGGGTGAAAGTGAGAGCGAAGAACTACTTGGAAAACGTCTTGGAGCCGATTGTCAAGCCGTTGGGGTATACTTTGTTCAAGAATGAACATTGGACTTTCCAACAAGATTCAGCGCCTGCACATGGGGCTAAAATTGTCCAGAAGTGGTTGGCAACGAATACACCGGATTTCATTTCTTCTCAACAATGGCCATCGGCGTCCCCGGACCTAAATCCTCTGGACTATGACATATGGTCGAAATTGGAGGTGGAGGCCTGCTCTAAGCCCCATACAAGTGTTGAGGCTCTGAAGTGCTCCCTTCGTAAAGCTTGGGCAAAATTTCCAATGGAAGTCGTGCGTGCCGCCATCGACCGGTTGCCCATCAGACTTCGCCAGTGTGTAAAAGCCAAAGGAGGAAATTTTGAAGAATGGGATGTTTTTATTGTTCATAAATACTTTCTTTAACCAAGCTGAAAGTTTGAAATAAAAATTCACTTCAGTTACCTGAAAAAGTTAGAATTACTGAATACGGGAATTTACTAGCACACTAGGTAGTTTAATTTTTGAATATTTTTTCCGATATTACCTCCTCAAGGCGAAAAACAGGGACGTATTTATGCAGGAACTCTGATCCGTAAACGGGCTATCCAAGCATAGCTGTTCAAACCACAGTGTGGATCCACAAAGTGGACTGTGGTGTGGAAAGTGGACAAGGTTTTTCTGTGGTTTGTGGTGTTGTGGATTGTAGTTTGCGGAAGGTTTTGTGGTTTGTGGTGTTGTGGATTGTGGTGTGTGGAAAGTTTTGTGGTTTGTGGAATCCACAAACCTTTCCACTAACTACAATCCACAAAACCACAAAATGAATTTTGTAATTTCAGGAGAGTAATTCTGAGCAAAAATTGAAATTATGCTAAAATTCGAAAAGTGACAGCCCTTTCAAAAATCTGAATTTTGGCTGAATTTTTTTATTCTTCCGCCACGAGCGAAAACATGAGAATTCTGGAGTACGCAAAAATAATGATCGTAGAAAATTTAAAATTGGGTGAAAAAAACGAAGATAATTACCTCACACCATTTTAAGTCATGCCACAAAACTACAAACCACGACTACATACAACAACTATTCATAATTTATGGGAAGGTTAGTGGTTTGTGGATTGTAGTTTGTGGATTGTGGATTGTGGTTTTGTGTATTGTGGTTTGTGGAAGGTTTTGTGGTTTGTGGTCTTGTGGATTGTGGTGAGATGAAATGAACAGCTATGCATCCAAGTTTTTTTTTACATTTTTTCATCCTAATTTTTGGCTCAATTTTTCCTTTAAATAACTCGCTCAACAATCCCGGTGTAGCTTTTCAATAATGAGCTCTATTTTCGATTTAATTTGTGAATTTACGCTTCTAGTGATGGAAATTGTATCGCCGGGTCATCGTCCTGCACGTGGGGGGTAAAATATCGGTAGCAAATGTGCGGTGGCCAAGGCATCTTGTAAAGCGGTGTATGCGGGGAGACTGCAATAAGCCTTTAGTGCTTGCGCAGCTGACGGTCCTGTCCAACAATGGCAGGATCGTCACCCCACCAATACATACATACAAGGCATCTGGACCAGCTTTATTTTTCTCAAGAGAGGCATCTTCGGAAAGGAAATAGTCACCTTGGGACTGTCCATGTGCGCTGTGGGGAAAACTTAACATTTTTGAGTCTGACGTTAGGGGTTAAAGCCTAGGACGGATTCTTGGCGCGAAAAGGCAGATTCTTGGCGTTGTACCAAATTACTCCTACATACAATGGAATTACCTTAATTTCACTACAAATGGGAGTGTTTATACAAGTGAGTTTGAAGACTACAGTTAAGTTTCAGTTTCCCTGTTTTGGATAACTTTTTCGCGCGAAAAATAAATCCTGAGTTCTAGGGGCCATCTAAAAATTATGTTACGCGTGAGGGGTACCCAAGGCCCCAATGGCATGCAATTAACGATACCCCCTAACCGTTAAGTTTTTGCCCCCTAAATTGTGGAAATGAACCCCCATTTACTTTTGCCCCCACATAATTCATTTTTTACACCTTAAATATCAAGCGAATCAAACTAATAGAATGACTGGAAAAATAATAATGAACATCAAGTATAATCAAAAATATTTGGATCGGATTTGTCAAGGATAATCAAAATGATCTAAATATCATTCAATGACAATTCTTTGGAGCACTTTGAGGGGCCCCTGCTTTCCTTCTTTCTTTGAGTATGTACCTGTTTCCTGAATTGAAAAATGGTAATGTCCATCGGTTGTCGCCCACAAGGACCAAGATTTATTCAATAATATGATACACCATTTGAATTGAATGTTGAATTTATTGCTAAAAACCCAATAAAAACCCAAACTTTATAACCTTCTCCGAGAGATCTATGAATTACAACCGACCTTACATGTATGCGCCAATTCATAGGACAGAAGCTTTTAAACATTCACTTCTTGATCGTAGGTGTCTTGATCTGAAAAGCAGATTTTATTCTGATGATTTACATTTCAATAAACTTCAGTAAACAGTAAATCCCAAGGTTTTTATTTTTTTAATAAACCCTGGGTGTTAATTGAAACCCTAGATCACACCTTAGAAGATCAATAACGTCGCAAAAGGTCACGTGAATGTTAAGTTGCATATAGATATAAATGTAACAAGAAAATCCCCGAATCAATGGGGACCTCAATTTTAGCCTCAAAGGTCACCCAAGGCGACAAAATGTAACGTAAAGGTTAAGGTACGCACCTATATTAGTCAATTTATTTAACCCAGAAACCCCTAATTCAACGGTCACCACCCTATTGACCTCAAAGGTCAGTTTGACGTATCCCACACTTTTCATCCCTTGGTTGCAAGCGTTGTAACCCCTTGATGAAGACGGGTGTGCAGGTACCCGGAGAAAGAACGATAGCAGAGGGCCCACCAAATTGGTCCAAAGATTGTCATTGATTAATATTAAATTATTTTGATTATCCTTGACAAGTCTGTCCAAAATATGTGCAATTATACTTATCTTTAATTTTTGCCCGGTCATTTTATTAGGTGGATTCGCTTGATATTTAGGGGTAAAAAATGAATTGCATGGGGGCAAAAGTAAATGGCGGTTCATTTCCACATTTTAGGGGGCAAAAACCATAATGTTAGGGGGGGGGCCGTTAATTTAATCCCGGCGCCAATGATATCAGGCCAGTGTGACTCAGGGGAGGAACGTGGCTAATAATTCGAAACATGCTTAATAACATAAACATGTTTCATGGAGTAAATTAAGCCTGTCTATGGTCCCAGCGCCAATTTCAAATATTAACACAAACACACTACTACCTAATTCTTACTATTGATTGATGTCTGATGTGATAAATGACATTAGAGGGCGCATAATGCATGAATATACAAAAGTCGATAATCTCAAAATACTCCAATGCTCATCACTGAAATTCAGGGCGGGACGCTTATGTTTTTTTAAATTTCAATAACATTAAACTGAGTCTCATTTTGCCCCATGCGCAAACCAAGTTGGAACGCAAAGATTCAAATTGATCAGACAAATAGAGTCACTCACGGCTATTCTTAGGATTAATTTTTGCGTTACACAATTTATGAATGTCCCCCTCGGTTCATTTTTGTATAATAAAATCTGAATACCAGTCAATTCAGTTATCTCCAATTCCTCCAGAGTTTGGGAGCAGTTGCTTAATAAAAGCTGGAAGAAAAATACGTCTTCCCGAAATTCAGTGTATTCAATGCCCACGAAAACCACAAACAGGATTTTTGTGACGGGAATTTGTGTCCAATGAGGTTGCATCAGTAGCGGATATTGCCCCACGATTTTTTTAGTCACCCATTCCGATCGGACGACAAGATTGATAGATTCCAGCGATGGTGCGTCTACATTGAGGATATTTTAAGTTGCGTTTCTTCGTTTTATACGTATCGTTCGGACATGTTATACAGGGTGGTTTAAATGTCACGTTACAATCGAACAACTTGCAAACGGAAAAGCCTCTAAGATCTTTATTAGTTACAAGATTTGGGATTGAGATTATATTAATTATTTTCAAAACTGATGGAACACTGATGACAAAATTCTTAAAACTTTGAATTTCCGAATTTTCTAATATTTCAGTATTTAACGGGGATTTGGGAATTTTGCTTATTAAATAATTTCCCATTATAGCGTGACATTACATTTAAACCACCCTGTACATATATATAATTATTACTTTTAAACGTTGTTAAAATGGCTTCCAAAACAGGGCAAATGTGAATGCATAATGTTAATGCTGTCAATTTTGGGAACGCCCTTAGCATTGCCTCCGATCCACTAACTTCTTCTTCCAGTGTGAGTTCATATTTGGACTCAGGCCCGGGATAAACCTGGTTGGGCACCTCGACCCAAGAACAAGGTCCGCCGACCCATAAGGTTAGCTCGGTAATGTTCAGAAATGTTAAGCTTCCGTCAAATACGTTGTGAACTGAGTACTCTGTAATAAAAAATGACAAGTATTCCTACAGTTATTTGCTCTTCCTAATCCAACTTTCTTGTTATTTAAGAAGGAAAACCCTGAACAAAGGAACGAGGCCCCTTTGAAACTAAACCTTAACAGCTACATAAATAACTATTTTTGGATTTTAAAGGTATACGATACTCGACAAAAATTTATTAAAACTAAGTACTAAATTTATCTGTACCTATAAAGTTAGTCAACAACAGGACCTACTCATAATTCGCACATATTTATATCAACTTTTACAGGAATTGCGAAACTACGTGAATTTCAGTCTCAAATTCCTTCAAATTATGCTGAATGGAGACGTTGAGATCGGCAGTGGCGTGGTTTGTCACAATTCTAAATTTGTGTAAAAGTTCAATTGTGTGCGAATTAAGGGTATGTAATGTATACATGATGCACTCACCATTCTCCAACCCACTTTTCGAGAATACCACGGCGGACATCAGCATTTCTAAATGGGGCAGAAGTTTTGAAATTTTGCCAGCATTTACTTTTGTCAAACAGGTCCAGGGCGCGTCAATATTTGTCACGCATGGCCCCAGTGGTGGCCAGAGGGCAGGTGGTAGTATATCCGTAACGCGGGAACCAAGAGCTGCATCCAGTAACACCAAATTACACAAGGCCACATTTACAATCGAATTATCCATTTTTGGAGAATTTTGACCCCTACCCCCTGGTGTGACCTATACGCCCAATGTTAATTAACGTGAGAAAGATAGGATGCCTTAACTAGGGTAAGATAACGGCAGGGTTTTGCTATTGAAAACACATACCCAGGGGTTTTACCTTGGTTTTGCGGGTAGTCAGGGTGGGTACTCGGGGTTTTGGCGGCAAACTGAGTGTCGACCTCAAGAATGTATTAAGTTTTGAAAACACTCTGTTTTTCAACAATTTCGCAACAAAACTGCTGGTTAATTCTCTTTTAATGATTTATTAAATTGTAGAAGTGTTGGTGAAGCACGGTTACCATACTTCACGAAATTTGAAAAACCCGACTACCCGAGGGTATTGGTCATTTTTATTGCCCCAAAACCCGCAAAACCCAAGGCTAGCATTGGCTGGGCTGAACCCTTGCTACCACCGATAAACGGACCCACGACCTGCCTACTTTGACCACTATCCCCCTCCAATCGACCACATGCTTTCTGCAGAGTCCCTCACCATTATTTAGCTCCCACGAGAGCCAGGAATCCAGAAAGAAAAATTTACCGGCTTCGTCTCGCTGGTGAATATATTTCCTCGCCTCGGTCGCCCACTGGAAAGACAAATTGACCATTTCCTGCCTACCCCAATGAGTAGTGCATGATTGGCTAATTATTTCAAACAGTTTTGAAACAATCTAGACGAATATTTCACACGTACTTACATAAGTATTATCTGATTACATACATAAATGTGAAGAATAGATATGTGGAAAATGAGCGAATTTACCACATAGTTTGTTAATGGATGTTGTTTTTCCAAGGTCCCAGGGTTTGCTTCGTCAGCCATTATTGTATCCAATAATCTGTTTGATTAACAATAAAAACTAGTACGTACGTATTACAAGTATGACGAATCATATATTTTAATTTCTTACACGAAAAATCTAGTTGCTCAGTATTCCTCTTTCACCATACATAGGTTATTCGTACCTAAGGGAAAACGTTTGGGAGCAGAAGTTATAACCCTTTCACTGAAACGATAAGGGCCCAAATGCCAAATACAGCCGTTAAGTATGTACATGGATACACCACTCTTCCCATCCAATCATTGGCTGAAGGAAAGGATTAAGATTTCTTATGAAAATGTATACAAATTACGCTTTGGTGTACCATCTCCTTTACTAAACTTGCATGTTAGGAAATACAGACAGGGTCATCCACATATTGCATGCGTCATCAAAAATTTTCGAATGTAGCAGCCACCCACGAACCCAACGTAGTAACGAAGGGGTAGGGAATTTTAACAAGAGAAAGATAGGCAGTCCTAAACCACCCATCCACTAAAATTATGAATATTCCTGTTGCTAGTACGTAATGGATTCATAGAGTTATTCATGAGTACATTTGAACGTCCATACAATATATTACGTCATCAAAAAGGTGGGTGGATGGCTTTAAGCAGCCTATCTACTTCGCGTTAAGGTTGACACCAGTAGAATAGGAAGGGGCCGGTGGGTGGTTTAAAAATTTGCGTTTTTAGACGCGTAATATGTGAATGTCCCCGAACCCATTTACAGGATGAGTTGTTTCTGGAGTCCGTTTACTCTTTTATTTCCAATGAGAAGTGTGGAGTGTGACAAGGATGAACTAAACCCAAAAAAGGACTGCTTAGGTGAGACTACTGGTGCGATTAAAAGTATAAAATAACCCCCTACCCCACCCCCCTGCCCCCACCGCCGGAGAAAAGATTTTGTATCCCCAGCATCACCGCCCTGGGAATAATTTTTTGCTCGGTAATCCCTAAATAATTTATCACTGGTCAAACTTTAACTTATATTTTATTAAAATATGATTAGAACATGATTGATGCCTCTGAATGTTTCTAAGTATATACACATAACACAAATTTAAATCACCGTCACAAACTTTTACTTCCTTATACATATCTTAATAAATAAAAAATGATGAAACTTTTGTTATTTTATTATTAGAATATGAACGTTATTTATTTTAGTTTTAAATTTAAAATTGTATCACACATATTATTTAATACGTATTATATATGTTGACAAAGTTTGTGCATCTGAGTTTGTATATCTGACAAAGTTTGTGCACTGCTGGTGTTATTTCTGATGTTATTTCCTGAAAGATCAATGCAAAAAATGAATATTAAATTGTTTTGTATTTCAAGTGTAAGTTTAATTTTCAATGAAAACGTTACCCAATTTGAGAACATAGTTCGCATAAAGGCTCCAATCGTAATTCAGGTTTCACTGTCTCCACGCTACACGCCACCACTCCATTACGCTCCACCTCTAGGAAATTGAATTAATTAATTGTAACCAAATCAAGAAATTCTATATCTCTGAATCTTTGTAAGTAACATACTGCACAACCTCCGTCAAAAAATTATTCCCAGGGCGGTGATGCTGGGGATACAAAATCTTTTCTCCGGCGGTGGGGGCGGGGGGTGGGGTAGGGGGTTATTTTATACTTTTAATCGCACCAGTAGTCTCACCTAAGCATTCCTTTTTTGGGTTTAGTTTATTTTAAACTTTTCATTGATAATATTAAGGGTTGTTGTTGCAAATATGAGTTGTGAATGCTAGATGCTCCTATTCCTTTGCATAAGAATAGAATCACCAAATATTATGATCTATTCCTGAACCTTACTTTTGCCACTACCTGTCCCAGTCAGTATCTCATTTGGGAAAAAAATTCCTTGTACTTAACTCCTACCCGGAGTGCACTCAAATGAGACACTATTAATGACTAGGGACACCCTTTTCTCGATGACTTTAATACAAAAACGTATTCAAAGACACCTACCTTGTTTATTGTAGAATATAAAAATGTAGAAAATTTTGAACTTTGGCACGATACGCTTTTCTTGGAGCTAAAAACATTGATTAGTTAATGAATCAAATTGTATACCTCTTGGAACAAACCAAATACCACAGTTGGACATCTGAAACTCAAAATTAGATTAAAACCATGATAAAATAATAATGTAACTAAATAAGGGCTGGTAGTGGCAAAATATGGGAATAGTTCTATAACATTTTCAAAGTCTTTTATGTATGTCTACGATATTATGCAAATTTGTATTTCTTGAAATTAATTAATTTAACTTCAACAATAAAAGTTATTGTACAATATTGTAAAGATTTATAAGCGACAAATACACTGACAAACCCATTTCCTACAACTAACACATTCAGGAAAATCTAAAATCCAGTTTAATATTTCTTCCGCCTCGTCTTCATTTACTATTCCGACTTTGAAAAGACGTATACGATGAAGCTCCCGTACAGCATCCTCATCACAAGGCGTTTTATTTGGACCCATGGTTAATAATATGTACATACATAACATTCATACAGATAAATCCCACATACATACATATAAACATAGCACATTCATACAGCTATACATCAAACACACAAACAAACCATAATAAATATGTATCTATTACCGTTATCGTTTCCCAAAATTCGACAATTTTTTGACATTGGATCCTGTTCGCTAAAGTGTTTGGGAAATTCATAGCATCCAGGAAAGATCCATACACCGACGATGTTTGAAACACATTTCTGCTTTTTAAGTTGGACGATTTAACCGCATTAATTATGACTACAAATGGTGTACTCTTTAAAGATAACATTTTGCTTGCAAAATCGACGAATTCTCGCAATATTTTTATCCGTCGACAACATTTGTTACATTGTAAAATCCCCCAAGATTGTTGCTGTGCGACCTTTACCAAAAACTTTTCAAGCATTTCCAAACTACCCATTTTCACCATCAAGAAAACTTTTTCATTTCTTATCCGATTTTGATCATCTAAAGTTTGTTCGGTAGCCAAAAATATTTACTTCAATATTTTTGGAACAGAATTTTTAGTTAAGCCCCTAATTTTTTCAAATCCACCAGAGATCGAATTCAGAGGGGGTTTTTGGTGAATATCTCAGAAACCGACAGCACTTCCTGTCTCCTAGTTCGTTTTCAGATTCTACTCGATCATAAATGACTCTGGGTTTTTATTTCATCAAAATCGGTTGCGAAATGGCAACGTTAAGGCCCCGTGTCACTTTTTAAAACCATGCGGAATGCTTACTTAGGTGTTTTTTAACGTAACTATAGCCTCACCTTAGAAAAAGGGCGAGGGTGGAGTGCGCCTGTTAGGTTTCCCAATCCGGTTACGTTTATGCACACTGTCACGCTTAAAAATCCCGCAATAATATCTTAAATATAGTGTGTTACCGCGAGTGTGGTAATATTACTATCAGCGGTAGCCGGGTGTCTCAATTCCTCCACGACGCGAGAAGGCATTATTTAGTCTCGTATCAGCATTACGTACGCTGTAAATAAAGTTGAGAACAATGGCACACTAGCACAACTATTGTGTAAAATTTACACTGACAAGTGAGAAAGGTAAAATTTACTCTAGGTTGGGCAAAAATCTTTCAAAATTGTATAAATCTTAACTTTTATTCAGTAACTTTTACACAATAGTGGAAATTTTACATAAAATGGAGTAAATTACAGATGGTACATATAATCACATTTATTTATAGTGTTGCAAAAGATTGGGTGGCATGCGGTAATACATAGTGCGGCTACCAGCACAGTATAGGCATATAGGCATATACTTAATTATCTAACAAAATGAATTGCTTGTGCTAGTAACAATAATACCCTTCTTCACAAGTTACATAAATAGGTCGGCCTTTCTTCTAGACCACCATTTCCTTATTATCTAGTTAGAACGCGGTTTGTTAAGTATAAAAAATTGGAAAATTTATGGACATGGACTTTCTGTTACTTCATGTACGCAGGACGATAGCTTTTGCATTCGATTGATGTACCATGCCTGTCCAACGATTTAGGTCCGTAGGTCGTTCCACCAAAATACGCGTCGCATGTAGCACAATTTCCACATGGAGTTGGTGCTTTTACCAACTGAACAAATTTGCGTGCAGAAAATACTACTTGGACCTAAATTTACAGATTCCAATTACTCATATGTACAATCTTGTTCATTAACGCTTCAAATTAAATTACCATCCACTTATCCCCTTGATTAATGATTAAGAAGTTGCCGATTAAATAAACTTCTTTCGGCGGGGTGTCATAAATCCCAGTTGTGAAATTTTGATTGCCGTCTATACATTGTAATTTCCGGCCTTCTCTCATCGTTAGGACGCATTTCCCAGCGCAGATTTCTGATGACGATGAACTGTTGTGTGCCCCATAGAAAATAACATGTCGCCAATTTGAGCCTCGTGCAGGCGGAAGTATGCGGAACACCATTTGCTTATCGGTGTTAATGAACTTCTTGATATCCGAATCAATGTCATACTCTTTCAGTGTAGGCGAACCAAAACGAGCAACTACTAGCTTCGTATTGTTCTGATCTATGAGCAAAATAATAGGTCACGCAATTACGACTGATAATAAATGATTTAAGCTATTTAATCTTATTTGAGTTTACTTAGAAATGCTACTTTTGGGCTACGATCTGGAACAATTGAGTAGTCTTGGGTTGGGATGGTTAAAGTCCCCGTCAGAGCTCCTTCTTTTACGAGGTATGCGGTGTATGGCGGCTTATCCTAATAATATATATATGCACACCATAAATAAACCGTAGTAACGTTAGAAATAGCTCACCCTGTGATAATGGTTTAATATAACTTTGCACCATTGGTGCAGATTAGTTGGGAAAATAGCTGCATACGTATTATACAATTTTGCATCATTGGTGCATATTAGTGGGGAAAATAGCTGCATAAGTATTATATAATTTTGCATCACTGGTGCAGACGAAGTCGGGAAACCTAAGACACAATTTCGACATGATTTCGAGGTTATGTTGTGTCAGGTTTTACTTTATATAACTTGCGGTTAATCTAAACCATTGGTGCAGAACACATCGATTCCCCCAATTATTTCGCACCATTTTGAGTCACGATTCTCTGATACTAATGGTGCTGCTTAGGCTGGTAATAATGGAGCAGGGACATATTAATTCGCATCAATTGATGCAAAAAACTCGTCAACAGACAGACGGACGGACGGACAAGAGGAATTCAATAGCTCCCGTGCTACGCAGGGTGAGGTAATAACTTGGAGCCAAATCGTCACATCGTTTTTAAATATACCGTTCTATTTTTGTCAATGACGGATATATTTCGTCATCAACGGTAAATAGGTCTCAAACTCATGTACCAAACTGGGGTGGCGTCGTTATTCCAATGTTCACCACTTTAATGTAAAAAATCTTATACATATTCGGTCGGATAATAAAAATCGTCCACTTTTTCAAAATAACGACGTCACGTGTATTTGGTACACACGTTTTTTTGAAATATTTCCCTGTGATGACAAAACATTTCCGTATTTATTACCCAAAAATAGACCAAAATTTATGGTACCCTCGTGTTTGACAATTAGTCTTCAATTACTTATTCTCACTATTAGTTATTTAGAGTGTGTGGTAGTAAGTAATCACAAATTTGTACCGTAAATACTCTTTTTATAGCCTGGGCTAAAATGCAAAATTCAGGGCCACAGAGCCGGCTAAAATTTTGAAATATTGGTCCCGAGACCCGGCTAAAATTTTGGGATATTTGCACCGAGCCCCGACTACATATATTAGGAGATCGGCTATAATTAAAATATGGCTATAAACAGTATTTACGGTATATAAAAATTGAAGGCTAAATTTGATGGCACTAAAATAAGGAATTCGTACCTCTCCCACGCATCGAGGGGGTAACACCTACCCCCTCGTCAAATGAGTGTGTAGATATCAAGAATGAATCCTCGCCTAAAAAGGCATCACTCATTGTCGCTGCCGAAACCTGCCGCTCATGACCAACGGTCCCCTTTCTGGTCACACATAGGACAGAGTGATCGGAATAAGGATGTACATTAAATATGTCCTCGACCTATAAATACTTCATTATTACTCACAATGGAGGTCTCCCAACGTATGCTCACAGATTTGGACCAAATTAGCGTAAATCGATCACAAATATGATAAGAATGAATTTTGCAAATGGAACTATCTGCCAATGCGCAGGTTTTGCAAAGATATTTGCATTTAAAAGGGGGCAAAACGCGCCAAAAGGCTGGCAAATGTTTATTTTCCAAACTTGCTGCGCATTTTTCCCGCTTTGGATGCAAATATCTTTGCAAACCTGCGCATTGACAGATAGTTCCATTTGCAAAATTCATTCTTATCATATTTGTGATCGATTGACGCTAATTTGGTCCAAATCTGTGAGCATACGTTGGGAGACCTCCATTGTTAGTTAACACTATAATAATATGCATATGTAAATATGATGAGTAAAACCTTAACGCCGGGAGTTAAATTAGTGAATGGCTCGTGTTCTTTCCAAGAAATAAGAGCGTCTTCCTCAGTGGCACCATTCCGGTATAATCCGACAAGTCTCCGCAGTATAGAACCCTGCCTTTGAATTTATTTGGTCCAGTGTTCAATTGGACAGCACAGTCGACTCCTTCAAGCTAAAAAAATGCAGAAAATGTGCACACTTCGTCCAAGAAATAACAAATACTTATGTACATATGTATTTCCTTAGGTAAGCAAAATTTTTACTCGCAATTTTAATTGCAATGCGGTTTATTAAGGGGTGAAACCCCTTTATAAGATCGTTATGTCCGTCTGTCTGTCTGTCTGTTGGCGCTATAACTTTCGAACGCAATGACATAGAGACTTGAAATTTGGAACATAAACTCATTGCACCAAGGGGACGAAGTGATTAGAATTTGGGGGTCATAGGTCAAAAGGTCACGGCGCCAGGTCATAAGGTCATAATATTTTAAATGACAAATGGGTCGTGTGAGGTGTCAAATTGATAGGGTTTTCAACGCTCTGTCCAATGGGATAGGCCATTTTGACCTGCGACGCTCCCGTGACCGTGGGGACGAGGTCAAAGGTCAAAATGTCGAAATTTTTGTTTTAGTGGTTTTAGACGTATTTTTGAGCGGGGATTTTAGAAATCACAACCATTTTGACCTGCGGCGCTCCCGTGACCGTGGGGACGAGGTCAAAGGTCAAAATGTCGAAATTTTTGTTTTAGTGGTTTTAGACGTATTTTTGAGCGGGGATTTTAGAAATCACAACCATTTTGACCTGCGACGCTCGCGTGACCGTGGGGACGAGGTCAAAGGTCAAAAATGTCGAAAGTTTTGTTTTAGTCGTTGTAGACTTATTTTTGGGCCATTTGAAAATAATTGAGATTAAAGGTGAATTAATAATTGGATAGTCAAGACTCGGGAACAATACAAGCAGAAGTTTGATCTTGATCACTACTAAAAAAAATAGTAATAATTATTAAAGTAGTAATTATTGTGTACCCAGAGTTCGAAGTTATAATGATCACATGCAAATACATGCATGACTTTGTTTCACCCCTTGGTTACAGTCGTTTGTAACGGTTTATTTAAATACATTTCCAATATGAATAACGAATTAAATATGAAAAATCATTTTCGATCAAGTACTTACATCGACTCGAAATGCTCCTTTAAGCTTCGTAGTAAAAATTGCATGATGTGCAAAGTTGGGGCTGTAATCCTTCACTATTCCGAATTTGATAATCTCACTTGGCGAAAAACCCACATTTAAATAGTATCGTCCCCCTAATCCAGCTTGAACCTGACTACGACCCTCGAAATAGTTAACTAACTTGCTTACACTGAACCTCCCACCATCAAAGTTAGGAATTTCACTCATATCGAACTTGATGTCTAGAGTGTAGTGTAATTTTATAAAAATTAAAGTCGTAAAATCTGGAAGAAACAGGGCTAAAAAATTCTGACTGCGAATATTAAATGGACAAACTAAACTGGGAAGAAGAGGAGACTGATTTAAAGTTTCTGGGATGGAAAAGGTATTCTGTACGATAGTCAAATTTCATGGACAATGGAGCATCTTATCTTTTGTAGCCGTACATATTTACGGGTCAACCTGGACATTTAGCATGGGTAGGGACGGATGTTAAAATCTAATGATGTTTATGATTGAGATTAACTAAGGTATGTATCTATCTATATATATATATATATATATATATGGATGACGCAGAAATAAGTACTCTCACATTACTTGTGGGTTGACAATTGTTTACCATAGATACATATGTGTGTACATATGTACATAGTTAGAGATATCCCTACCTTTGATAATCGGTGATTAACCGTTCGTTAACAGCAGAGTGCGTGCAAATAAATATGTAACGATGCACCTATGTACTATGCATTCGTTTATGTAGCTATGTATGTAAGTACCTATACGTGTATGGTAATTGAGATTCAACTTGGTAACTTGTTGAATTGGATTTGTGTCAAATAAATTTGCAGTTACATAAATACACAAATGTCGGGCCAAAATGAAGTGCAACATTAGCTAAAAACACGCCTTGCCTCTTACCAATTGTTTGGAATTCGGGTTTATTAATTTCAGTACTTACAATGGAGGTCTCCCAACGTATGTATGCTCACAGATTTGTACCAAACTAGCGTCAATCGACCACAAATATAATTAGTATGAAATTTACAGGTAGAACTATCTGCCAATGCGCTGACTTTGTGGAGGTATTTGCATCAAAGGCGGGAAAATCGGCAGCATATTTGGAAAATCAAAAATTTTCCAACGTTAAGGGTGCGCTTGCTTCTCTTTTTACATATACCAATACCTCCGCCAAACCTGTTTATTGGCAGATAGTTCCATTTGCAAATTTCATACTAACTATATTTGTGGTCGATTGATGCTCATTTGGTCCAAATCTGTGAGTGTACGTTGGGAGATCCCCGTTACTAAATAAATACCAATAACCTTGGCTCGACCTTTGATTACAAATTAACACAGGTACATACACGGGTAAATATTCTGGAAATTTCAAACATTTGGATTGGATTCGTGATCTTGGTTCTGAAGAAATCAAACATTGGGTGTGTCAAAATGACAGAAAAGTAGCTCATCAAAATTTAATTAACTTTCCGTCATGACTTAAATAATGTACAAATATATAGTCATCATTATTGATTGATTGATTGATTGATTTATTGCATTTAAAAATCCGAAGGACATTCTTACCTTATGAAAAGATGTCATTAAATGTACATATCCTCTGCAAATATAAAATCTACACTTTCTACAAAAAGTGCGTATACGGTGGCCCATGCCAAAATTTAAGTCTACTTTTTCTACACTTCAGTCGCTACTAAGCAAATGTAGCAAATGAAATTTCTAGGAAATTTATCGAGGACTTCGAGTATGGTGGTCGTTTTTCAAAATTTCGGGAGCGGGAAAAATAATGATGGGGGAAGAGCGAAATCTGTGAATTTCATCCCAAAAAAGTATTGATACGGTTCATGATTTTTGGTTTCAAAGTTACGTTTTCGAACTTTTTGCACCAATTTCATTTCTTGTATGATTTGGTAACTATCAGGAGTTATTTTGAAAACAAAATATAGTCAAGTAATTTCTTGCATGACAAAGAAAACCGCGAAATTTGGATGAAGAACGTTGTACTGGAAGTAAAGGGAAAATATGATTTCCTACACGAGAAACTTATCCGGATTGGACTAAATTTCTCCACATACTAACGGCTGGAGACTATGAATTCAAAAAGTTGCTCAGAAATTGAAATCATGTCGGTTATTGACCATCAATACACAAATTTCGCATAAAAATGAGACACGTTGTCGGACTAATCGGCAAATTTTAGCCAATATCCTGATTAGAAAATTTATTTTGGAGTCTGAAATTGCTGCTTAGACCAGAGGACAACTTTTAGTTTCCATTTCAGACAATGTATTTCGAAATTCTCCGAAATTGAAAGGTTGCAGAGGTGTGTAGCAATTTGGAAATCTACACTGCCGAGCGAAATAAATTGTACGGTGACGGTCTCCAGATTCAAATGACCACAACTCCACGAGTTGTCGGGTTATAATATTCAACTTTATTTTATTTTGTACATAATGTAATAGTAATTAATTGTCAACCACGTTTTGTTCAAAAAACTCAATGAAGTTTCAAAGAATTGGGGTTATATAAAAAAAGTCAAAAAAATTAAGTGCGAAATAAATTGTACCCCACTATAAAAATTACAAATAAAGAATAGAAACTCATAATTTTGTATTGAATGTAACTCTAAATAACGTGTGGGCTGTCGCAAACTTGAAATCCATGCATTACCACGAGTTTGCATGGATTAAACCAACTTTTGACGTGATGTTTTGATCCGCTTCAAATATTCTATTTTTAGGATGTTTCCCGTTCGAAACAGTCAGTATTCGGACTTGTCCTTCTATCCGGCCCTACAATTGCTCGAATAGGTAAGTGCTTGAAGAATTTGGAGGATCACGCAACCCCGAAAGCTTGATTTTAATAACAAATTCAAATGTTCACCTTGCCACGTGCTTGGGGCCATCGTCTTTTTAGAATACAAAACGTCGCCCCGGACTATGTGTTGCTGAATAAATTTTCATATGTCTGCTCAAAACATTTTATCACTTATGCTGGTTCCTCATTTCATTGAAAAATTAAAAATTCCAGTGAGTGAATGGCCCAATACATTATCAGACCATAGCACGATCAACCCCACGCTTTACCGCACGTTGCAATTTCTTCAATTGTGTCCTTTTGTTCGCCAAACTCGAATCCACTCATATGTTCAAAAAATGTTAAATGTGTTGCTTCTGACCACCAAAGTAAGTTCCAAAAGCCTTCGCCATTCGGAAACCGCTATTTCAAAATTTCATGCTTTTTCCTTTGATTTTTTAGATTAGCAAATTTACTTCTTTTTAGGTGTATAGTTCATGAGGCCATGATTTCTTATGAACCAACTTTGGTGTCACCATATTTTGAGCAGTAACGCAGATTTTTAACATACATCTGCAACAAAACTTGTTCTTGGTCGACGTTTTGTATTCCAAAAAGACGATGGCCCCAAGCACGTGGCAAGGTGAACATTTGAATTTGTTATTAAAATCAAGGTTTCGGGGTTGGAAGATCATCCAACTTCTTCAAACACTTACCAATTCGAACAATTGTAGGGCCGGATAGAAGGACAAGTCCGAATATTGACTGTTTCGAACGGGAAACATCCTAAAAATAGAATATTTGAAGCGGATCAAAACTTCACGTCAAAAGTTGGCTTAATCCATGCACACTCGTGGTAATGCATGGATTTCACGTTTGCGACATCCCACACGTTATTTAAAGTTACATTCAATACAAAATTATGAGTTTCTATTCGTTATTTATAATTTTTATAGTGGGGTACAATTTATTTCGCACTTAATTTTTTTGACTTTATTTATATAACCTCCATTCTTTGAAACTTCACTGAGTTTTTTGAACAAAACGTGGTTGACAATTAATTACTATTAAATTACGTACAAAATAAAATAAAGTTGAATATTATAACCCTACAACTTGTGACGTTGTGGTCATTTGAATCTGGAGACCGTCACCGTGCAATTTATTTCGCTCGGGAGTGTAGATTGCACTGACAAATTATTTAAATATGGTCACTACTTTAATACTTGAAAACCCGTCCATTGGAAATTATTTAAATAATAAATAATAAATAATCCTGCACACTTATTTATTTTTAAATAATAAATTATAAATAATTTTCAAGCGTTATTTAAGCATTATTTAAATAAGTTCTTATTTAAATAACGCAAGTCTGTTTGTTGATAGTGTATTTCTGGGTTCTCAAGAATTTAAGAAGTGAACTTTCAAAAATAATGTGTAAGGGTGCATGTTTAAAAGTACGAGAATTATGAGAGTCAAGACGGCCATTGTGGGTTGACTTTTTTTTACACAATTTATTGTCCCAATATTTCGACAATTAATTAATTGTCTTTTTCAGGAGAGAATATAGAGATGCAAAAAAAACATTTTTGTGTGTATATATTTATCAGTAAAAGATTATGAGTCATAAAATAGATTGTTAAATTACAGTCAATGTAATAAAGCTGATGTCCAAATCGGGTCTATTATCATTCCATCTTTTTGAGTCATGGCTGTTTTTCAACATCGATGAAGGTCCATGTCCATACCTTGTTTGAAAATTCTTGCGAAATATTTCTGCTCGGTCTCAATTATGGCGGCAGCATTAAAATCAATTTCATGTGATAATTTCTGAATGATTAAAAGAACATATCGATGTGATTAATTGGAATTGTTGAAAGCATTTTTTTTATTTTTAAAAAACATGCATTCCAATTTAATTATCGGAAACATCTTCAAATCAACATCATCAAAATCGATTTTCTCAAGAAGGGTGGGATTTTAAATATGCATTGGTTCAGCAAAGCAGGAGAGGGATTTCATTAAATGCAGATCCGACCACACTCTATGAATTGCATAATGTTCACCCCTCGTAGTGCATGTATTTAGTTTAGTAGAATTCTCACTCTACGATACAGTTCATACTGTTACGAATAAAAACACACGATACATAAGTTAGTAGAATTCTATCAAATGAGGATTTGCATAATTTATATGATTACGACGCAAAATGGAACAATTTCCTTGCATTTTCCGAAATTATGTCACGCTTCCATGTCGACAAAAATAATTGGACGGATCAAGGATTGAGACACGTTTGAAAAATGGATTTCGAATTTTTCGAAATTTTTCGAACTTGGAATTTCAAAAAAGTACAGAAAAAAATATTCGTAGAATTTTAAAATTATTGAAATCACCAGAATCAAAACTTTAAAAAATCCTTATTACTTTTTTATAATTCTAAGTTCGAAAAATTTCGAAAAATTCGAAATCAATTTTTAAAACGTGTCTTAATCCTTGATCCGTCCAATGATTTTAATCGACATGGAAGTGTGACATAATTTCGGAAATCGCAAACTGTCGATATTACAAGGTTCCGAAGAAGTTTCGAATTTTCCCGCCCAGAATTTCTAATTAAAATTTTTGCTTGTTTTTTTTCAAAGAAAATAAATAAGATTCTGGGCGGCATTAGTTAAAATAAGGCATAATCACAAATTTTGGACGGTCTGCGGCATACAAACCAAGGTTTCGGGTGCAGGGCCCGTTTAGGGGTAAGGCAGCCTAGGCAACTGCCTAGGGCGCCAAATTCCCAAGGGCGCCGTCAGGCGCCCGGCTGTACACTAGATAAAAACGACAAATTCGAAAATTGGTAAATGATTTTCTGATATCCGTTCAGAGTGAGTGGTCATTAGGAATTTTAGGAAAACATAAATAACGCGTTGAAACGGTCTAATTATTTGAAACTTTACAGTTCTAATTTATTTGACATAGTTTTGGACAAATAAATTTTGTCCACAGCAGGCACGCCCCGAATTTTGGAAGGGATAATTGCTTGGGGCGAAAATTCTGAGGGCGCCCCTAGGCGCACAAAGGTTTCTTGCGCGTGCACTAACAAATTAATTGGTGTTAACGAAATTGGTCTAAATTTAGAAACTGTAAAAACTATCTTGTAAGTTCTAATATCAAGTTTTAATCTTAATTTCTTATCGTAAAAGTGATTCGGAGCACACATATAATAATTTAAATCATCGCGTATGTAGAGGGCCCCAGAGAGGGGTAAGCGAGCCGTGCATGGGGCAGAAGAGGGCGTCGCGGATAAAATATGATATATTAAGTTCTTTATCAATATTTTTAATGTTGTCGGAAATCTGGTTTGGATTGGATGTATTTTTGGTTGTGGAAAAATTATGGATTGGATTGGATTTTGGATTCAAATGGATCAATGGTCTAATGTATGGTTTGGATGGTTTAGAATTCTGGTGACAAAAGTTAACGACATGGATAAATTGAACACTCTAATTTCGTAGCTTATCTTATCAGCCAAAATACATGCAAGTCGCTTTGTAAATTTATGCATACATAGAAATCATAACCAAAAAATTTTGTCATTCTTAATATTTTATTTTAGTTATATATATCTACTTATGTAGCCTACAACAGGTGACTGTATCGGCGGTGGGTGTGTGAAGTAGTTGTGAATTTGGCAATGGTAACGAGGGCCAAATTAATTAACATTTTCAATTAGATTGACGGCCATGTAAACTAGTTCTGTTATATTAAAATACTAAATCAATGCTTTTAAGCTGGATTTTATTTGTTTAGTTTAAAAGTAGGGCTAGATTATATAGATTTTTTATTTGGTTTAGCTGGTAGTCGATTTTTAATTGTTCACAAATTATGGATTGGATAAATTCAAAAAATGGATAATGGATTTAATGGATTTTTGGGGACAAAACTAAAAATGGATTGCAATCCATCCATGGATGGATTGGGTAAATCCAAATGGATGTTGGATTGGATGGATTTTTGGTCTTGGCAATCCATTTCACCTGTACCACAGGTGCCAAAATTCAAATTAATTTTTTCAAACGCAATGCCCTTAACTGCTTCAGATGTGGAACGCACATTTACACGGGACCAATCTAACAATAAGTTTGTGTTGCTGATGTGATTACAACTGTTCTATTTAACTTATTTAAAAGGAAACATCTGGATATTGTAATAAAAAGAGTAAAATAAAGTCGCATGGGCACTGTCCACAGAGATCCGTGATTAATTAATCGTGATTAACGGATTAAGGATTGGGATTAAATATTAATAACCCTTAATGCTTAATCCCAACGAAAAACTGTGCAATTGATCTTTAATTCTTAATCCCGACGATAAATTTTCACTCCATTAATCCTTACTGCTTAATCCCGACTAGCGTGCCCAAATTACTAATCCTTAATCATGATTGGGATTAATTCTCACGAGAGATTAATCACTGGAAATTGACTTGAGCGAGGTAATAGTTATTCTAAACCATGCGATATGTTTCCATTCTTTCTACTTTCATATTCTGAAATTAAAATGCATTATATTTTTTAACTTTAAATTGTTGCATCTACAAAAATATTGATTCAATTGTTAATCATGGCGAACATCAATCTACCTGAGATTCGCCATTCTTTTTAACCGGCACATTCTTTGATATCGAACTTGACAAGTCTTGCTGCTCTTTAAAGGCTAGAGGCATAGCTTGTGCACCAAATCGTGCCATATGTAATTGGTGGGAATATTTAGCCAATATCAAATTTTATTTTGTACTTAACAACGCAATCCTATTATGCATTGCACATTTTGTATGTATTTTATTTGACATAAGAATATCGCTGTGTCAATAATTCAACACAATGTTAATCAAGAATTAATCAGGATTAATTAATCCTTAATCCCGAATACAAAAGCATTGTAAATTAATCCTTAATCCCAGCAAATTAAATTAACCCTGGATTAATCTAATCCCGGAATAACATTAATCCTTAATCCTTAATCCCAACAAAAAACTCAATGATCACGGATCTCTGACTGCCCATTATGTAGTATAATCTTTCGAACGATATGGACATAAAGTTAAAAAAAATTAAATCCTGCAGAACACTTAAATCGACTAAAAGATGTGCTGGAAAATAGACCATTCAAAGTATATACTACGTAAACTATTAATTGGATCACCCTGGTGCTGCCGTGATCCAAGATCGTGCGCTGGTGCGATGGTCAGAATTTATAAAATATTTCGGGTCAATGCTGAAAATTTGGGATGCGGAGGAAACAAACCCCACTTCTATTCTTTTCTCTCAAATTTATCTTCACTCTTATTTCATAATTATAAAACACAGTTATGTATTGCGATGTATGGTGCTGTTCACGAGCTTCTTATCGATCCGTTTTCGAAACCTCTGGTGTGGGTTTAGTACAACTGTAGCTGAGTTCACTTAATTTTTTCAGTTGAGAGAGCCTGGCTACATAGCAGAGCTGGCCAAATTACTTGAAACTCAAATTACAAATTACAAATTACAATTACAATTGCAGCATTGCTTCAATTACAATTACAAATTACAATTACTCTAGAAAGCTCAATTACTAATTACAAATTACAATTACTTCTCTAAAAAAATTCGCTTCAATTACAATTACAAATTACGTAATTGAATTACATCACAAATTACTAATTGCATTATAGATTTTTTATTGAGCATTCATCATTTAATATTCAAACAACTTAAATACTTGTTCACTTTTAATAATGTAAATGCTTTTACTTCAAAATTTCCAGCTGTAAAAAAGTAATTTGCAGGGGAAATTTTGCGAATGAAAGCATTTATTAGTACATTGTTAAAAGTGAACAAGTATTGCAATTATAGTAAATGATGAATGTTCGTTAAAAGATCTCAATTATAATTAGTAATTTGTCTTGTCATATAATTCAATTGCATTACTTTTAGCATTTACATACTTATTTTCATGCATAACCCCAATGTGACGAAGGATTTGTAAATCCAAGTTATTAATTCTGATTCAGAATTAATAACTAGGGTTCACAAATTCTTTCAGAATTTTTAATGTAATTAAAAAATTTTCTAATGCGAAATAATGTTTAATTTAATCCAAAAAGTAGAAGTCAGTGAAACGTTCACAAAAGCATTGGTTTTTGATTGGTTATATTCACGATAGATGGTGATTTAGTAATTGTAATCGAATTACAATTACACCATATTGAAATGTGCAATTACAAATTACAAATTACCAATTACATTTAGTTCAATTACAAATTACAATTACGTTTGTTGACTGAAGTATTGAAATTACAAGTTACAATTACCTGAAAACATTAAGTGAACTCGACTAAAATTTTATTAGGCCGACGCTAGAGTTTTCAAAAACGGCTCTATAACAGCTGGTGAACAGCACTAACAATGTACAATATAGATTCGCCTTTAATTTCATGAATCATGGAATATATAATTTGCACACTGACAATGCAATGACGCCAGCGGTCTCGCTCCGATTTTGACGAAATAACGATAATTATGTAGCCTTAGATAAATAATTGAACACATGTTTCGGGATTTTTCATAATGCTCAGTTTAAGCAAGGTTATGATGGTATAAGTGGCCGAACATTCGCATTTTTTTCCCATAAAAAACGAAAAACGAAACATTTCACGAGAAAAATGCGAATTTTCGGCCACTTATACCATCATAACTGTAATAAATTGACGGCGATGAGGACTGTATAATTGTGTGTGTGTGAGTGTGGTGTGACTTTTTATGTGTAACTGATGGTGGCGTGAATGTGATCGTGTGGACGTAAATAAGGGCGGTGCGGTCACAAATAGTTACTTGGTGTCATTAGTTATTTGTCACAATTTCGGTATGTTACAAATATTTAGAGTGTTCTGTGACGAGGGGAAAAAGAAAGATGTTATTAATTTGAAGGTTGGAGAGACACTGGCACTTTTTCACAATTGTTCATGGTTATCACTTCAAAAGAGAGACGCTAACTTTACAAAATCACATCCTCCTCTCCTCTTCTTGACAAGAAGGGACACATTTGAGTTTAATTTAATTAAGGAGGAGGAGAGGAGAGGTCAAACATTAAAAATATTCATAATGAGGAGATAAAATATGGGCACAATTCCCCATCAACAGTAGTCTGGCTGGAGCCGTTCAAATTTCCCTTCCGGACTCCAGCCTCAAAATCCATACAAAATCTCAAATTGTCACATCATGTAAAATTCCATTATCTTTTAAGGTTCAAGTATGTAAATCGCAATCCTAGTCATATTCCTAAATAATTATCCTAATTCTCGACGACAATAACTTTGCTTAAACTTAGCGTTATGAAAAATCCCGAAACATGTGTTCAATTATTTACCCAAAGCTACATAATTATCGAAGTTTCATCAAGATCGGAGCGAGACTGCTGGCGTCATCGCATTGTGAGTAATATTTCCGCAACTATTCTGATACAAATTATCAATTGCACCTACAGTACAAATATTGGATTTACTAAAAATAGTACGGACAACTTAGGATCAGATAGAGGAATAATAATAAACGAATAATAAACGTTCTCCCTTAGGGGAGAACGATAAATTATGCTCAGCAAAAATCGGAGCCTTACCCCCTCCCCCTTCTCGCGTGACATTTATTTATATATATTTACGTCCCTTAATAAATGCAATAAATGTTTGAAATATATGTAAAGTGCAGCTGAAATTTATAGCAATATTAAATGGTTCACAAAGGAGTATCAGATGGTTAACAGAGGGATTTCTGCACAGGCGGATAACTGGGGGCGCCAGAAAAATTTTGCCTAGGGCGCAAATATGCCCAGCCCGGGGCCTGTTCGGGTGACATTGACAAGTGGCATTAAGTGACTGACATTAAGTGGCATTAACCGGTTGTTGTCACTTGACGTTTGGTGACATTAAGTGACAAGTGACATTAAGTCTAAAATTGGGGTAAAATGAGAGGGAAATCAGCGCGGATCATGAGATTTTTCATCCCAGCCGGTTTTGTTTAAGGCATATTATGTAATTAAAAATGTGTAAATACTGAAAATTAATTAATTAAGTACGTGCAAGTGTCAGGAATGAATACCAAAATCTTGTACACATGATAGTAAATAAATGTTTACAAATGATTTTTGTGCACAAGTGCAATAAATCGACACAAGCGACTTTTTAATTTTGTACTCTATCATTTTCTAATCACGACTCGGACAACTTCTGCTTTTATCTTTTTCGTGTTGTTAGACCTTGTTTGACTCGCTTTTCATTGTGCAAAAACTTATAAAAATTGTTGATAAAGCTAAAGCATGTTTTTCCGGGCTTCTGGTTAAAACTATTACGTTGCTTTGTCAAGATGCCTCCAAGTGTAGACAAACTTCTCTCAATGATCGCCGTGTTGCTCAAACAGCTTGCTATTGTGATGCATTATATTAATTCCTTTAATTAAAATAAACAGGTAAAAATATATTTACATTTGTTCATGCTCATAATTGGCACAGGTACAAATTGACTCAGGCGCAACGCAATATGAATGAAACAATACTTAATTCTATTAAAACAAGCTAAGGCGTACCTTTCTGATCTAAGTCCCCCTGATGTAACTTTAAATTAAAATTCAGTTCAATTGTGTTTTATTATGAGAAGCGATGCATTTGTAGCAAATTCTGCCTTAATCAACACCGGCTGGGATGAAAAAACTCATGATCTGCGCTGATTTCCCTCTCACTTTACCCCAATTTTAGACTTAATGTCACTTGTCACTTAATGTCACTTAATGTCAGTGTCATGACATTAAGTGAAAAAAGTGGCATTAACGAAACCTTGATACAAACGGAATTAGATCGAGTCCATTTTAGGAGGAGAACGTGCGATGTTTGCCACGCCAAATTTTGATGCCCTTCGGATGCGTTGTAGGACTTAAGCAGGACCGGAAAAGGGAAGGAGGGTTCGACTTTATCGGTCCATTTGGGCCTGGGCGGGATAGGCCTAGCCCGAAAAAAGCCCGAGCCCGACTCACCTCTACTTCATTGTGTATGCAAGTTCAGGTTAACTTATTAATTTAGTGTCAATATTATAAGTACTTACTCTTCAACTAAAATGGTCAGCCACCTCATTAATCACGCGTTCGCGAAATAACGACTTCGAAAACCTTCCCGTATCGCAGAAAATGTGCATGTGAGATTTATGAAAGTCAGGTGACTCGCCCTATTAGATGGAGAGTAGGTCTTATAAATTTGCATCGATATGTTGTCCTAGCTGAATAAATAAAACTTTAAATAATCAATTAACTATAATCAATTCTGTATGTATGAATGTGTGTATTTGTTAATAAAATAAATGAAAATGGCCAGGCCAGGCCAGCGGCGGTAGCACATTAAAGGCTAATTGTCGACTGTTAAAGCAGGACCCCATGGTTTAAAATTTCGGTACAATTGTTCCAGTAAAAGAATTTAAATAACTCACTAATTTGTAAACGTCGTGAACATTACAAAGTCAACCACGTAGTCCCGCCAGTATTATGAAAGGTTCTCATTTCACCCCTACCATGTTACGTTCAATCTTGATTAAGCTGCACTGAATTTGAAAATATTTATGAGAAAGGGTAATTAATTAAAGTATTTTAAATAAACCCTCCAAACGAATGCAAATAAGTAGCGTCGGAGCGATTCCAGTTTCCTTTAACGTTTCTCCGTATATGACCTCGTCCTAACGGCCATGAGGTCAAAAATCTTAGCGTCCTTGAAATCTCAGTCAAATTTCCTTCAAAATGACACCCCATATGACGAGTATGACCTTTCTTGACCTTTGCCCTCGTCCTCAAGGTCATGAGGTCAAAAATTTTGACGCCATTGAATTCGTGATGAAATTTCCTTTAAAATGACACCCCATATGAAAATTAAAGTCAAACTTAATTTTGACCACACCCCCTGGCGCTGTGGGGTGTGGCCCGATTGACCCCACTTTCGAACTCGACCGAGAACTAAAAATCAGAAGCACAATGGCGAAAACGGGGTTTGATTATGTTGACTCGTTCTTGAGATATCCTGCTTACAGACGGACGGACGGACGGACAGTTGGACAGACGGACGGACAAGACGATCGCAATAAGTAGCTGACGCTACTTAATAAATACAAAAATTATTAAGTTGTACATAAGGTTGCTTGCTTACTTGCTCGGAAATTTACACGGTTACGAAGAAATTCCGTGTTTACGTTCCCTGCATAATGTGGGAAAGAAAAGTAGCATGATTTGTCAGTGGAAGGAAAAGAGTGGCATAGATATGGAGTAGCGTTCAATAGCTCAGTGGTTAAGGCGTTCGCCCGGTATGCGAAAGGTTCAGGGTTCGATTCCCTGATTGACTCTCCTCTATATTTTTGCACATTCTACGGACTTCCAGCTGACAAATAATGCCTACAATAATATTTAGTGTACGACTCTTCAATACAAAAAAGATTGACAATGCACTTTAATTCACCAACCTCTTCAGCACTCCTTTGTCGAAAAAGATCTGACCATTGACATCTTCACTTGACACACTTTCCCTTCCAATAATAAAATTTGAGTTAGAAATAAATACATTGATATGTGTGAACACTCTTAAAAATTGTACGACCAGTTTGAAAGTATGGAATTTCTGAATTAACCGAACTTTATATACTAAATCCAAACTATGTAACCTTTCCACTTCTTTTCCGGACTGTGCAGTGTGACCGATTTGAAGGGGTGGGTAGTGGTTCTATCCTATCCTTTTCATGTTAATTATTTATAACATGGGACATCTTGGCCACACCAGGGGGAGTTAGGTTCAAAATTCTCCGAAAATTTAGCACATTCTTTATGCACGCCCCTTATCAAGTTCACCTTGCTCTGGATTAAGTATGTAGTTTGGTTAATATCGAATTCTGACTCTATTTAAATTCCACAAAGGTACCATTATTTTTAAGAGAGTGACACAAATTTCTGGTCCATTTACTGGTACACTCTTAGCAAAATTGTATTAAATCATTACCGACCAGAGTGCATATGTAACATATAACTTCACGGTAATAAATAAAGGAACGTCTATAACTTGTGTCCCGCGAATGAGGGGGGGTTCAGGGCTCCAGTGATATTCATCGTGCCTATGTATCCGACACATGTTAAGGGGGAGAAAGTGGGGTGGGGGGGGGGGGGGTTCTAGAAAATCTAAAGTTTTGCATTACATAATTTTTGGACGGCACCTGATTATCGTATACATAGTAATGCAATATGCCGCTATGGTAATAAAAATATTTGTGACCACATTTTTAAGAGTACGTGGTACACCCATACATACATGAATATATTGTCTGACCATTAAATGAAAATAGTTATATGTGCATGCAAAGGCAGGTTAACAAAGTTTACACTAGAAATATGTAAATGTGTATAAAAACAGGTCCCCATTTATTTTTACACTTTACTTTTTTGGTTGTCTTTATTTTACTACGAGTTGTCTGACAACCCCATAAAAATTGATTGGGAAATAAACTTTACGCTACCGGTTTCCCCGTCGCGAATTGGACCCAATTTCATTTATTTATGTAAATATGTATGCAGGTATGTATCTGTGATCAAGTAACATTATTTGTATGTCAAATGTGTACGCACTAAATTGATTTTAACAACTCCGGAATCCCACTAGTTTCACATAGTGTACATTATTTATTCATGAATGAACAAACATATTTTTGTAAATACACTGTGTAAAGAAAATTTCGCCCCATACGTTTTTTGCGCGAGTTTAATCGTTCGAACAGCTATATTTTTTTGACAAACGGTTTCGCGATTCGATTTTTTTAGACAATGAGACCAACTGTTAAGCAATCACGAGCAGCAACTCGCAGCAAAATCCAAGTTCTACACGAAGAGGGATGTATGTATGTATGTATTATGTGAGGAGGATTTCTGCCCACAGGGGCAGCAGTCCAGCCGCGCAGGTCACCATTTGGACCTATTGCAGACACCTCAATGCACTCGCATGCGATTATTGTGTCGGAGTCTCTCTCGATTCCCCAGCTACAAAGCTGGCGAATCTACCAGACCTTAAAAAGCCCAGTACAGTTTTGAGAGGATACTCCCATACTTCCTCCATCCTTAACGTAGAACGAAGAAAGGTGCTAAATCTCAGGGCGCTGTATGCTGGACAATCTGTAAGTATATGAGCCATTGTCTCGTTCCCCTCCCCGCACTTTTCGCAGATAGGGGATTCAACTAGACCCATCTTATACAGATGCCCATGCAAATTACAGTGCCCTGTAATTGCAAAATTTGTTAGCCTCATACTTTCCCTCGTGGGCCCAAGCGATTTCCCACTGAGACCCTCATACGGCATTGGCAGGGCCAACTTTGAAAACTTACAACTAAGTAAGTTGGACCAATAGACCCGATGTTCCTTCTGAGCCCATTGTTTGATGGAAAATTTTCCAATTGCCGGGTTGACAGGGATAACTGGCTCTGGACCGCAAGTTGTTATACTAGCAGCCTCTTTAGCCAATTTATCCACGTCTTCATTACCCCATAAACCCCAATGAGAAGGGATCCAATGTAGGGTAATGTCTTTGTGAATGCTCCATTGCTGCAGCGCCCTATGAAGCTCCATCGTGAGGGAGGAAACCAACCGCTCACTAAGAAGAGAATCAAGGACGCTGCGATTGTCAACAAAGATATTCACTTCCTTGTGTAAACTTGGATTTTCTGACATGTAGTTGCACGCCGAGAGAACCCCAATCTGTTCAGCCTGGAAGACCGTGGCATATTCACCAAGAGGTATAAAGCCACTAGCCCCATCCATGAACTTACCACCTTCACCAATTATGAAGGCTGCACCAGATCCACTCTTACACTTAGACCCATCCGTAAAACAGAGGAGCCCTGGTAGCTTAGAGTGGTCGTCGTATGTATCTTGCCATTCATCCCTGACAACGACCCGTATTTTGAAATTACGAGCCTCGGGAGGTTTGACAGAATTATAGTCATACGGAAAACTCAACTCAGGTATTTCCTGAGCCAGGTTTGAGCATAACTCAATGTGTGTGGTTCTCTTCAAACCACGACCGTAACGAACCCAATCCAACCACTGACCACGGACCCTCAATCTCAGATATGATTGAAGAGCCACTTCCCTTAGCCGTAGGTGGATTGGGAGGATACCAAGCTGAAAGATTTATCGAATTTAGGAAATTCGTTATTATTTTTGAAACTCCTTTTGGGGGTTCCTGGTTTCGGAGAGGGGAAGGTTACTGACCTTGACGTGACCCCTGGAGGGACCTGAGACCCATTTCTGAGCCCATTAGCCGCGCTCGTCGGAGCCCGCCCAACTATGGTAGAGCTGATAGTTTGCCCACCTATGGCAGCACCACCCTCATCTCTCAACTTTTTAAGGGCCCTCTGCTTTCTTTTGAGAGAGCCACACTTGTTCCGCCTCTTCCTTGACTCCACTGGAGCCCCAGGAGCCCTTGAGGACCCCCTGAGCCCAATTTCATCGTCGTCATCCTCCACGATGATCGCCTCCTCCTCTGCCGTAATGGCAAGCTTGGAGAGCGGTTCGTCGATCTGCATCACACAGGTAAGTGTAATCGTCATGATAATAATAATGGCAACAATAAAATTATCAACATTTTTATAAAAAGTAATGGTAGGAGGATCGACGACTATATATGTAGCCATGCAGCCCAAACCACAATAAAACCTTACCAATTCTCCTGAGTTCACCTCCATATCCAGAATCTGGTCTTCTAAGGCCGCAGCCTCTTTGACCGGTTGGTCGGCAGACCCACTGATATTATTTTTTGAAATGGTGCTTTCCATTTCACACTTTTTAATTATTTTTGAAAAACAAAAAAGACACAGAGAAATGAACACCTGTCCTGTTTCACAGTTCGCGCGCGAGTCTCACGAAGAGGGATATGACCCCATGCAAATTGCAAGGAAATTGGGTTTGGATCGGAAGACTGTGTGGCGGTGGAAAAACCGGAAATCAATTTGTGATAAAATAGGACCGGTAGACCAACAAAAGCCAGCCCTACAACAAAAAACATGATAAAGAGTCGGATGTACCGAAAATTGGGTAGTTCGGTGAGAAAATGTGCGAAGGCGCTAAGCGAGTCCAAACGGTTTTTAAGAAAAGATAAGAAATTAAGCCACCAGACCGTTCAAAATTTCATTAAAACTACAACATGGGGTAAGACTGCGTTTAAGAGTTCCTGTAAACCACTTCTTAGTGCCAAAAATATTTCTGATCGGGTGAGATTTGGAACTTTTCTCAACGAAAACGGGTACCTGACGGATGTAAGGAAAAGCGGTCAAATATCTTGTTTACGGATGAGACATGGATTGAACTTTGCCCTCAGCCTCATCACCAGAATCTACGCTATCGAACTGAAAAAAGGTCGGATGTCCCACCCACTTTAATACTGAAAAAATTACTCAAACTTATGGTTGCTGGTGGGTTCTCTTCGCGGATCTGCACATTGTTCCAGCCGGTCAGACTGTAACCGGAAACTACTACAGGACCCAAATCCTACCTATTTACTCGAAAGCCTTGGACACTAAGCTATTGTTTCCAAAAATGAAATTGATCACTTTTCAACAAGATGAATAACAATGGGTTTAAGTTGAATGAAAAATATGGGGCGCAATTTTCTTTACACAGTGTATGCATCACGCAAATTTGTGCGAGGTTCTGCTGAAAAAAATTTATTTGATTCGATTCCATTCGATCAACTGTGTGCTTACCTAAATCACTTTCACAACAACGAGCAGATTCTGTTAAATTGTTAAATGGACTCTTATGTAAACCACCACTCGAAGCGTGCTTGTCACATATAATGTGTATACTCAAAACACAAATTTGTCAAATCAACACCGCCGGTGTCAATATATGACTTAACCGCTTTGGTTACAATGTTGAATCCGGGTTATGATGATTTTGTGACCGGTAGTGATAATGTTATAACCGGACGGAAGAATTTCATTACTGCTTGGAATTAGAATTGTAACCAAGGCGGTTAAGTCATATATTGACAACGGCGGTGTTGATTTGACCAATTTGTGTTTTGCGTGTAGGGACTCACCCGTAACTATTTACTTCTCAACGTTTTAACGGATTTATTTAGCTTGCAGGTAAAAAAGTGAGAATTTCGCAATTCAATTGTGAGATTCTATTTGTACAAAATCGTATCAAAAACATGGATCCATTCTGGCAGCTTATTCCATATTAATGGTTCAAAGTTATATCTACAAAGTCATTACTACTGAGTGAGCTAAATACTTCTAACTTTACAACGCTAAATTCTGTGGGTACATATTTGTTTCTAAATCGAAGCGATATAATTTTCACATTCCGTCACTAAATTCGGAAATCTGGATAATATTTTTCCTTTAAAACGTGCAATCGTGCTTGGTAATGCCTGACATAAATGATTCTTCTCAACTTCAAGATGCCCCATGGGAGGAGGTAGTAGCCGCATTATATCTTCGTCATTCTGCCACACCTCATCGTGCACCCCGGAAAAAATTGACAACATTTGTAACGACTCGCAAGGCTTGGTCTCTGACGGGAATAGGGCTTCAATCATGAACAAGGTGGCGTCCAGATCGTAACATTTTTCGCTTGATTGATAGCATTGAACTCCATCGAAGAGAAGTCTGCAAGATGTCAACGATTTAAAATTTCATAAAATACACATGAAAAAACTCGCAACGGAACCGTTTTTCAAAGCTACACCGGGATTTATATCAAAAAATCGAACCAAACATTAGGAAGCACATGGCCCGGCGACTGGCTCCTTCGAAGAAAAATATCGGCGGCAAAGCTCAATGTTTGAACATTTTTTTCCGATTTTTCCTCCTCAAGGTGAAAAACAGGGACATATTTATGTAGGAACTTTGATCCGTAAATGGGCCATCCAACGCAAACTAAGTTATTAAGGGGTGAAAGCCCTTTATAAGATCGTTATGTCCGTCTGTCCGTCTGTCTGTCTGTCTGTCCGTCTGTCTGTCTGTCTGTCCGTCTGTCCGTTGGTCCAATAACTTTTGAACGGAAAGACATAGACACTGGAAATTTTGAACGTAAACTCCTAACGTGGTGGGACAGGACGAGTTCGAAGATGGATACTGTGTCATCGTCACCTGGGACGATGACGTCGTCACGGTGACGAAAAGTGACGAAAAAGTGTCACATTTTAGTTTTGGCATGTGACACATCATTTTTAACTATTTTTCAACGAGGAATTCGAAAATTCATGTCATTTTACGTTTGGACGTCTCCTGTGACGATGACGTCGTCACGGTGACGAAAAGTGACGAAAAAGTGTCACATTTCAGTTGTGGCATGTGACACATCGTTTTTGACTATTTTTGAATGAGGAATTCAATGGCGACCTCCATTTTGACCTCAGAGGTCATCCAAAGGTCATAGGTCATATGTATGTCAATTTACAGAGAAATTTAACACGAATTCAATGGTGACCTCCATTTTGACCTCACGTGTCACGAAATGTCACTTAGAGGTTATTTAAAGGTCAACAACAGTTCAATTTGATAAACATGTTGAAGAAACGTCAGACATGTCAATTTTAACAGATCTTGAAGGGGCAAACACAATATTGTGTTCAGTTTGACGTATGATACACTACTTTCACCCCTTGGTTACATGCGTTGTAACGATTTATTTTTGAAAATTTTTTCCGATTTTTCCTCCTCAAGGTGAAAAACAGGGACATATTTATGTAGGAACTTTGATCCGTAAACGGGCCATCCAACGCAAACTAAGTTATTTTTTTTTTTACATTTTTTCATCATAATTTTTGGCTCAATTTTTTTTCTAAATAACTCGCTCAACAATCCCGGTGTTGCTTGTCAGCAATGTGTTCCGCTGTCAATTCGATTTGTAATTTTACTCTTCTAGTGATGGAAATTGTATCGCGGGGTCATCGTCCTGCACTTGGGGGGTAAAATATCGGTAGCAAATGTGCGGTGGCCAAGGCATCTGGACCAGCTTTATTTTTCTTAATCGAGGCATCTTTGGAAAGGCAATTGTTACCTTGGGACTGTCCATGTGTGCTGTGGGGAAATCATTTTTGAGCCTGTCGTTAACGATTAATGCCTACGTAGTAGTGAGGACAGATTTTTCGCGCGAAAAGGCATTCTTTTCTTTTTATCAAATTACTGCTACAATGGAATTTCCTCAATTTCACTATAAAGTGTACCAAATGAGAGTGTTTATTCAAGTCAGTTTGAAGACGACATTTAAGTTTCTGTTTCCCCGTCTTGCTAAACTTTTTGCACAAAAATTAGTCCTGAGTAGTAAAAGCCGTCCGTAAATTACATATGTGGCGCGAAATGATGGGGTGCGGGGCTTAGGCTTCATCGATACCGCGAATACGTGACACCTGTATGCTAAAGGGGAAGGGGAGGTCTAGCAATTCGCGACTTTTGCATGACACAATTGATGGACGTCCCCCTCGGTTCAACCCGATGCAAATCCTTTTACGATAAAATCTGAATACATACCAGTCAATTCAGTAATTTCCAATTTCTCCAGAGTTAGAGAGCAATGGTTTAGTAAAACCTGGAAGAAAAATACATCTTCCCGAAATGTAGGGTATTCAATGCCCACGAAAACCACGAACAAGATTTTCGTGATAGGAATTTGTATCCAGTGAGGTTGCATCAGGAGCGGGTATTGCGCCACGATTTTTTTTGTCACCCATTCCGATCGGACGACGAGGTAGATAGATTCAAGCGATGGTGGTGCGTCTAAATACATTAAAAATGTTTTAATTTACATTTCCCGTTTTATACATACGTTTCGTGTCAAAGTGTGGTTTAAATTTCGCGCTACAAAGGAAAATTTGGCAGACGGAAAATCCCCCAAATCAAGATTTTGGGATTGAAATTTTAGTAATTATTATCAAAACTGATGGAACACTGTTCATTGACAAAATTCATAAAGTTTTGACTTTATGAATCGACAAAAATAGACAAAAATTTCCGTAGCTAATGGAAATTTACGAATTTCTCTGATTGAAAAGTTTTCCCTTGTATTGTGACATTCATACGACCTTGCATATAAAATTATTACTTTCAAGCATGCTTAAAATGGCTTCCAAAACAGGGCAAATGTGATTGTCTAGGCTTAACACGGTCAACCTTGGGAACGCCCTTAGCATTGTTTCGGACTCGCTAACTTCTTGTTCCGGTGTGAGTTCATAGCTGGACTCAGGCCCGGGATAAGTTTGGCTGCGCACTTCAACAAAAGGACAAGGCCCGTTGACCCACAACGTGAGCTCCTTGACGTTCAGAAATTGTAGGCTCCCGTCAAATACGGTGTGGATTGAATAGCCTGGAATGTGTAAGAAATTACCAGTACTTACATATGTATGTATGTATTCAGGCAGTTACTAGATTCTAAATATATTCTTTATTAGAGTTAGTTAAGAAGGACTCCAAGTAAATGAGCCGGGAGCCTATGTCAGGCTCCGGTTTTTCTGGGTTTTTGGGGGTATGATACCGATACCCCGGGTATCGAATGTTGGGAAAAGTCTTAATGTTTAACAGGATTTTTGGGTTTTTTTTGGAGCAGATTGAAGATTTTTAAACTAGAACTAATATGGGTCAAAATTAAATTTTTTGAATTAGCATAGAATTTCGAGAATTTCTTGAATTTTCAAATTTCATTATATTTAGATTTCTGATTTAATTTCTGGTGTTCAATGTAGCAAAAAATAAACTTTTGACTTGTTAAAAAGTCAATGAACATGCTGTGCTAAACTATAATATTGAATTTTGTAGTTTTACTTTAATGCGTAATTTTAGGAATTATGCATCAACCAGCCCCATATTCTACAAAGACCCACAAGAATCTCAGAAGCCCCGGAAAAACGCCAGAACTCACCATTCTTAAACCAACTTTTTGAAAATGCCACGGAGGCCACGAGAATTTCCAAATCGGGCACAAGTTTTGAAATCTTTGCAGCACTTTCTTTTGAAAAACAGCGCCTTGACGCGTCAACATTTGATATGCATGGCCCCACAGCTGGCCAGAGGGCAGGCGGCAGTAGGGCCACAACGGTCGGCCCAGCACCTGTATCCAATAGATATGTAGATGATTAACACCAAATTACTCAAGCCCACATTTAAGTACTATCAGGCCCAGTTCAAGGAAATGTGGCGCCCTAGGCATAAATAGAATGGGGCCTGAACGCTAATTTGGCGCCCAAAATTTTTCACCATTCTTATTATATATGTTATCCCTACACAAATTTGCCTTTTGCATTTAATTGCATTTGCACAAATCACTACGTTTGCAAAAAATGTCATTGAATATTTGATACAAAAACATAGAATACTTTTTACAAATTTGTACTTGTTGTTTTGCATGATAAGTTATAAAACTCCACAAGCTTCTTTTCATCTATGTAGTGCACACTCTAAAGAATTTTTTGATGATATTGTTACCGGCGGAGGTACTATGCAACTCTACCGCGTGGATAATAATTTATCACTAAAGGGTAGCATATAAATATACAGAAGCTAAATCCTGCTCAGCCCCCAATGTCTATGCTGACGTAATAAAAATATCACCGATACCGGAGGCAATTTCTTACCCTCAGAAGACAATTTGTTACTATAGTGTTACCACACGGTAGAGTTGCATAGTACCACCGCCCTTAACAATTATGTCAAAAAATTATTGAGAGAGTATTGCCTTGCCCGCCCATGCCTCAAACGGGGCCTGGTGGTCATCCAATTACCATTATCTAGCCTAGACGAGAGCCAGGAATCCAAAAAGAAATATCTGCCGTCTTCGTCTCGCTGATGAATATATTTCCTTGCCTCGCACGCCCACTCGGCGCAAACGAAGGACAAATTAATCATTTCGTGCTTATCCCACCCATTCAAACGAGGAGGAAATGTTTCGTCTATTATTATTTCAAACAGTCTGGAAACAATCTAGACGAAGATATCACAAGTAAAGTGTCCCATTCTACTCGAACAATTTTTGAGAATTTGGTGTCACAAGCCAGGAAAGGATACATAAAACAAAACGGGTTTCGAAGTACTTTAGAAGAATCAATATATTACATCTGTCTGCTTCCTACACTCAAAACAAAAATTTGTCAAATCAACACCGCCGGTGTCAATATATGACTTAACCGCCTTGGTTACAATTGTGATTCCGAGTTGTAGTGAAATTTTTCCGTTCGGTTATAACATTATCACCACCGCTATCAAAATCATCCTAACTCGGATTCAGCATTGTAACCAACGCGGTTAAGTAATGTATTGACACCGGTGGTGTGGATTTCATAAATTTTTGTTTTTACCGTAAGAGCAGATTTAGGGTTGAAAATTTCACTGTGAATAAAGTGCTTATGTATTTTGAAAGCCGTGTTGGTTCGTCTTTCTTCAGCTTGTGAGAAAAAAATTCTTAAAAATCGTTCCAGGAGAGGAGAACACTCTCTGTATTTATTATAGGATTAAATATCTATATAGTTAAAGATATATGTATATGTAGAAAATCAGCGAATTTACCACAAAGTTTTTCAACGGATGCTGTTCCCCCATAGTCACAAGCCTTTTTGTCTCGTCTGCCATCTATTAGTCAAATACAATGTAAATATGCCCCTCTCTAATTAACAATTAGTGTATGTAACAATAAACTAAAGTACTTTATCATTACGTAGAACTATTTATGTGAGTTTCTTCTCGAAATATCTATTTCCTTGGTAAATTTTTCCCTTTCACAACAACAACACACATGTTGTTCTAGTAGGAATCGTTAAGGGATAGGAAACAAAAGTTATAACCCTTTCACTACATAAAACGATGAGGATCCAAACGGACAGAACTGTTAGGTAGGTACATACATGCATCACTCTTCCCATTCAAGCATTGCCTTAGGGCCCAGTCACATTTGCGTTTTTTGCTGCGTGATGCGACATTTTTTGATGCCACATCACGCATCACCATCGTTCACATTTGCGCCAAAAAATGTGGCAGCAAAACTTCTGCTGCGCGCAGTTTTTGCTCTCGCATCTTTTGCTGCTCGCCTGTTCACATATAATTTTGCAGCAACATCAAATTGCTGCCGCAACTCATTTTCCTCCTGCGCATCTCAAAATCTTGCGGCTTCTCCCAGAGAAGCAGCAAAGTAGAATATTGTGCATCTTTTAGTCAAATCGTTATAAAATCTGTTTAAAAACGTTAGTTCGCTTGTTTTTCATTGATTTTGATGAATATGCACTATAACTAGCCAAAATAGTTTTCAAAAATTTCTTTTTCAATGTTTGGATTTATTATGTCGACATAAAAGCTGAAGCGAACAAGTAAATGAAGGAAATCAAAATGAAAAAAAGTAACAAACACCCCATGTCGGATACAAGAGCACTTTTTATTTTGAATTTCTAAGACAAATATGTTCACATGAGTTGAGAATATTGTGAAAGAGTTGCAAAACTATTCACATTTGACAAAATTAATGCAGTGTGAAAAACTGCCGCATCTTACTTGTGGCGTCAAAATGATGCGGCAAAAAAATGATGCAAATGTGAACGATTTTGCATTTTTTGATGTGGATGATGTGGAAATCAACATCAACATCAAAAAATGCCGCATCACGCAGCAAAAAACGCATATGTGGCTGAGGCCTTAAGGACAGGATGCACATGTACATATGTACATAGGTATGAGTCAAGTTCCGGTGTATGTATATTTATGCTCTCTCTTTAGTAAACTTGCAATATGACCTCACCGGAATGCTACGGAATTGTAGTAAATTTTTTGCCACATTTTGACTAACCGCAACAGTGGGGTAAGGATATGCTACAAGATGGTAGCAAATTTACTACAATTCTGTAGCACAACGCAACCAATCCTGTGTGAGGTCATATATAGACACCCCCAGGAGCAATTTGCTTACTTTTTATTCTCGGTGTGTTAAATGAGGACTTGCAGGATTTCTATGATTATGCCGCGAAATGGAACAATTTCCGTGAATATTTCTTTGCAATCTGGGGTTTTTCATAATTTATATGTAATTTATTCTCAAATTTTGTGTGGCATGACAGTATTAGAAAGACAGTATTTAAGTATCAATTCAAGTTTCACGAATTATACATATTTATATATTTATTTCAATGTTTTTAAGATTAATTAAAGACATTGATTAAAAGAAGTAATCGATAATATATGAATCGGATGATTGAAATCTTTATTTTTAAGATTTTTAAAGAAAATACCAATTAAGTCATCGGAAACATCTTCATAATATTTGAAGCTATTGTACTCGGACGAATTTAAGTTTGACGTTTTTGCCGCGCAATCCAGCACCAATGATGGGGATGGATTATGGTACAAAAACGGCAAACTTAAATTCCTCCAAGTACAATAATTGACAGTTTGCATTTTCCGAAATTATGTCACGCTTCCATGTCGACAAAAATAATTGGACGGATCAAGGATTGAGACACGTTTTAAAAATGGATTTCGAATTTTTCGAAATTTTTCGAACTTAGAATTTCAAAAAAGTACAGAAAAAAATATTGGTAGAATTTTAAAATTATTGAAATCACCAGAGTCAAAACTTTAAAAAATCCTTATTACTTTTTTATAATTCTAAGTTCGAAACATTTCGAAAAATTCGAAATCAATTTTCAAAACGTGTCTCAATCCTTGATCCGTCCAATGATTTTAATCGACATGGAAGTGTGACATAATTTCGGAAATCGCAAACTGTCGATATTACAAGGTTCCGAAGAAGTTTCGAATTTTCCCGCCCAGAACTCCTAATTAAAATTTTTGCTTGTTTTTTTCAAAGAAAATAAATAAGATTCCGGGCGGCATTAGTTAAAATAAGGCATAATCACAAATTTTGGACGGTCGGCGGCATGCAAACGGAATTTAATCGAGTCCATTTTAGGAGGAGAACGTGCGATGTTTGCCACGCCAAATTTTGATGCCCTTCGGATGCGTTGTAGGACTTAAGCAGGACCGGAAAAGGGAAGGAGGGTTCGACTTTATGGGTCCATTTGGGCCGGCCACACCTACCGAAATGGGGACCAAACGCTAAACTGGAGGCATTTCAAATTCACGAAAAACCCAATTTTTTCCTCAGATTCAAAATAATAATTTCTCTCTTCAAGAAATTTCCTCTCCTCTATCCAAAACTATACTCCACTTTTTCAGTTTTCAATAGCAGTCAAAAATTTAAAAACTTTAAAAATCTACAGTTTCGTATTGCATCGAGCAGAAGAACTTTCAAAAAAAGTTTAAATTATGTATAGAAATCTGAGAATTTTCGTGAATTTAAAATGCCTCCTGTTTAGCGTTTAGTGCCCATTTAAATGGGTGCAACGGGCCCACATGGACCCATGAAGTCGAACCCTCCTTCCCTTTTCCGGTCCTGCTTAAGTCCGACAACGCATCCCAAGGGCATCAAAATTTGGCGTGGCAAACGTCGCACGTTCTCCTCCGTAGATCGAATTCCAATCTGAATACGGCCCATCTTCAAAAATCAGTGATTATACAAAAATAAAATATTTTTCATATGTAATAAGTTTCCTAAAATTAAGTTAATATTAAATATTTTAGTCAATATTTATCACATCGTTTCCAAAATGGTCGCCTCGAGTTGATCCACGTCCAGATTTGTGTCATCAATTATCACCTGATTTTGCCCCTTTGTCAAAATTTGCTGAATAATTTCCAATTTTTTCTTGTAATCTGTAAGTTCCGAATTTTTATCTTTAATAATTTCTTCCAAGCGGGAAATTTTTTCCTCTTTGGCATCGTTCTCCGCTACAAGATTTTCCAACCGTCGTTTCGCCGCGACGCGATTTTTTCTAGCCGCGATCGCATTCCGGATGTCTTTTGTGATGGGTTCCAATTCATATTTGTTTACGCGGGGAGCAGTTTTAGGCGCGGGTTTTTTCAATATTCGTGGTCGGCCCCGCCCTCTTTTTTGAGGTGGTGGCGATATGATGTCTCCTAATTGTGTGTCTGTTGCCTCAATATCGACTGGAGATGACGTAATGGAAGATAAGACCTCATCGAGCGAGTTATCTGGTTCTGATGATGACTCACTTTGTGACGTGGGCTCATCAAGTGATAAGAGAGCTGCATGGTTTATCAAATCTGAAAATGGCAAGGTGACGTCGAGGTCGTCCGTATCCATGGCGATTGAGCTGTCGTCTCGCCACGCCACCAAGGAGGTCAAGGTTGACTCGAGGTCAAAGGTGTGACCTTGGTCCGTTGTCAGCTCGACAGCACCAGCACCGACCGGAAACGATGTGAAGTCAATCTCACCATTCTCAATCGAGGAGAATGGTAGATAATTAAAATCACCGTTTTCAAACTGATGAGAGGGATTCATTAGTTCTGCAATTGAAAAATTGAAAACTTATTCTTCCATAATCACAAAGGAACGAAGCATGAATATTTTTGTACACTCTGAACAAAAATAATTAAAATTTTCCCACCCGTTGGACAAAATTTGCAAAATTTGTTGGATAAATTTTACACATCGGTTGGGTAAATTTTATTCAACGTTGGACAAAATTTACCTTTCGGTTGTGTCCTCCCCTTTTTATCCAACCTTGAGTAAATTTTAGTTATTTTTGTTTAGTGTGTATGTACATATACTTGGTGACAATTTTGTTACCACGGTGAAAAAAAAATCGCGACATAATTTACTTACCAACTTTGTATCGTATCTAATTGACACGGTCGCTGTGCTACGATGTTGTCAAAAACGTTGTGATGTTATCTATAAATAAAACAAATTGTTAAAATTTATTTTTGTAAAATCTGACTTTAATTTACATATTTGACATTATAATTGATTTGTGCATCATCCTTTAACTTTCAATTATTTGCATATTCACCTTTCTCCAGAGGTTTTCTATGTTTACTTCCTCTCCAGACTTTTCCCCATCTCCACGGAGGAGCAAAATTAAGTTGTTATTCCGCGTAGCGTAGATTTCGGACTGACGAGAAATTCGCATGATTCCGTATTTAAAGGGAGAAAATCAACGTACAAATTAAATTCGCAATAACACCGTGATACGAGCAGGTTGCCAAATTCTGTGCAAATTTAAAGCAAGCTGGAAAAACAAGTGTACGGAAAGGATTGACAAATACCCTCGTGACGATGCGATATGGCAAGATTGCAGCCTCGCGAATTATTTGGGGAACGTTTTTTCGCGAAAATTATGCGATGAGTAAGTACCAGTATTTACAGACATACATAACTTGACTGCGATACGTGGTGAGACCTTACATAAAATATGTCATCGATTAGTTAAGGGTGTAGGTAAAGGGTGGCATTTTTACATAAACATGATTTTACAAAAGTGCAGAATTTGAATCGTAATGTCTCGTCAACGTTAACTTGGTGATGTTTTTTGCGCACGGTCTCTAGTGTACATTTGATACATATGAATGTATGCAGGGAATAATAATAATTGATTGGTCGTAATAAATATGTATTTTCCGTCCTGGTGACGATAGGAATTAAGAATAGAAAGCCTAACGCATTTAAAAAATTATGTATAAAGTTTTTGTACATTCAAAATTCACGTAAATTTTTGTAAACCTTACGAAGCGAAACAAGAGTTAATGTAAATATAAATATGCATTTTTACGAGTCAATTAAATTTGCACCTAATGTATCAATGTATGTATGTACTGATCTTTGCGATCAGGATTGGGAATGATTTATTATCATGTAGGAAATGGTTTAGCCATGCCTGGATTTCGTGCATTTCCTAAACTTCCTGAGAAACAGGTAAGGAAAACCCCTGGGTTTTGCCATTGAAAACCCATACCCAGGGGTTTTACCTGGGTTTTCCATGTAGTCGGGGTAGTCGGGGTTTTGGGGGTAAACTGAGCCAGTGGCCCAGGTAATCAGTTGTGAAAATAATTTGGTTATGCAATAATTTTGCAGCCAAGCTGCTTATTAATTTTATTTTACTAACTAATTAATTTGTAGACTTGTTAGTAATGCCCAGTTATCATATTTTATTAAATTCGAAAACCCCGACTACCCCGACTACCAATGGGTAGTGCTCAAATTTGCTACCCAAAACCCACCAATACCCGCAATACCCCAAAAACCCGGGGTAGCATACCCTGCTGAGAAATTTTTTGAATGTTCCCGAGAACACGTGTAAACTCCTGATAACCCGCATACATGGATTGTAAGCATTACGATGCACTCTTCTCAATGAAGAAAATATTGAGTAATCCTTATGAAAATGGTGCCTGTTTGAGTGTAAAATTTATCTCAATGTAACGTTCAGCTTGTGGAAAGATAACACGTTATCAAATTATTTGGGGAGCGTCGTCTCCTACATCCACGTATGTATGTATGTATGTATGTAAAGTATACGATACGTAGTTATGTAAATTTCGATGTGCTAGAGGGCCATGCACAAAGAATTGGGTCGACTTGTGCCCAAGTGCGACTCAAGCCAGGGTATCGTTCCTGTGTTCATTACAACATTATGGGTAAAACGGCATAGTGGGGTTTCAAAACCGACCACGTGGTTAATGCAGCTACCGTCACGGTGGAATTTATTCCCTCGTCAGGTTTGATAAGCTACATATGTACATGCGTTTTGATATCTAGTATTACACCAGGCTTCAATTTGAAATGACAGAAATGAACGTTCTCAATCATTTGGTATATGCACCTCGTGATAAAAGGACTGTGGCGACGTCGCTGCTTTGTATGGTTTTTAAGGCAACGTCCACATGCGAAATAGGTCAACATACATGTGAATGATATGAAAGGGGTGGTGTAAAAACCTGCACTTTTTTAAAAACGTAATATACGGGTCTCCATTACAACTAAAGAAACTGAAGAACTACATATCTTGTAAATAAAGCCACCACCGAATATGCTGCATCTTTGCAAAGCGTGTTTCTCTTGGAATTCGAAAGATTATATTCAAAATCCTTAAATTTTTGGATTTATTTAGGCGACTTGTTGATTCCTAAATTGCAAAAATTTTAGAACCACGCCCCCTCCGGGGTAACATTGCGCCAAGAGAGGGTTTGGTTGGAAAGAAATTTTGAGGCACATTTCTTAGTTTTTCGTGACCCAAAGTACATCTTTACGTATGTATGAACGGTTTACACCCACACCTAATTTTGCAATTCATTCGGTGGCCGCGGATGTGGGGAGACATGTCCCCACACAGATTTTCGTTGGGATACGATGCAGCGCATTTGCTCCCACGGTCTCGTGTACAGGAATTAAAAAACGTCGTCCCAGGGGTCGGAAAACCCCGGGGGTTTTCTAGAAAATCCAAACCTCGAGAGTTTTTCGAGGGGTTAACTCCGCAGTTTTTGGGGGTTTTGTGGGTTTTTGGGTTTTTGTGGGTTTTTGTAGATTTTGGGGCAGGTTGAACCAAAATTCCTAAAATTATATATTAACGAAAAACTAACTTAATATACGAATTCAGCATGCAATTTTAAGCGTTATCATTGACTTTGACTGTTAAATCTAAACTTCATGTTTAGCATGTAAACCTGGAAATTCAAGTCTCACATAAAAATTCTAAAAATTCCATGATGAATCCAAGAGTTTAATTAGCATTGATCTAAGATGTAGTTTAAGGGATTTTGTTTCAATCTGCCCCAAAATCATACAAAAACCCTGGAAAAACCTACAAAAACCCACAAAAACCCGGTTTTGCGAACCCTGGTTCGACCAAGTCAACCCACAATTTAAAATGGTAATAAATTTCTTAAATTTTCTTAAAAATTTTGCATTTTTTAAAATTTCAGGTTATACCGAATATTGCGTTAACTTTTTTCTCTAAATTCTGGATTTTATTTAAACTTCTTCACCGTAGAGATAAATATGTAGGCAAGTGTAATTTTCGAGAGCGGGTTATACGGATAATGTCCCCACCGTCCAGATTATCTTCCCCGGTCACTGCACTCATTGCACATTGTACGATACAATATAGTGCATTTTATCTATTGGAATGCTTATCAACATATTTATCACTATCCCATTGCGGACTTACTAGGTATACTATTTAGGTGGGTGGAGAGTTCATATATGCCAATATATGTAAATATTGCACACTATATAGGTATGAAAAAACATTTAAAGAAGATCCACTAACGTCGCGGACTGCCCCGTAAAAGGCGCGCTAGGCGGGAACACAGTGAAATCATTTTTCGAAAAAAATAGTTTTGAATAGATCAAAGTATAAGCTTTCCATTGATATATGTCACCAATTATTGAGTCATGGCTATGACTAGAAAAACTGGGGTTGAAAGGAAAGAGTTGACAAAAGGAGTGAATGAGTTTCATAAAAATAAAGCAGTGTTTCCAAAATTGCATGACATTTTTTCAAACAAGAAGGTATTTCTGAATCCAACATCTACTAATACGTAAAAAAGTATGAGGAATCCAATGAAGTCAAATTCAAAGTCCCTACTGGTCGACCTGCAAAGCTAGAGACGACAAAAGTCAAAAATCGGATTTAAAAAATCTTCAAAAATCATCCATCAACGACTACGGCTGTAGCGGCAAGTAAGGTCAAGATTTCAAAACGCTATCTGTGCAAAATCGAAGTCCAGCAACTAGGGATTATAGCGAGAACGAAAAAACCAGCCATAAATTACAAACCAACCCGACAAGAAAGAATTCATAAATGCTACAGGAAATTTCTGAAGAAGATTCGGGGAAAAGTGGTCATCATGGACGATGAGCCCTACGTCACAGCTGACCCTTCAAATCTTCCAGGAAGGCATTTTTTCCATAGTTCCAACCCCAGTGAAGTAAAATATGAAGACAAAGTCCAAAAGAAAGACGAATTCCCAAAAAATGAAGAATTTGGCAATGTATCTCCAGCGCCGGCCATTTTTCCGATCCCGTCGTTTTGGAGGGCACTGCAAACCAGGAGGTTCATCTTGAATCATGCATTAAAGGGCGATTGGAATCGTTACTTACCAAAGATCATAAAAAAATAAAGTTTTGTTTTGGTCTGACCTCGCAAGGTCCCATGACGCCAAAAAGGTCACTTAGTACCTACATATGAAAAAAATTGAATTTGTGCCATAAAACGAAAACCCACCAAATCTTCCTCAACTGCGACCAATTAAGAAATTCTGGGCGCTGACTACATCCTAACATTCTAAGGTTTCAGAAACGCCAGACACCTTACGAAAATTTAAGAACAGATGGACGAAAATTAGCTAGGAAGTAGGTGCAGTCTGTGGTCGGAATTTGACGCGAAATCTGAAGAAGAAAATGCCATCTGTAGCAGACAGCGGAATTATATTATTAAAATTTGAACTGTATGGCAATCCAAACCCTTTAGTAGTAAACATATGCAATTTTTGTGAAATTGCATTAACTGTGTATAAAGTTCTGAGCATTTTATTGCGTTAGTCCGCGACGTTAGTGGATCTTCTTTATATAGCATTATTTGGAATTTTGTGCTCAAATATGTTTCCTTATGAAAAATTACAGAATTTTCCAAATAATGCTATATTTGTGCTTAAAGCTCCTTAATTAGGAAAATAAAATATATGTGCCTAGATTTGCAAAAAAATATAACAAAGAAATTGCAACATTTTGGCCCATTTCCTATTTTGGACACTTTTTGTGCATTTTTAACATTTTGGGCGGCTAATTTGGACAGTGATTAGAACCGTAGCGAAACGATGTCTCCGCCAGTGGTGGAGAAAGAGTGTAATCCGTAATGGTCAAAAGCAAAAATTTCACCTTTGTTAAAGCATTGAGAAAATTTCTAGACTTGCGTCACTTGAATCGTCATTACTTTTTCAAAAGTGATTTTAGCACGGAAATTTTTGCATATTTTTTCATACCGATATGGTGTGCAATATTTGCATATAGTGGCATATATGAACTCTCCACCCACCTAAATAGTATACCTAGTTAGATATTTTTCGCATTGATTTCACACTCAGATAAAATGAAGCCCATTTCTATCCAGTTCAAGTCTAAAGTACTACTCCTAGCCAATAATTCTTCTCAGAAGGTGATTCATTCTACGAGAGGAAATAATCTATCAAACTAGCGTCCAAGAAACGGTATGCGAAAAATTAAACATTGCTTAGCAAATGGTCGCCTAGAAATGTATTAATTACTTAAATGTCACTAAAACAATGGGAATTTCTTAATTTTTACTTCAATTTAGTCAATAGAAATCAACCCACTATCCTACTTCTACAGGGCACCGATCGTTAAGTAATACAGGACCATAAACCGGTAATACATCTTTACATAATTAATCCTTCTTATACATAAATCGTTCATAGCTGGTTAGCGATGTGACGGTTTTCAATTTGTTTTAGGCAGGATTATTTCGCTACCTCCCCATTCTCCACGCCGGAGAATTACGCGGAGACCGACATAATTTCTACGGTACATGTTCCCGAATCTTACGACTTCCTGGTCTCAACGGTTCATCGTTCCGACCCGATCCATCTGGAAGCGCTCGGTTTCGGTCAAGTTCATCTAGACCGAATCGGATCAAACGACCTGGCAGGGTTCGTCCATCCGAGTCTGTATTGACATCATACTCATCAGATTTCTTTACTCTACAAGAAGATCTTGCCCTTCCAGGAAATGATTTCATGAACCATATGGAGTTCACAGGTTCGCATTTATCCGCTTCCACAACCTCATTGCATGAGTTTGAGTCACTACCAACGTCTGCCCCGATAATTGACACGCTTTTACCTTATCCACCTGAGCATTCCTCGCAACCAGCACACAACGTTGATACGCTTTTACCTTATCCACCTGAGCATGACCCACAACTAGCCCAGAACGTTGAAACGTTCTTACCTTCCACCCCACCACCACCACCTAAAAGGGGCCGGGGACGACCACCTAATCCGAATAAACGCAAATCAACTCCAATCATTCCACGCATAAAAGCACACCAAATGGAACCCACGACCAAACGCATCTGTCAGGGGAAGGCAGCATACGAGAGACGTGTGAAGAAGAAGGAATTCGACAAACAGCTGCTCGCCGAATTAAAAAAGGCCGCCCTTGAACAAAAAGGTTTGAAGGAAGTAAACAAACAGCTGCGAGCCGACCTTGCCGCTAAAATAGAGGAAAATGTCAACTTGAACAAAGCTCTTAAAGCGAAAGATTTAGAAAATGCAGCTTATAAAAATACATTATGGATGATTCAAACTGCTATATTGCCGCCTAACGGGCAGAATTATGGGGTATCAATAGAGGATACAAATTTGAACTTTGACAATATTTAACTAACCATTTCCACGGCGATGTAGTAAGTAAATTACGCATTCCGCCATAATATTTAGTTACGTATTTCCTTCATTACAGCGAGTCATTTATAAATTGGCATATATCCAAAGATATAAATCTCACAATGCCCATTTCCGGCGATACGGGCCTCCAATATTAAAACAACTATATACCATTATTTCGCAAATGCGGAAATATGTATATATGCAAATCAAGTGACTCGCTGTAATGGACGAAGTGTAGCATCTACATAAATAATCCTGTTATACATATTTACCTTAAAATTTCATTCAAACACACGTTTACTGGAGACGATCAAATTTCTAAATGAAATAAGGGGACGTTCATAAACTTCATAACGCAAATTTTCGGCTTTTTTGACACCCACCCACCCCCTTTAACATGTGTCACATAGGCACGATATCATTGGGCCCTGACCACCCACCCACCCCCCTTTGCGTCATGAAGTTTATGAACGTAACCTAATTGCAAAATATCATAATTTTATTCCCGCCATGAAATCCATTAATCGAATCATACTCAAGTAGTGGAGATTGCTGCTGTTTAAAAAAACCTTTAAAGAAATCATGTACATACATATGCCGCTCTATTAGTTAGACTATTTGAATACACAATTTAATGGATCATGATCAAAGATTGAGACACATTTCATGTAAAAATTGTTTATGAATGAACCTTTTCGAAACCCTTTTACATATGTTCCTAAATTTAAAAACATTTAGAGTTTAACTTTGAGTTTAAAAGCCACAGAGTTAAATTAGGTATGCAAACTATGTTATTTCGCAAATACTGCATTGTGTATGTAAGTTCAGGTTAACTTATTAATTTAGTGTCAATATTATATAAGTACTTACTCTTCAACTAAAATGGTCAGCCACCTCATTAATCACGCGTTCGCGAAATAACGACTTCGAAAACCTTCCCGTATCGCCGAAAATGTGCATGTGAGATTTATGAAAGTGAGGTGACTCGCCCTATTAGATGGAGAGTAGGTCTTATAAATTTACATCGATATGTTGTCCTAGCTGAATAAATAAAACTTTAAATAATCAATTAACCATAACCAATTCTGTATGTATGAATGTGTGTATTTGTTAATAAAATAAATGAAAATAATGAATAAACTCACGTCGACTTTTGCAACCTACACAACTGCATAAGTTGACCAACATTAAGGCAGATTTTAGGTTTGCAAATTTATGTACAAGCCTATCACAAAACTTGACTTTAAATCCCTTAATGATTTTGAATATGGCAATCGTATTTAGTATTTTGCGTTTAAACAATCGACATAGTTTTTGGTATGGGTCCATTCATAAATAATGCAAGGCAAAAATCTGAATTTTCTAGACTCACTTACCCCCCTCAACATCTATCCTATTTATGGGGGCGACATCATTTTAGCTGCATGAATGTATGCAAAATCGCCTCTCGTAAAACGTTATTTATGAACGGGCCCTATAAATAGATACAACAAGCATTCATTTATCCATCTATGTATATATGTATTTTTAAGTGCATAACTATTTTGCTGAACGTATGCATCTGCCAAGCAATATTAAACGTCTAACGTTATCTTACGCATGTGGCTGGCTTATCAAGGTGTGGGACCATGCATGCAAAATGTTATCAATTTTCTAAAACTATTATTACCTTCTGTCTTAGGTATTATGTAAATATGTACAGATTTAGAAACGTGTAAACGATCATGAATTCTTCACCAATTTGTCGCATCCTTTCCGCACAGTCTGCAGATATGTATGCGTCCACCCAAACTCGAAACATCATCTGCATCGCATGGCTTATTTACATATTTTAGAGTGAAACGTATTTCAAAGTATTTACGTACATACTGATTTAAGAGTGAAACGTTTCTCTAGAAATTCAGGATTGTATGTACTGCACTCTTAGAAAACTTGCACTTGTGTATGTATTATATATATTAATAAATTGATGTATTTAAAAATAATTACATGCATTAACCCTTTATGAATGTACACAAATGCAATTTATAATTATACTCCAATGAATAAACGCAACAATATATATTATAACTGACCGGAGTACATATATACAAATACATACATATGTACATATATTAATGTGTAATAATGTTGTGGCAATGAAAAATTTGCCACTCATAAGCAAACTACTACCAATCGGGTAGAAACTTATTAACAAATCACTACCAGTGTAATGTGTCTAAATATATGTGCATATCTGACTCTACCAGATTTTTAAGAGTGTTCACATCTTTGCCAAGTCTAATCTGCCGTGGGTATTCATCCATTAACTTGACTCATGGGTGAGGTTTCAAGAGAAGAAATAAGCATTTTCCAGGGTGGATGCCACCTTTGCAAAAAATTTGCACTGCGCGTGGCAACACTGTTGAGAATCGTTTGATTTGATTGTAGTTCTTCACTCCATGCACAATTTTTAGACAGTCCTAAATAAAAACTTCAAACTTTGCCTTTCTTCGTCGTGGAGCGACTGCGAGGAATTAATAAAGAAAACCATGGGAAAAGGTAGGCAAGTAATTAAAAATTAATTAGTGAGTATGCTAGAAGAAATTAAATAATTGAACGCATATTAATAAATAATATATAAATATAAATAATTATCAGCACAATTCATGTTTGTACCTATACTCTAAATCGTGACCCGTTGAGGTGCTTTATTTTTCTTGTAAATCGTGAGTAAGGTGACGTTTCGCCAAAAATATGTCAAAACTAATGTACAGACGTTATATAAATATGTACATATGTCGTTATTTTAAAAAATTGTGTTTTTTTAAGTTTTATCCAAATCTATGTTTTCTGAAAGTATAGATTTTATTCTGAAAACGCCGTAACGTAGAGTTAAACAAATTGGAGGCACCATTCCCTGTCATGATACAAACCTTGTTGTTTTTGCATTCTGGAAACGTGTCATTCTTGTGAAACACATCGATTCTACAGGAAATTTAATGGGGATTTCAAAAATCATAGCAGTTTATTGCTAACTGTAGTGGTTTGTGCAATATTTTAGATGGAGCCGCTCAATTTTCAAAATGCATGCCAAATAATGGAAGTCACCATGTTATTTTTTTATTAAAATATACTTGTAAATTTTTATCACTACATTGCCAAGTCCCATTTTGCATCAATTACTGCTTGGGGGTGACATGAAACAGAATCCACCAAGTTTTTGGCCACTTCCGGTCCTAAATTACCCCATTTCTGGCTGATGATCACTCATCACAAATTTCTTGGTGTTGGTTTACTGCTAAAAATTCTCTGTTCTAATTCGGCGCATAAATAGTCCACGTGGTTTAGGCCGCAACATTGGGCAAACCAATAAAGAACGTTTACTCTAGTTTCCTCGAAGTGCCGCTTGATGATATTCGCCGAATGTTGGGGGTCCCCATACTTCTTGGTGGCAAAGTTCTTCTGAGGACGCAGGTATCTGAGCAAAGTGACCAAATTGTCCACAAAATGAACTATTGCACTTCCTTGGTTATAATTAGAACAATAAAGTGCAATGTTTCAACTTCACCCAATGGTTAAGGAGCCCAACTCATTACAACTCCGCCCCTTATCAATCGCACCCCTTATCAATCGCACCCCAGAGGGAGATTTTTGACAAATTCCCAGGCATCAATAAATAAGTCGATAAATTCCGAC